>NC_052146.1:289975884-290333745 GCF_902713615.1 Scyliorhinus canicula | reverse complement strand
GGTTGGGGAGGTTGGGGATGGCGGCCATTGAAGGTGGACACGAGCCAGGGCCCCCCTCAGCCACCGTACATCGTCCTGATACCTGGGCCACCCCTCCCTCTCCCCTCTCCCTCCGGAGTGTGGGGGTGGGATGGGGCATGTAGGGCCTGTGATGGCACGGGTGCACCTGCGTACCAAGGTTTGCGAGATCCCAGACAGGTCCCCACTCGGAGCCTGGAAGGACCTTGTGGCATAAAAGTTCAGGGTGGTCTTCACCTTGATGGCCACCATGAGTGGGTGTCTTCCCCCATACTCTCGCGGTTCCAGGTGCACCACGATCCGGCAGATGTGCCGTGCCGTCTCCCTGCTCGGTCCTTCTGGTTCTTGAATGACAGGCGCTGCAGGTGTGAACGGGGCCTATTGCAGCGGCTCCTTCCCAACTCCTCCTCGGCCTGTTTGCCGACCTTCTCGCCATCCTCACCGGCTGGCCCCTGTTCCTCTGGGGTAAGCTCCGTTGCTGCAGGGCGCTCCCCACGCAGCTCCTACTCGCACAGCCTCAGTGAATCCCACAGGGCTTCTGCGGCTAGGATGATACCATCCATTCCTGGTCGGGTACTAAAATCCATTGTCTGCAGGGGCTGAAAGGCATGTTAGCATGGTGCGTATGCCCATGCCAACCAGGTCTAACGGGCTACTGGATGCCCTGGCCTGCATTGCAACCCCCTGCCCCCACATGACCTCCTCTCCCTCCCTCTCCATCCCCACACCCAGCCCCGGACATTCCCCTGGCCACTCTGCCCTCTGCATTGCACCTGTCGGTGCTCATGCCAGTTCTACGCTCTGTGGTCCGTGTCGGGGCACCATCTGTAGAATCTGCAGCGGGCGTCCCCCCCCCTTGATGCCCCAGCGGCATAGTGCCGTTGTGGGTGGGGGGATGGGATCTGTGCTTGGACACCCCCGGTCCCCAGGGGGGCACCCCCAACTCCACAGCCCATCCACTGGTCACCCCCGCTACTCCCTCCAGCCCTGGCAAATCCCCCCCCCAGCACAACCATGCCAGCAGCTGGACCGACAGTGCACAGTTGAGCCTCTGGGAACATGTCCGACCTCCTCTCTCACCCTCAGCAGCCATTGCGCCAAGTTTCCCAACTTTTAATGCCGCAAATGAGACCTCGCCATCGGCCCCGTTGCCGTGCGGCACTGGAGCATGGCGTTCCGCTGGGCACCCGGCAAGCACGATTCCCTGCCAATCGCTTTTCGTGATTCTGACCGTCGCTTGGGTGGAAAATCCCACCCCTGAAATTCTAATTCAACAACATAAATGGATGGTGATGAGTTTACTCTGGGCGAGTAGTCCAGAGGCCTGAGATGTTGATATCCCACCACAGCTGGTGGAGAAATTCGATTCATTAATAAATCTAGAATAAAATGCTCGTCTCATTCATAACAATCATGGAGCTACTGGAAGGTTGCGAAATCATCTAGTTTGCTCTTATCCTTTTGGGAAAGAAATCTGCCATCCTTACCCGGTCTGGCCTACATGTGACCCCAGACCCGCACCAATGTTGCTGACTCCGAACAGCCCTCTGAAAGGGCCCAGTGAGCCTGGCACCATAGGTGCCTCATCACAACATGCCCTGCCAACAATTGTTCACATACCAAGAATGAATTTAAAAAACAAGACTGGATTCAGATAGAGGATAAAATAAGGTAAAAAAATTTTTTAATATGTGGAATTTAGTATCATTAAGGAGAAAACTTTCCCATTCCGCAAAATTAAATCACCTCCTCCGGCCCAATGAAATACATTTATGAAGTTAGAATGCTGTTATAAACACAGTTAGTGACATCCTTATTCCACAAGGTGCAACTTTGTCATTGTTTTTACAATGAGGGTACACGTGTAAAACTGAAGAGTTTCCATCAATCACTGATTGTCAGGATTGCAATATTGGGGTGAGCTGCAAAGCCGCCTTCGAGAGAAAGCAGAGAATCACTGACAGCAACGTTGTGGATTCCTGTGCTATTCTGCGTGTGTGTGTGTGGATTCGGAAGGTTGCTGTCAGTTTCAGCGGGGTATGACAGCAAATGTTGATAGGTCTGTCTCTCACCACAACTGCACTAGACGCAGGGCAATGTGCTCAACGCTTGAAATATCCACAGAAAGTACTGGAAAGGACTCAGCAGGTCTGGCAGCATCGTGGAGACTGAGAAACCGAGCTGCCGTTTGAGTCCAACATGAGGCTTATTCAGAGAAGAATCATAACGGACGTGAAGCGATGACTCTTCTTTCTGTATCCATGGATGCGCTGGACACTGCTGAGGTTTTTCTTGGATCTCAACTTCCACAGTGTTTCTGCTTTTGTTTGTATCTCTACTGGGTAAGACACCAAATCCAAGCACTTCTTGCTGAAGTCGACACCTGATATACAATCGTTTCTATCTAAGTCAAGTTAGGTCCAGTCATAATGATCAGGATTCTCCCCAATCCCCGCGATGGCCCGACGCCAGCGTAAAAAAGCGGCACGAACCACTCCGGCGTCGGGCCGACGGAAGTTGCTGAATCCTCCGCACTTCCAGGGGCTAGGCTGGCGATGGAGGGGTTGGAAGCCGCGCCAACCAGTGCCGAAGGACCTGTGCGAGTTCGCGCATGCGCAGACCGGCCGGTGTATTCGAGCATATGTGCAGGGGGAGTGTCTTCTCCGCGCCGGCCATGGCGGAGCCCTACAGTGGCCGACGCAGAAGGAGGAGTGCACCCACGGCACAGGGCCGCCCGCAGATCAGTGGGCCCCGATCGCGGGCCAGTCCAGCTGTGGGGGCCCCCCCGGGGCCGAATCCCTCCGCACCACCCCCGAGGACCACACTAACTGGCTTACCAGCCAAATCCCGCCGTGTGGGACCATGTCTAACCCACCGCGGGGGGGGGGGGGGGGGAGCTGCCAACGGCCCCCAACGGCGTGGGGTGACCCCGCCCCGCCCAGAAATCAGCACCGGAGAATACGGCAGGGCGGGATTCTCGTTCCCCCCCCCCCCCCCCGGGTTCTACGGCCTGGTGGGGGGGGGTCGGAGAATCCCGCCCATTGTATACGTGGAATACATTTGATAGTTGGAGGCTTTTTCCCAGGGTAGAGGGGTCAATTACTAGGGGCATAGGTTTAAGGTGTGAGGGGAAAGATTTAGAGGCGATGTACGAGGCAAGTTTTTTTACACAGAGGGCAGTGGGTGCCTGAAACTCGCTGCCGGAGGAGGTGGTGGAAGCAGGGACGATAGTGACGTTTAAGGGGCATCTTGACAAATACATGAATAGGATGGGAATCGAGGGATATGAACCCAGGAAATGTAGAAGATTTTAGTTTAGACGGGCAGCATGGTCGGCACGGGCTTGGAGAGCCAAAGGGCCTGTTCCTGTACTTTTCTTTGTTCTTTGTACATTTCTGCTGGTTCTGTCTCACACGAAGTGTAGTGATGCCAGCAGAGAGTGTGAGCGGGCTTTGGGCAGATCACTGCTTTGACTGTATTGAGCAACACCCTTACTAAACCTCTCTTCGGTGTTTTACAACATTCCTGAGCCCATACCTTTCCTCTTGCACAACAAAGAAATATAACAGAATTTTCGGAAATGGAAGAATGATGAGAAGAAGGGGATTAAGAACACTGAAAGATTTGTTTTCTTAGGGGTCGGTGTACAGGATTGAAGGAGCTGGGAGAGAAGTATGGGCAGGGGGAAAGGGGGAAATGTTTATAGACATGCAGGTTCGAGACTTGCCAGGAAGGAGATACAAGATTCCCGGTGGAAACGGCCTCCACATTGCTGGAGGAGGTGCTGACGACAGGGGGAGACTGGAGAAGGGGGTAGTGTCAGCGGTTATGGAGCTATTTTGGATGAGGAGAATGCGCCGCTAAGAAGGGATCAAAGCAAAGTGGGAGGAAGAGTTGGGAGAGGGTATGGAGGGGTTCTGAGTGAGTGCTCCGGGAGTGAATGCCTCCACCTCGTGTGCGAGGGTTGGGGTGATACAGTTGAAGGTGGTGTACAGAGCGCAGCTCAAGAGTGCGAGATGAGCGGCTCTTGAGGGGAAATAAATGCGTGTGAACGATGCGGGGGGGGGGGGATCACGTTCATATGTTTTGGGTCCTGTCCAAAGCTGGAGGATTACTGGAAGGAGGTGTTTAGGGTAATTTCCAAGGTAGTGCACGTGAAACTGGACCCGGGCCCCCGGGAGGCCATATTTGGGGTGTCGACCAGCCAGGTTGGAAAACAGGTGTGGAGACAGATGTTGTAGACTTCGCCTTGTTGATTACCCACACAGGCGGATCCTGATGGAATGGAGAGCAACCCTCTCCACCCTTTATCCCGGTGTGGTGGGGGGACCTGCTGGAATTCCTGACTCTTGAGAAGGTTTAAGTTTGAACTGAGGGGAAGGACGGGGAGGTTCTACAATTCATGGGCATTATTCATTATGCACTTTCAAGAACTGAATAACATTGAACATTAGTTGGGGGGTGACTGTTTATGTTAATGGTGGTCTATGGGTGATTCCTGATTCCTTTTTGTCATTTGTTTATGTAAACATGTGGGCTAATGTTTGGGGTATAGTGGGAGGATGGGATTGCTATTGTTGATATGGGGATTGACGTTATATTCACTACTGCTTTTTGTTTATTGGTTGGTGTGGTGCAAATGTGGAAGAAAATATGAAAAAGGAGAATGCATTACACACCATACACTCACGCACACGCGTGCGTCGGGCCAAAGCACTGCCGTCAGTATGAAAGTTTAACAAAACTTTTCGACATCAACTGTAAGAAGTCAGCCAGTCGGAGACGAGTTGCTTGCAATGACGTGAGTGGGGTCTGGCCTGCAGGGACTGCGCCCATGGTAAATCTACGCCGGGTGCAGGGAACGGAAATTTCAAAGTCTGCGGACTTTGCCACAAGCCACTACTCAGGTGAAAAGTCGAAATACTCAGGCATAAAGTAGAAAGAATTCCTGGTTGCTTGTTCAGGGGATTGTTTGTGCCATACTTTCCAACACAGTCAGAAGGGAGTGTAGATCCTGGGAGCCGGGATCCAAAAATGGCGGGAAAAACGGACACCGTAAATGATGATTGATGAGGATTATGAAACATGGAATTTCATATGAGGAAAGATTCCAATTGTTTTTAATGGCAAATCAGCCACCGGAGGACCTAAATATTGCAACATTTCTCTGCTCCGTTGGCCGTAAAAACATTTACGTTGCTCCAGAAATCTTGTTCACCCAGGAAAAACCAGGAGGACAAATCCTTAGTGAATTAATGACAATCTTACAGGGATTTCTCTCCTAAACCAGGATTGCAGAAAGGTTCCGATTCCACTGCCGGAGTCAGGAAGAAGGTGAAAACCATTTTACAGTTTATGGGCATCTTAAAGAAGGTTATCTAGATACTGTAAATTTGGTACAACACTTGATGATCCTCTTCGAGACAGGCTGGTTTGTGGATTATGCTGTGAAATTATTTAGAGGAAGCTACTTACTATAGGTGATTTAACTCTAAAAGCGGCTGAGGAAGTTGCCACATCTATGGAGCTTGTGGAGTTGCTATGGCAGCATGTAGGTTGAAATGGCACGCTGGGCGGCTCCTGCTCGAGGCAACGGTTATTTGGGATTTATGCTCGGTCCCGGGGACGATTTTGGATGAACAGGAGAAGGAAGACATAAGGAATGAGGGAGTTGGCGAAGAACTAGAAAAAAGCCATCAGGGAAGAAGGGGGCAAATGAAGGTTTGCCAGCGAGCGAGAACGGGTCAGCCTTGGCCAGCAGGAAGGATGGCGGAGACTGGGTCATTGGTGGGGCCCCGACCTTCACAGTAGAGACTGACCGAGGTGATGGCCGGGGAGTTTGAAAGCAGCTGGCCAAGCATATGGAGGTGATGGAAAAAGAAACGATGGCAGCGATGAAGGTTATTGTTTGGAGAAGGCGATAGCCCCGGTGTGAAGGCATCGGCCGAGGTACGGGAGCAAGGAGAGAAGTTTGAAGGGGTGGAGTTGGCTTTGTCGCAGCATGGCGACCAGTTCACCTCGATGGGTGAAGAGCTGTGGAGGGTGGTGGAAGCCAACAAAGGTCTGAGAGCTAAGGTGCAGGACCTGGAGAACAGATCGAGATGGCAAAACTTAAAATTGTGGGCCTGCCTGAGGGGATGGAGGGCCCGAGAGCCGATTGAGAACTTCGCTAAGGTGTTGGCATATTTGCTGGGGAGGGGGAAAGACTCCTCTCGGTTTGAACTGGATGAGCTCATCGGTCGCTGAGGCCCATACCGAAGCCAAATGAAACCGCCGAGGGGACGGATAATAATCTGCTTCCACACGTAAGAGAAGGTCCTGTGTTGTGTGAAAAACGGCGGTGAGGTGCAGTGGACAGGGGTTGTATACGTAATACCAGGACTTAACGGTGGGGCTGGCGAGAAGGCGGGCGGCCTTTGGTTGGGTTAAAGGCGTCACTTACAGCAATGGTGTGAGGTTCGGCGAGGTTTATCCAGCAAAGTTGAGAGTGACCCCAACTCCGAGGACTTTTACTTGGAGACTGTGGAGGCTGAAGGACTGGGGCTAAAATGAGAAATGGGCCTGGGGTTGGATTGGACTGCGGGAAAGGGGGCGATATGTTGATATAGTTTTCATTCTTGTTAGCGGTTTAAGGACGTTAATTGCTGGTATGGGAATGGTTGGGAGTTGGAGGTTATTTTTTGGGGCGTTGTCGGTGGGGAAGGGTAGTGCACCCTGTGGTATGGGGCACACGGGGTAAGTGACTAGCAATACTTTGGGGGACGGTGGGTTTTCAGGGACGCGGTTTTTGCACTGGTTTGTTTTTTAGGGATTGGGCATGGGGGAGGGGATTGGGAGGAGGGGGGCCTGGGTAGGGGCTTCCCACGCTAGCAAGTTAGGGTGGCTAGTGAATGAGAGCGTGGTGCGTAAGTGCCCGCGGTCATTGGACCTGGTCGAACAGGCTTCCATGGGCCTGGGAGGTGTGAATGGTGGGGGGTGGGATCGATACTGGGAGAGGTGTTTTCAGGAGGAAGTGGATGGATGGACTCTTGTTGTGGGGGGGGGGTGGGGGTGATGTGACGGCAACAAAGGGACGGGACAGGCCCAGTGGGCAGGCCCGTAGGTATGATGATGGCGGATAGGAGGGCGGGGGGGCAGTGAGAGACCCCGGTCAGAAAAGTAATGTGGAACGTGAGGTGTTTGGGAGGACCGGTGAAGAGGGTCGAAGGTGTTTGCCCACCTAAAGAGCCTAAAGGCCGATGTGATGATGCTGCAGGAGACCCATCTGAGGGCAAAGGACCAGGTGAGGCCCAGTTTCTATCACTAAGCTAGTCCCACTTGCCCGCATTTGGCCCATATCCCTCTATATCCACCCTGCCCATGTAACTGCCCAACTGCTTTTTTAAAGGACAAAATTGTCCCCACCTCTACCACTGCCTCTGGCAGCCCGTTCCAGATGCTCACCACCCTCTGTGTGAAAAAAATTCCCCTCTGGTCTCTATTTTATCTCTCTCCTCTCACCTTAAACCTATGCCCTCTAGTTCTAGGCTCCTCTATCTTTGGGAAAAGTTGTCGACTATTTACCTTATCTATGCCCCTAACCCTAACCCTCATTATTTTATAGACCTCTATAGATCACCCCTCAGCCTCCTACACTCCAGGGAAAAAAGTCCCAGCCTATCCAGCCTCTCCTTATAACTCAGACCATCAGTCCTGGTAGCATCCTCATAAATCTCTTCTGCACTTTTTCTAGTCCAACAATATCCTTCCTATAATAGGGTGACCAGAACTGAACACAGTATTCATGTGTGGTCTTACCAATGTCTTGTACGACTTCAACAAGACATCCAATATTCTGACCAATACAACCTAGCATGCTGAATGCCTTCTTCACCACCCTGTCCACCTGCGACTCTACCTTCAAGGAGCTATGAACCTGAACTCCTCAATCTCTTTGTTCTGTAACTCTCCCCAACTCCCTACCATTAACTGATTTGATCAACCAAAATGCATCACCTCACATTTATCTAAATTAAACTCCATCTGCCATTCATTGGCCCAATTGGTCAAGATCCTGTTGCAATCTTATAAAACCTTCTTCGCTATCCACTATGCCACCAATCTTGGTGTCATCTGCAAACTTACTAACCAAGTGTCCTTGTTACCTCTTCATTCACCTGAGGAAGGAGCAGTGCTCCGAAAGCTGGTGTTTGAAACAAACATGTTGGACTTTAACCTGGTGTTGTAAGGCTTCTTATTGTTGAGTGAGTGTCAGGCATTCTGACTGGGGTGTAAGAGAGTAGTAGTACCTCTGACAGGCAGACTTGCAGCAATCTTTGGAATGGCTCACCCTGGATTGGCCCGGACCTTAACCCAGCTCTCACCTGTGGCTTCAAGTAGCTGTTAGCATGTGACAGTGGCCAAACCCCAATTATTGTGCGGCATTCAAGGAAAAGCCCTGTACTGCACAGCTCTGTTGAGATGTGAATCCCATCATTAATCTACTGCCATTGAGCAGGTAGACGCTATTGATTCAATGGCAGATCAGGGAACACATCATTTTGTAGAATTTATTTGCAGCGGAAAAAAGCAAGCCATTTGGGCCAACCTGCCTGTGCTTACGCTCCACATGAGCTTCCATTTGAATGCCAGTAAAGTGGCATCTAATTGCAACCAATTAACAGGTCCCACCTTGACATGTCTCTTCTTTTGATCAACATGGTTGGCGAAGCCACAGGAGAACCGTAGATTGTCACACATCATTACCTGAACAGCAAGAAAGCAAACATCTGGTAACAACTCAATCTTACAGCGCCTCCTGATCCAGCAAGATCCAGCCTAATGGCCCGTTATGGAGGAACTGGTCCCCCAAGCACTTATTTCTTGGCTCCCTGCTTCACTGCTGTCAGAATCGGCTCCGCTGGGGAGTTCGAACAGCAGCAGGTTCTCAGTCTGCTTGCTTTTTAATTTAATTTTTAATTCAGTGGATAGGCTAAGGTGAGAAAACTCCTACGTATGTTGTGCACAGAATTTGTGTGGTCCCCTCAGGTCTGTAATCAGGATGTTTGTGTGGTGTGTGTATACTTCCTTACCCTCAGACTGATTTATCTTAATTTAAAATGAATTCCAGCAGCAGGCATTTTGGTGATTTTAAAAATACGGAAGGTGGTTTATTATCACACACTTGCCCGGGATGTTTAAAATGCCAGGTCTCAATCACGCTTCTCACTCAGACTATCACACATGCAAAGGTTAGATACAGGTGAAGTTGAAGCCGTCATTATAAAAATGGAATTTCTAACTCAGTGTCTATGTGGATGCAGGCCTGGTGTCTTCTTGGTTGCATTGATACTTGAGGGCAGAATTTGCCAGCTGTTCACGCCGGCGGGATATTCTGGTCCCCCGACGGCACACGGGTCTCCCGGTGCAGTCACCGGGGAATTAGGCTAAATCTGGCACAAGACGAGGCTGAATTAACTCTCTTAGAACATAGAACATAGAACGATACAGCGCAGTACAGGCCCTTCGGCCCACGATGTTGCACCGACATGGGAAGTCAAAAACTAAAGGCCATCTAACCTACACTATGCCATTATCATCCATATGCTTATCCAATAAACTTTTAAATGCCCTCAATGTTGGCGAGTTCACTACTGTTGCAGGTAGGGCATTCCACGGCCTCACCACTCTTTGCGTAAAAAACCTACCTCTGACGTCTGTCCTATATCTATTACCCCTCAATTTAAGGCTATGTCCCCTCGTGCTAGCCACCTCCATCCGCGGGAGAAGGCTCTCACTGTCCACCCTATCTAACCCTCTGATCATTTTGTATGCCTCTATTAAGTCACCACTTAACCTTCTTCTCTCTAACGAAAACAACCTCAAGTCCATCAGCCTTTCCTCATAAGATTTTCCCTCCATACCAGGCAACATCCTGGTAAATCTCCTTTGCACCCGTTCCAAAGCTTCCACATCCTTCCTATAATGAAGCGACCAGAACTGTACGCAATACTCCAAATGCGGCCGTACCAGAGTTTTGTACAGCTGCAACATGACCTCATGGTTCCGGAACTCAATCCCTCTACCAATAAAGGCCAACACACCATAGGCCTTCTTCACAACCCTATCAACCTCGGTGGCAACTTTCAGGATCTATGTACATGGACACCGAGATCCCTCTGCTCATCCACACTGCTAAGAATTTTACCATTAGCCAAATACGGTAGTCCCCCGTTATACCGCGCTCCGCAATACCGCGGTTCGCGATATACCGCGGGGGGGCTTATGGACCCCAACTGTCAGTTGTGTCAATTTCAGCGGCCGGCTCACTTTGATCCGGAGAGGGAAGCTGCTCTCTCACTGAAACAATCAGCCGGCCGCTGAAATTGGACACTGCCCGCTGCTCTCTCCCTCCAATCCAACTTTTAAGTTTTAATGTTTCTGATTGGAGGGAGAGAGCAGCCGGCAGTGTCAATTTCAGCGGCCGGCTCACTTTGATCCGGAGAGGGAAGCTGCTCTCTCACTGAAGCAATCAGCCGGCCTTTGAAATTGACACTGCCCGCTGCTCTCTCCCTCCAATCAGTACCTCAGCAGCCACGGCCTGCACCCCAGCAGCCACAGTACCCCAGCAGCCACAGCCTGAACCCCAGCAGCCACGGCCTGTACCCCAGGAGCCACAGCCTGTACCCCAGCAGCCACAGCCTGTACCCCAGCAGCCACAGCCTGAACCCAGCTACAGAGGGGAGGGGCGATGTGAGACCATGCTGGTCTTGCAGAGGCCCGTATGACCTCCTCCTGTGTTCTCTGCTCTCTCCCTCCCAATCAGCCGGCAGTGTCAATTTCAGCGGCCGGCTCACTTTGATCCGGAGAGGGAAGCTGCTCTCTCACTGAAACAATCAGCCGGCCGCTGAAATTGACACTGCCGGCTGCTCTCTCCCTCCAATCAGAAACATTAAAACTTAAAAGTTGGATTGGAGGGAGAGAGCAGCGGGCAGTGTCAATTTCAGCGGCCGGCTGATTGTTTCAGTGAGAGAGCAGCTTCCCTCTCCGGATCAAAGTGAGCCGGCCGCTGAAATTGACACTGCTGGCTGATTGGAGGGAGAGAGCAGAGAACACAGGAGGAGGTCATACGGGCCTCTGCAAGACCAGCATGGTCTCACATCGCCCCTCCCCTCTGTAGCTGGGGTTCAGGCTGTGGCTGCTGGGGTATAGGCTGTGGCTCCTGGGGTACAGGCCGTGGCTGCTGGGGTACTGTGGCTGCTGGGGTTCAGGCTGTGGCTGCTGAGGTACAGGCTGTGGCTGCTGGGGTACTGATTGGAGGGAGAGAGCAGCGGGCAGTGTCAATTTCAGCGGCCGGCTGATTGCTTCAGTGAGAGAGCAGCTTCCCTCTCCGGATCAAAGTGAGCCGGCCGCTGAAATTGACACTGTTTTTAATTAGATCCACGATGGGGGTTTTAAATTTATTTAAAAATCTATGCTAGCGCTTCCCATTGTGAGTCTACGGGGGTCTGACCTCTCCCCCCGCCCCCCGTAGACTCTCAATGGGAAGCGCTAGCATAGATTTTTAAATAAATTTAAAACCCCCATCGTGGATATCCGCGGCTCGGATGCAACGCGGGTGGCTGTCTTGGACCCCAACACCCGCGTTATAAAGGGGGACTACTGTATTCCGCATTCCTGTTATTCTTTCCAAAGTGAATCACCTCACACTTCTCTACATTAAACTCCATTTGCCACCTCTCAGCCCAGCTCTGCAGCTTATCTATGTCCCTCTGTAACCTGCAACATCCTTCCACACTTTCTACAACTCCACCGACTTTAGTGTCGTCTGCAAATTTACTCACCCAACCTTCTGTGCCCTCCTCTAAGTCATTTATAAAAATGACAAACAGCAACGGCCCCAGAACAGAACCTTGTGGTACGCCACTCGTAACTGAACTCCATTCTGAACATTTGCCATCAACCACCGCCCTCTGTCTTCTTTCAGCTAGCCAATTTCTGATCCACATCTCTAAATCACCCTCAATCCCCAGCCTCCGTATTTTCTGCAATAGACGGCCGTGGGGAACCTTATCAAACGCTTTACTGAAATCCATATACACCACATCAACTGCTCTACCCTCGTCTACCTGTTCAGTCACCTTCTCAAAGAACTCGATAAGGTTTGTGAGGCATGACCTACCCTTCACAAAACCATGCTGACTATCCCTAATCATATTATTCCTATCTAGATGATTATAAATCGTATCTCTTATAATCCTCTCCAAGACTTTACCCACAACAGACGTGAGGCTCACCGGCCTATAGTTACCGGGGTTATCTCTACTCCCCTTCTTGAACACAGGGACCACATTTGCTATCCTCCAGTCCTCTGGCACTATTCCTGTAGCCAATGATGACATAAAAATCAAAGCCAAAGACTCAGCAATCTCTTCCCTGGCTTCCCAGAGAATCCTAGGATAAATCCCATCAGGCCCCGGGGACTTATCTATTTTCACCTTGTCCAGAATTGCCAACACTTCTTCCCTACGCACCTCAATGCCATCTATTCTAATAGCCTGGGTCTCAGCATTCTCCTCTACAACATTATCTTTTTCTTGAGTGAATACTGATGAAAAGTATTCATTTAGTATCTTGCTTATCTCCTCAGCCTCCACACACAACTTCCCACCACTGTCCTTGACTGGCCCTACTCTTACCCTAGTCATTCTTTTATTCCTGACATACCTATAGAAAGCTTTTGGGTTTTCCTTGATCCTACCTGCCAAAGACTTATCATGTCCCCATCTTGCTCGTCTTAGCTCTCTCTTTATTTCCTTCCTCGCTTCCTTGTAACTATCAAGCGCCCCAACTGAAACTTCACGCCTCATCTTCACATAGGCCTCCTTCTTCCTCTTAACAAGAGATTCCACTTCTTTGGTAAACCACGGTTCCCTCGCTTGACCCCTTCCTCCCTGCCTGACTGGTACGTACTTATCAAGAACATGCAATAGCTGTTCCTTGAACAAGCTCCACATATCCAGTGTGCCCAACCCTTGCAGCCTATTTCTCCAACCTACACATCCTAAGTCATGCCTAATGGCATCATAATTGCCCTTCCCCCAGCTATAACTCTTGCCCTGCGGGGTATACTTATCCCTTTCCATCACTAACGTAAAGGTCACCGAATTGTGGTCACTGTTTCCAAAGTGCTCACCTACCTCCAGATCTAACGCCTGGCCTGGTTCATTACCCAAAACCAAATCCAATGTGGCCTCGCCTCTTGTTGGCCTGTCAACATATTGTGTCAGGAAACCCTCCTGCACACATTGTACAAAGAACCCATCTAATGTACTCGAACTATATCTTTTCCAGTCAATATTTGGAAAGTTAAAGTCTCCCATAACAACTACCCTGTTACTTTCGCTCTTTTCCAGAATCATCTTCGCCATCCTTTCCTCTGCATCCCTGGAACTATTAGGTGGCCTATAGAAACTCCCAACAGGGTGACCTCTCCTTTCCTGTTTCTAACCTCAGCCCATACTACCTCGAAGAGTCCCCATCTAGCATCCTTTCCGCCACCGTAATACTGTCCTTGACTAGCAGCGCCACACCTCCCCCTCTTTTGCCCCCTTCTCTGAGCTTACTAAAACACCTAAACCACGGAACCTGCAACAACCATTCCTGTCCCTGCTCCATCCATGTCTCTGAAATGGCCACAACATCAAAGTCCCAGGTACCAACCCATGCTGCCAGTTCCCCTACCTTATTTCGTATACTCCTGGCATTGAAGTAGACACACTTCAAACCACCTACCTGAACACTGGCACCCTCCTGCAAAGTCAAATCTGTGCTCCTGACCTCTATACTCTCAATCTCCCGTACCCCAAAACTACAATCCAGGTTCCCATGCCCCTGCTGAATTAGTTTAAACCCCCCCCAAAGAGCACTAACAAATCTCCCCCCCAGGATATTGGTGCCCCTCAGGTTCAGATGTCGACCATCCTGTCTATAGAGGTCCCACCTTCCCCAGAAAGAGCCCCAGTTATCCAGAAATCTGAATCCCTCCCGCCTGCACCATCCCTGTAGCCACGTGTTTAATTGCTCTCTCTCCCTATTCCTCATCTCACTATCACGTGGCACGGGCAACAACCCAGAGATAACAACTCTGTTTGTTCTCGTTCTGAGCTTCCATCCTAGCTCCCTAAAGGCCTGCCTGACATCCTTGTCCCCTTTCCTACCTATGTCGTTAGTGCCAATGTGGACTACGACTTGGGGCAGCTCCCCCTCCCCCTTAAGGACCCGGAAAACACGATCTGAGACATCACGTACCCTTGCACCTGGGAGGCAACATACCAAACGTGAGTCTCTCTCGCTCCCACAAAATCTCCTATCTGTGCCCCTGACTATTGAGTCCCCAATTACGAATGTTCTACTCCTTTCCCCCCTTCCCTTCTGAGCAACAGGGACAGACTCCGTGCCAGAGGCCCGTACCCCATGGCTTACCCCTGGTAAGTCCCCCCCCCCACAAGTATCCAAAACGATATACTTGTTACTCAGGGGAACGACCGCAGAGGGTCCCTGCACTGACTGCTTCTTCCCAGTCCCTCTTACAGTTACCCATCTATCTCCAGTCTTTGGTGTAACTACTTCCCTGAAGCTCCTATCTATGACCCCTTCTGCCTCCCGAATGATCCGAAGTTCATCCAGCTCTTCAAAGTCTTTTCCCATCTTTCAATTTCCAGCTCCCCTCCCAACTCCTCCTCCCACTTTCTCTTCACCTCCCCGATAGGGACTCCTTCCCACTCCAGCAACTCCTCACATGTCTCCAAGACCTTCCCCTCCCCAACACCCGTTTTTGACATCATCTTATCCTCAGGGTGGCAGCCGTTCATCGACTTCTTCAAGGAAAATTGAACATCAGCAGTGAGGGGGGGGGGGGGGGGGGGGGAGGAAAAAGGAGGGGGGGGGGAGAGGAATATTGGAGGAATGGTAGTGTAAGACGGCTAGCACAGTAGCACAAGTGGATAGCACTGTGGCTTCACAGGATTGGCCATGATAAAATGTCCTTAGTGACCAAAAAGGGTTAGGTGGGGTTTTTCATTGTGGATGCTCCGCCCCTTCCAAAACGGCATCATCAGGGAGTATGCCGCACGCTGTAGGGACCGCCTCAGGGCATCATCTGAACGACCTCCCCCGATGCTCCACCCCTGATGGGCCGACTTCCCGATGGGTTTTCATCAACCCTGCATGGTGGCTGTGGACTGTGTCCAGCGACGTCACAGCTGAGGGGGCGGAGAGCCGTTCTGCTTGCCGGGGGGGGGGGGGGGGGGGGGGGGGGGGGGGGGGGGGTTTGGGTGGAGGTACAGGGGGTACTATCTGGCAGGTCGGGTCCATGCACGGCTTGCGCCGTGTTGTATGGCGCGACCGCTGCAGGTCATTACCATGCGCATGCTTGGCCACGGACTCGGTCGTTTTGCCGAGGGAGCCAGGTGGTTTACCTGGTGCCGTTGCTAACCCCTCACCAGTCCCGGAATCGGTGAGGGTTCGGCGATGATTTTGGCGTCGTAAAACGCCACTGTTCCCACACTGGCGTCGGCAATTAGCCGCAAAATCGGAGAATCCAGCCCTTTGTTCTCCTGCCAGAGATGAATTGCCTCTGATCTACGCTCATGCTGGGAGTGCTACTCAGGCGATTCACTATCCTTTGCTATGACAATTTATGCATGGCGAGGATCGTAAAGAGTTCCCTCGCGAATCCTGCTGTCGGGCCACCATTTTTAGTGGATGGTCCAATAACGAGGTCTGAAAGCTGGCCTCCCTCCCCTATGCAACGGAATTCCTGCTGAGAAAAAGAGGAAGTGAAAGCACTTAACTCCTTTTTATGTGGTCATGAGCTGTCAATCATAGCTAGATGTTTATAAATATTGTGGTTAGTTTCACAGCGTGAAGAGAAATTAATCAATCCAGATATCTGGCCGTCTGGAAGCTGTTAATCACACCCTAGTAAAAGCTATTTATTAAAGCCTTGCAGATCAAAGGATATGAGGGGGTTTAAACCCTGGTGGTGGTTTTTGCTTTCTAAGAAGTTACAGCTGCTGCTTTCTCTGTCAGGGGCAAACAGCTGTAAGGGACATGTGAATTTAAAAGCAGAGATTTTTCCACTGTTTCTGTCTGGACTGCTCGTTCGCTTCCAGGCAGGGGTCTTTGCTATGGGTAAGTCTCTTTTATGGAGGTGTGGATGGGTATCTGTTATGGGGATCTCTGATTGGGGGTGGGGGGGAGCAGGATTTTCATTGTGGGGGGGGGGGGGGGAAACGACCTGCTGATGGATTTTGGGGGCACATACTTTAAAGACCTACCTCCTTGGCCCACCGCTCCAGGGCCATACTGACAAATACCTGCACCAATCCACGCCTGCCTGAATCCTGGCCCCGAGACCCTATAATAATGGAGGCACGGAGAATCCGGTGCCCAGCTGTCAATAGGATGAATGTGGGTAATTTTGACTCATTTGTACCTACCCGCTGGTGTGAGGCGCTAATTTTAATACCGCTGCCAGTGGGGAACCGGATCAACATAATTAAAAACAGAAGATCTGGTCATGGTTACATTGCTGTTTGTGGGAGCTTTCTCTGCACAAATCAGACCCCATAATTTCCAACGTAATAGTGACTACACTTCTAAAGTAGCTCATTGGCTGTTAGGTGTCTTGGATTATCCTGAGGTGGTGAAAGGTACTTATATATAAATACTAGTCTTCCTCTCTATTGCCTCTGTTTGATGTGTTAAAGGATGTCACGTATTAAAGTAATTGACTATCATCAGCTCCTGTCTTTGGCTGATTCCTCACTCTGCACAATCATAAAGAGAATTGCAAGACAACGTAGAAATGGATTGCAGGTGGACACCACCTTATGCTGTTTACGAGCAATATTCAAGTTTATTTCCAATGGTGATTCCCCTTACTGCTTGTGTATGGTTTGAGATATCTAACCTCTGATATACATCTTCTAAATACCAGTTTCAGCAGAATTCCCCGATTTGTGTGCTTTCACAAAACTCTGAAAGCACCGTCTACTCTCGCCACAGTTTGCTCCCAAATACCGCGTGCTTTGGGGAGAGCATCTCATTGACCCTCAAAAAGATCTGCAGACATTCCAGTGCAGCCCTGACAGAGCACTATGGGTTGGAGATGCCACCTCTCTGATTAAACTGAGGTCCCATCGACCCTCTCAGATGGACGTGAGAGATCTCGTGGCACGATTTTGAAGACCAGGGAAGTTCCCTCAATGTTCCGACGAATATTAATCTGCCACACCGACATCACCAAAACAGATTCTGTCCATTATCACACTGGTATGTGGGACCTTCCTGTAGACATATAACCAGCCTGCTTCTTAATTTACGATAGCGGCTACACTTCAAAAGTACTTCACTGGCTATGCAAAGAAAACGCTACACAAATGCAAGTCTTTCTTTTTGGCTACAGGACAGTCCTCCTTTGCTCTCACTTCATGAGCAAGCACTTGGCTGTCCAAATGGGTTGCACACACCTGCCCCATCATTTTCTAGGCACTTCTCAGAATAAACATTAATTTCTTCTCCTTTGCCAAGATTTATGAGCTCAAGTGTATTATTAAACCAGTTAACTGCTCCGCCACTCTATAAATCAGCTTTGATCCTTCAGTATTTAGCCTGATATGTCAACCCTGCAGATAAAAAACAGCAATATTGGGGGCTGAAGGTCAGGGGAAAGCTTTAGTGGCACACTGGTAATGTCACCAGTATAGCGATCCAGAGACTTAGGCTATTGCTCCAAGTGCGAGGGTTCAAATCCCATGATGGTGATTGGTGAAATTTGAGTTCAATTCATAATTAGCTGGAATTGAAAGCTATTTTCTGCAATGATGCCCATCAACGATCATCAATTGTTGTAAAACCCCATCGGGTTCACAAATCCCCTTTAGGGAAGGAAATCCGCAGACCTTACCTGGTCTGGTCCATTACAATAGTAATGTTGAAAGATCCGGGATTTTCCGTCGGCGGGATCTCTGCCCCTCCGGCAGCACGCCCACCCATTTCCCGACGACGTGGGGTGGGCCACAATGGGAAACCCCATTGAATGGTTGCGGGAACGGAAAATCCCGCTGCCGGCATGGTAGTGCCGTGCCGGAAAATGGGGCCGGCGGGATGGAGAATCCCATCAAATTGTCAAACAGCAATCAACAAATACAATCCTAGAGTAAATAGAAATTTTCACCCTTCGGCCACTATAGCCAACTCTACAGCAACATAAGGAGAGACTTGAAAATTTAGGATTGCATCTCTCCATGGGACGTGGGCATCGCTGGCATAGTCAGCATTTGTTGCCCATCCCGAATTGTACTTGAATTGAATTGCTTCCTGGCCATTTCAGAGGGCAGTTAATAGTCAACCACATTGCTGTGGGTCTGGAGTCACATGTAGGGCTTCTCGGCAGCCAGTACGCCTCTATCCAGATCTTGTGAGGCGTCCCGATCAGGATCCCGCCCCACAATGGGCATGACCAAGCCTCCCATGCCTAAGTAGGATTAAACTCACTCAGGCGTGCTCACCTGGGATCGACAGGTCTCCTGGCATCCAATGGCCTCCCCAGGGAGTCCGTATCCGGGTGCTATTTACTACTGGTCCACACAAGGTCTCCTGGGCCATCGGGGGGCCCTGGGTGGTCAGGGAAAACACCTTGGCACTGCCACCCTGCCATGGTGCCTGGGTGGCACTGAAAAGCCAGGAGCACTGCCAGGGTGCTAGTGTCAGGGCGGCACTGCCAAGGGTCAGGGCATGAGGGGGGGGGGGGGATTCCCATGAAAGGAGGGTGGGCTAAGAAGGGTGGTGGAGGGTGCAGTGCAGGAATGAACGGGTCTCTGGAAGGTTAGGGGGCCCTTGAAGGGCCTGAAAGTTGGCATGGGAAGGCCTGAAAAGGGGTCCTCAAGCGACCCCATAGCGTGGTGTCATCACTTGGGGGGGGGGGGTGTGGGGTAACGCCCATGTGTATGGGGGTTGACATTGCCCATGGGTGGGGGGTGCAGCCATCTTAGAGATCGGGGCACCATTTCAAAACGGTGGCCCGATCTCGGAGGAGCTGGTCTGGCCAGCAGGTTCAGCTTCCCAGTGATGAAAATCATTCTAAGTGTGGGCTAGTCCAGTGAGAAACTCCCCAGGGATCGAGAAAGTGACTAAGCATAGTTAGATCGTGGTGGGGAACTCGCTGACAGAGCTGGCGGGATATTCCCAGCAAAACCCGCTCAAATGACACTTTAGAAACCTTTCCATTAGATCGCACCCAATGTTTCATTCTGTCAAAATATTTGAAAGTGTAAATCCATTGTTTTGTTGAAGTGCAATAACTATTAAATGAGATGAATGATCGGTTAATGGACTAGATACTTGATCGACCAGGAAACCAGGTGAACAGGGTGGAGTGGGAGCCCACTCAAGTGGTTATTGGGCCCATGTTGTGGGCAGCACGGTAGCATAGTGGTTAGCACAGTTGCTTCACAGCTCCGGGGTCCCAGGTTCGATTCCCAGCTGGGTCACTGTCTGTGCGGAGTCTGCACGTTCTCCCCGTGTCTGCGTGGGTTTCCTCCGGGTGCTCCGGTTTCCTCCCACAGTCCAAAGATGTGCGGGTTAGGTGGATTGGCCATGATAAATTGCCCTTAGTGTCCAAAAAGGTTAAGTGGGGGTTACTGGGATAGGGTAGATACGTGGGCTTGAGTAGGGTGCTCTTAGTAAGGGCCGGTGCAGAGTGGATGGGCCAAATGGCCTCCTTCTGCACTGTAAGTTCTATGATCTATGTTAAAATTGATGCTTCTAGCTCATTGTCATGCTTCTGGCCTGCATTGACTTGGGCGGTTGGTGGGATGCAAAATTGAGCTTAACAGACAGCACCTAAAGGCATCACTTATCGGGGAGTGCCCTCTGGTTGCAGACAGAAGAAGCATTTGCAATTATGGGTGCAACAACTGTCGAGCAAGCTCTCAGATTCCTCCACACCATATTGATGGACCTTTTCCAGGTGGTGGTAGATTTTGTTCCTGCCGGGAACATGTTGCAAAAGAGATTAAATGCCAGGAACACGGTTATTGGATAGGCAAATGGAGTGCACTAGAATGATTGGGAGTATCGTGCTGTACAGTTCTATGTTCTATAACTCCAACATCACGAGTACGATGTAGGAAAAAGTTCAACGACCTCATCGCAGTTGTCAGGATAAGAATTCTGCTCTCATTGATGCTCTGTGCATCGCTCCAGTTACTCAAAATATCCCTTCCACTTCACTTTCCTACATTCAATACGACACTTCTTCTCCTTATCATCTTAGTTGCATGCTCTGCAGTTCCTATTCTTTCTGCTATTGCAACCCTCCCTTCCCGACATCTGGCATTTAAAACTCTATATAGAAGTTTGTCTACTATGACAGGGAACATAATTTAAACACCACAGGAGGATGTCACTCACACATTCCCTTCTGTCTTACAAGAGCTGGTGCCCACCATGTGACTGGAGGATGAACCTAGTTGCTCACCCACTCCGCTGTGGAGTAAAACAGCCTGACCACCATGGTTAGGAGAAGCATGACTGGAGTGAATGGTAGTACTGCAGATGACACCACGGTGAGCACTCTTTCCATTTTTTACTTCCATCCCACTCCATGTACCCTGCATGGCAAACTGCATCTATCATCCCCAGTCCCTTCTCTCTCGGTTCTCCCTCCATGCTGAAGCCAACTCTTGCCATTCCCATTAATCTCATTTCAGATGCTGGAATCCTCGGGCGGGACGTGAACCCAGAGCTTCTGGCTCAGGTTCTGTTTAGCACAGGACTAAATCGCTGGCTTTGAAAGGAGACCAAGCGGGCCAGCAGCACGGTTCGATTCCCGTAACAGCCTCCCCGAACAGGCGCCGGAATGTGGCGACTAGGGGCTTTTCACAGTAACTTCATTTGAAGCCTACTTGTGACAATAAGCGATTTTCATTTCATTTCAACATGGGCGAAGCCTATTGCTTGCTTTCAGTCAAAGATGTTGCTCCTGGTACACAGAGCCTTCCTGACCTCCCAGAATCGATGGCGAACTGGGATGTCCCTGATGCCATCTGAAACAACATCATGCCATAATATGGGTCATGGTGGCCTTGACACAGCTGCAGGCATTGCTGTCCACTGCTCAAGGCTCACGGGATGACAGCAAAAGGTATCAGTGCTCAAATTAGCTTCCTTTCTGCTGGGGCCTCATGTACCCCTCCTCAGCACAGCCTCCTGGCCGGCTTTGGTCATGCACCCCCGCACAAGTCCCACTCCTCCTTCCCCTTCTTGGCTGCTCCTCTTCATCCTCCAGCTCCAAGGGTGGGTATACCAGACCATCCCTTACTGCAGCAAAGCTCTTTCGAAGGGGGACAAAATCAGTCCAGCACCAGCTTATCCCTTTTGAGCGCAAGTTAGAAATTCGATTGAGGAGCCAGAAAATTGTTTTAACAAATAGACGTCAGCGGTTCACTAGTAACCTAAAAGATCAAACCGACAATCAACCTGCATGTCTGGGTTAACCCTTCATGTTGTGCTGCTGAAGGGCCCGTACTGAGCACCAAAAGTTGCTGTGGAAGTTTATGATGTGATGAGTCACGCGCTGGAACAGCTTTCTAATTCTTCTGGCCACCCTGGCCACTTATGGCAGAGCCCTTGTTAGGGGTTCTTAGGCACCTGTCCTTTTAACAAATATATCCAAAACAAGTGTGATGCCATCGGATTTCTGGGACATTTAGTGTGTTTGTGGTTGATATGGGAACATTGTGCAGGGATGTGAGAAATCTCTTTTGATCTTCACTGCTTACCTGAACAGGGCGAACGAGGAAAGTAAAATACCGCAGATGTTGGAAATCTGAAATAAAAGCAGAAAATGTTGGGAAAACTCAGCAGGTCTGGCAGAATCTGTAGAGAGAGAAGCAGGGTTGACATTTTGAGGCCTGTAACCTTAATTCGCCGCCATTTTCCTTCTGGGAACGTCCACCTTGAAGGGGTTTTGCTCTGACACGATTCCCATTTGTCTCTTCTTACCCGTTTGCTTGCATCACTTTCTGTTTCCCTTCTCGAGTTTGATTGGGTATCGACCAAACCTCGCTCTCGGTGCCACGTCTCCTTCCAGCGCAAATGTATCCGGCTCCAACTTATCCCACGTGGATCCCAAATGGTCGACCATGATTATTTACTGAGAGTTCTGATGAACAGTCGTGCACCCGAACCGCTAACTCTGCTTCCCTCTCCACAGGTACGGCCAGAGTTGCTGAGTGTTTCCAGCATTTTTTGATTTCAGTTTAGGCGGAAGAGACGTTGGTTCATCTGGGGACAGAAGGAAGAAGACACTTCGGCTCCGTCCCTGGACCTCTCACTTTGGAAGGGCCTTCTCTGTCTGGTTCAAAGTCGGACGAGCCCAAGACGATTTGATAATTGACCAAATGCAAACCAATGCTCAGAGACCTCAGCGTGCCTTGGGGGAAGTAGGCATGGAACTGCCGCTTCAAATCCGGGCTGGCTGGGGATCACTACCATAGAGACAGGAGGAGTGGGTTTAAAGTTGTTTATTGTGCTGCCAAGAGCAAATTTACAAGAAAATGCCTTACATTTAAAAAAAAAAGTAAACAAGCAAACTGCGGAATTGCAGTGCACTCCAAGTGCCACATACGCATCTATTTTAGAAATAATCTGCATTATTTTACATTAGCACAACAGTAACCAAAGTACAAGAGTGTAATGGACACAGTACGTAGTGGACAGCAATCTTTTTCCCCCTCTAATATTTAAAAAAAAACATCTTACCCCATATGTCCTGCATCCTGTTAAGTTTTTTTTTTGTCTTCTCCAGAATTCAACCACAGTCACAAAAAAAAAACAAGCAGTGAATAATACCTGTTAAAAACATTTCTCAACGTAACTCTTTTTTTGGTTGGGAATGACTAAATTGGTCTTGACCAGACAGGAAGAATTCCATTCCGGTATGTAAGTGGGGAGGGTTGGGAATGGGGATGGGAGGGAAGGGGAGGGGGGGGAGACATCAGTGAAGATGAGGTTGAAGAGATAATCGTCGTTTGGTGGGAAAAATGACAAACGCAGACAGGAAAAAAAAAAATCTCGACCCTTAATTAAACCAGATCACCTTTCTTTTCCTCCCGTACAAATACCGCAAAAAAAAAAACCGCACATCTTGCAATGTTCTAACTTTTGATTAATCTTCAGATTAATAAATTAGGTCAAACAATAAATTAGATTCTTTTTTTTTTCAGCTTCAAGTTCAGCAAGCTCTGATCCCAAGTATCTACAACAATACTTGAGAACTTCACTACGAAACAAAAGTACAAATGTTTTCACATTAAAGCAAACTGGGTAATGGATTCTCTCGTGAAAGCACTTTAAAAAGGTATTACACACAAAAAAGGGGTAATTAGTACAAAAAGTGCCAAGACCTGTCTTTTTTTTTAATACATTTAGTAAGTTATAACCACTAATAGGCATACTACAAAAAAAAAGTCCAGCTTATCAATGCCAACATTCCAGTAGTCCTTTTGTTAGTAACTCTTCAGTAACAGGAAGCATGTCATTTAGTCTCTCTCCCTCAGTGCGTGTTTGCGGTGCCTTCAATGTCACCTGCAGCTCTTCACAATTACCCATAATACATCGTGCACTGGAGAGAAAAAAAAACCCATTTGTTCCCCCCAGGCGACAACAACCTGCATTTATATAGTGCCTTTAACTTGCTTACAGGCCTCCGCCTAAGGCGCTGCACATGGATGTGATCATAGAAAAGCTGACACCGAATCAAAGGAGAATCAACATGTTAGGATGGCTGACTAAAAGCTTGGTCAAAGAGGTAGGTTTTCAGGAGCATGTTAAAGGAGGAGAGAGAGTTTGGGATGGTTTGGGGAGCGAATGCCAGAGTTTTAGGCCCACATGACTGAAGGCACGGCTGCCAATTGAAGGGCTAAAGGTCAGGGGAGGGACGGGGGCGCAATGTGTAAAAGGTCAGCGTTGGAAGAACGCAAAATCTGATTGGAGAAGTTGCAACATGGAGCTGGAGGAAGCTGACTTCAGAAAGGAGGAAAGGGACGTCGGAGGTGGGGTGGTGGTTTGCAAGGACGGAGGGGTGACGGATGAGCTCTTGACGAAAGGAGTGCTGGTGCAACAAATGTGGATGGGAATTCCTGAGGCGAGGGAACGGTTTACAATCTTAGCTAGCCTGAGAGTCAGGAGGGGAGGTTGGGCAACCAGCTGCTTAGTGGCAATTGTATTGAGAGAGCAGGAGGTAGATCTTGTGGTCCAGATGAGCTCAGAGATGCCATGAAGAGTGTCAGGAGAAAAACTAGACTATAGGAGTTGAGGGTAAGGGCGGGGATGTGGGTGGTATCCTCAGATTGGTGGGCAGGGGAAAGAGCATGCACAACTAAATGAATGGACTCAATTTTAGTGACAAGTCCATGAGCTCCATGTACTTCTTAGAATGGAGGATGGAGTGGTTTAAGGAAACAAAAGCTGGTGGAGAAAATAATCTGAAGTTCCCTTTGGATTTGAGGGCAATCCTGGAATTATGATCAGTTTTGACAGCAAAAAAAAAACCAAGGGCCTGACTGTATTTTGTGTGGTTCAGTTAGATTTAGTGATTAATGGTTTACCCAATTTGAGTGTCAAGCATATCTGCGTCTGCACCCCTTGGACTTGAGGGAAGTGATGATAGAGTCCATATCAGGGGAAGGAGCAGGTTAGGAGAGAGGGAGGTTTTACTGGGGAGATTAGATCAAAAGTGGAGGTGAGGGAGTGATTTGCAGCAAGAAACAGAGGCCCAAAGGCTCAACAATTGGGTGCAGGGGTTTGAGATTTTACCAGGGGCAAATTAAAACGGGATTGGGAAGGGGAATGTGAGTGGTGAGAGTTACAACGATGGTGATTAAGGACGGCATTGTCTGTGACTCAGATGATGGAAGTAGAGCGTCCATGCGAGATGGCAGCTAACAGCGATGAGTATGAGTAAGAGAGTTAATAGGGAGCGAGAGATTTGGGGAGGGCAGTGAACTCAGACGAGAGAGCAAAAGGAGTAAAGATGGAGGTTGAAATCACGGAGGATGTGGAGTCATTCGGTGCAGATCTCATAACCGTGGGAAATCTGATCAATTCAATTATTGCAATTCTCTTTCATCCCGCCTTTCCTGAAGCTCTTCTTACAAGGCCATTGTACTATGGGTGGTGTTTGCATTGCTGAAGAGGGCATTCTTCACGTGTGCATAGTTAATGAGGGCCAGCCAACTAAGTGACTAAGCAACAACGCAGCAGAGCCTGATCCCGTCCTCGCCTCAACATCCACTTTCCAGTGATCAGAGGCGGGAAATACTGGCTGAATCATTCGCTCCCGAGTCTGGGCGGACCTTGCAGACAAGTGCGGTTTCCTTGCCACTGCCATCTCTGAGAGGGGCTACTTCAAGCGTGGCCTGGGCACTGAGTCTGGGGCCTCCCCAGTCCAGTGAGTCGAGCCCCACACCAGTCTGGGCATTTATTCACTCAGCCTTGGGGAAGGCCTTTTTTTTTGTGTGTGTGGTATGGAGAGCTTGGTGCATTCCAATGGGACCTGGAAGAGGAAAACTGCCTGTCAAACCTTCCGCAGGAAGGAAGAAAAAGACAAACAAATACAAAGCACGCAGTTTTATAACAGGGAACAAAAAAAAAAAGAAATGCTGCCCAGTGCATAATATCCTCATGGTTAAATTGCGACAGGAATCAAGCAACAGACTCACACAATAAGCTGTACAAGTTAATCAACGACATACTAGCTGGACAAAAGAAAGGCTGACTTTTATGGAAAAAAAAGTTCAAGATTGACGAACGTTGGTACTGTATTATGGATAACTGTGAGACCCATTTTGCGATCTTTAAAGCCCTTTGGAGGCTGAAATCAGAAATAGCGAGAGCAATGCTGAAGCCGTCAGCAAAAAGGCACAAAATCTTAGGTAAAATGAGATGCTCTTTCCGTTTGCAAGTCCTACGAGCCATCAAGCACTAAAATGGAATGCCTGTTAAGCTAATTTTTTTTTTAAACTGGATAAAATCTCTCTAGGATATAAATACATTAAACAGGAAAACATAGAAAATTATATATATGTACAAATACTTTTGTTTCAGCATAATATATATTAACATAAATATTCCTATAATGCTAATGTTTCACAAAGCATAATCTCCTTTTTCTGAGCTTCAAAAAAGGTGCTTGAGTAATATATAATTACGAAGCTTCCTACCACGGAAGCAGTCTCTAGTCTGCATACCAGTTAAGTACAAAACCCAGTCTTTTGTGTTTCTCTTTTCAGTATCGAGCAGGAACTTTGTCCAACAAAGTTTCTTCTATTTTCCACTTTCCGAAACTCTTAGGAACCCACCAGAGAGGCTGGTGGCTTTCGGGGGAAAGCCGGCTGTGGTTGTCCTCATCTCTGGTAGTATCTTTACATGATCCAGTGCTAATATCATACAAAACAAAAAAAAAGGAAGTTTAGGCCGCAGCCTTGTGCTGTCCTTGCCAAGCAACTGGCCATTAAAAGCAGCACAGAGTACACTTTTAAGATGGCCTCAAGTCAACCCACCCTTAACATCTGCCATGCTTTTATAAACAACAACAGCAACAAAAAAAAATCTGTATTATCTTAAGTTTCCATGTGTACAGAAAATGTTGTCTTTATGGTAGGCCTGGGAACAATGTTGACTCTCTTATAGTTTGTACTTGTGGCACGCTCTAGGACGTTCATGCCAAGGGCTCTTTCTCTCTAGTTTTCAGCGGGTTAGGCTTTGTCATTAATGGGTACAGAGAGTGAGAAAACCTAAAAAATAGTCTGCAAACTTGGAAAAGTTGCCGTTTGGTAGTCAACCTGAAAGGACTCTCCTTCCGCACAACGTCCTTCTCCTCTCTACAGCTTATTTATCACATGCAGAAAAACCATAGTAACTTTGGTGCGAAAGTGTTCTGGAAAACACTTGGGTCAAATATCACAAGGAAAAGTGGGAATGATATTTGTTTTCTCTCTGGCACAGGGTAGGAGTGAAACGGAGCCCATCCCGTTAGTCTCAGAGCTGTACATGAATTCACAAACCCAATACAGTCCATTAAGCAAGTGCACAATTGTAGCTGTTTTTTTTTTGTGATTTTTTTTGTGTTTTTTTTGTAGCGGGTAAAGAAAAGGTCTTTTTGCATAGAGAGGTGTTTCACACCGTCTGATAGAAGCTGTCCACTTGTAAGTTGTTTTGCTTCGTGTTTGGCATGCTGTAGAAACCGCTGTGTCTGGAGTCTGGATCTGGGTCCGCCATTCTCAGCATCCTCTGGGAACTGTCCACCTGAACCATGGTTCCTTTCTTACAGTCCACATACACCAGCTGGTTGTTCAGGCACGAGGGCTGTTAAAGCAAAGTAGGATAAATAAGGGTGAGTTGGAGTCTTTACTAGTCCCTCATAAATGTTATTGAGCACACCCATTTTCTTCAGTTTAGAATTTTCTCTTGGTCACCTTTTGCCCACAAATACTTCTTCCTTCCTGCTCCGATCTTCTCCTGAAGGTGCCGGGGTATGGTTCCGCAAACACCCAAAGGCCAGTCACTCACTTCCTTTCCCTGTGTGTGAGGATCATCGACACTCGCGGGGTATCGAGTGGGGGTGGTTAAAATCTTTAAAATCAGAATCCCGTCTCTACCTTGCCCACACCTCCACCTTTAATTGAGATGACAAAGGGGACTTGTGACCAATCTGTACCAAGGAGGTAGGTGGGCAACTTCAATATTATGTTGAGGCAACGGTCCCCATTGTTATTCAATTTTCTTTTAAATAGCGGAGGGCTGAGTACTCAGAGGCAAGGGGTGCAAGACCCAGGAGCCAAGAATGCCTGCTTGGGTGGCCCCACAATCAGCCGCCACACTTTGACCTTCCCTGTGAGTCTCTCCCCATCCGGGCCTCTGATATGTCCCTCCCCCACCAGGATCACTAGCCCTGGAATCGCCCACGCCCCCTGCCAGTGAAGTACCAACTATGCCCTGCTGCCTTCACCAACCTGTTCACCACCTGATGGGAAGGTGTAATGAACTCCAATTGGCTTTATTGGTTGGCCAATTGGAGTATGAGCTCCCTCAATGAGAGCTCATTGAGGGGGCCCATATAATCACCTGTGTAGGCTTTGTGAGCCAGTCTTAAGTTGACTGGACTACTAGCAGCACTGTTGGTAGCTGCTCCTGTAATATCGTTATTGTAAATAAATATTGGTGTGGTGACGGAACTCCTGCCTCCTGTGGATTACTACAGTGGCGACGAGGATGGGATCTGAACCCACGCGTGCATAGCACAGCATCGACAATTGAATAGCTCAGTGCCTTGTTTGCAACACATGGACTTCCGGAGGTATTGGTGCGGACAACGGAACGGCATTCACAAGTGGGGAATTTGGAAAATTCCTGAAGGAAAACGGAGTCCGTCACATCAAAACGGCCCCTTACCATCCAGCGACCAACGGCCTGGCAGAGAGAGCGGTCCAGAACTTAAAGCGGGACTCATGAAGCAGCTGGCAGCGTCAATGGACACAAAGCTCTCCCGCTGGCTGTTTGATTACAGGACCACACCGCATTCCACAACGGGCATACCGCCAGCTGAACTCTTAATGGGAAGGCGGCTGCGAACGAGGGTGAGTCTCCTTTTCCCAAATTTAACGGGGAAAGTGGAGAAATAACAGGAGGCCCAACGCAGGGGGCATGATAATAGTCGGCAGCAGAGACATTTCCAGGTGGGGGCACCGGTTTGGGTCAAGAATTATGGGAATGGACCAACGTGGGTCAAAGACACGGTAGAGTCCCAAACAGGGCCCATATCCTATGAGGTTTCAATAGGAGGTACGGTGCTGAAGAAACATCTAGACCAAATAAGGGCAGCGGAACCACACCTGGAGGCAGGCGAAGCAGGACCGCATCAAGCTGGGATAGCCCAGACGGAAAGGATGCCCACACCCCAGCCTCGAGCAATTTCTCCCGACCCCGTCATCCAGTCGTCAGAGTCGGAGATGGACACGCTCGACGAGGCCGCCGTGGCACCTCTCCCCGAGGAGGAGGAAGAACAACTTCTAAGGAGGTCATCAAGGAAAAGACGGGCACCTATAAGGTACACCCCGCCCACTTCAGTGAACGCCCCGGCGGACGACACAGAGGTGACAGACCCAGACATGAGGAGCAGGAAGAAGCTCAGAGGAATGCCAGCTGGCAGGTATTCCTCGGACCTTGGGGGGGAGGGGTGTAATGAACTCCAATTGGCTTTATTGGTTGGCCAATTGGAGTATGAGCTCCCTCAATGAGAGCTTATTGAGGGGGCCCATATAATCACCTGTGTAGGCTTTGTGAGCCAGTCTTAAGTTGACTGGACTGCTAGCAGCACTGTTGGTAGCTGCTCCTGTAATATCGTTATTGTAAATAAATATTGGTGTGGTGACGGAACTCCTGCCTCCTGTGGATTACTACAGAAGGCAAACCTTCAGGCTTGCATCTGGGCATTGGACCTGGTTGGCAATGTCACACGAACCTTGTGGAGTAGGGCATCTTGACCTCTGGGGACCGAATATGTTAAAATACTGGTCTCTGCGTCCACATGGCTATCCCACTATTGGGCATCACCGTCATTTTAAATCTGACCCCCGCCTGACCTCCACACACAGATGCAGATACTGTCCAGTAGGGCTGTGGGATTGTGACAGGAGCATGAACCCTGATTGGTGTTTTGGCCTCCCTACTCCAGGAACACAGCCACTGGCCCATTTTGAGATCCAATAACTGAGCTCATGCTACACATTGAATTTTAGATCTTCTTGACTCATTGGCGTACCTGGTACAGGGAGAGGCAGGAAGGAAACTTGATTTACAGGGTTTCGACTGGCAGGTTTCTTTAAAAAGGAATCGAGCCATCAGGGATGAACATAGAACATACAGTGCAGGAGGAGGCTATTCGGCCCATCAAGCCTGCACCAATCCACTTAAGCCCCATCCCCATAACCCAATAACCCCATCTAACCTTTTTTGGTCACTAAGGGCAATTTATCGTGGCCAATCCACCTAACCTGCACGTCTTTGGACTGTGGGAGGAAACCGGAGCACCCGGAGGAAACCAACGCAGACATGGGGAGAATGTACAGACAGTGACCCAGCGGGGAATCGAACCAGGGACCCTGGCGCTGTGAAGCCACAGTGCTAATCCCTTGTGCTACCGTGCTGCCCCTAAGCAGTAGATAATAATATAATAATATTCTTTATTGTCACATGTAGGCTTACATTAACACGGCAATGAAGTTACTGTGAAAATCTCCTAGTCGCCACACTCCGGCACCTGTTTGCGTACACAGAGGGAGAATTCAGAATGTCCAATTCACCGAACAGCACGTCTTTCAGGACTTATAGAACATAGAACAGTACAGCACAGAACAGGCCCTTCGGCCCTCAATGTTGTGCCGAGCCATGATCACCCTACTCAAACCCACGTATCCACCCTATACCCGTAACCCAACAACCCCCCCTTAGCCTTACTTTTATTAGGACACTACGGGCAATTTAGCCTGGCCAATCCACCTAACCCGCACATCTTTGGACTGTGGGAGGAAACCGGAGCACCCGGAGGAAACCCACGCACACACGGGGAGGACGTGCAGACTCCACACAGACAGTGACCCAGCCGGGAATCGAACCTGGGACCCTGGAGCTGTGAAGCATTTATGCTAACCACCATGCTACTGTGATTTGTATTCCAATACCACAATCACATTGTTTGACTCTGTGTATGAATGTATTTGCAAGTTTGAAGCTTAGTGTGGCTGCAGGCCTGGAGCCCTGAGCCAAGAGGCAAAACCAAAGTAAAACTGGAGCCAGAAATCTGTCTTGTGCAGAAAAGAGAGGGGATATTGTATCTGATCAGCTGTCTGCTATACCATAGTGGCTGATATTCAGTTTCCTTGCAGACAATTTCTACAGGCAGTTAATGACTGGCTGTGTTTGTCTTTTCTTATTGAGATTGCTCTGTAGCTGCAAAAAGCATGTCTGATATGATTGAAATAAGATGGCCCACATAATGAAACCAGACGCAGAACTTTTCACATATATTCCCATCACTTTTATTGTCCATGATGTGGAGATGCCGGCGTTGGACTGGGGTGAGCACAGTAAGAAGTCTTACAACACCAGGTTAAAGTCCAACAGGTTTGTTTCGAATCACTAGCTTTCGGAGCACAGCTCCTTCCTTCTTCATTCACCTGAGGAAGGAGCTGTGCTCCGAAAGCTAGTGATTCGAAACAAACCTGTTGGACTTTAACCTGCTGTTGTAAGACTTCATACTGTACTTTTATTATCCTTTAAGCAACAACTCAGTCACGGCAAAACCTGACACGACCACTCCCTTTAATACATAACCTTTTTTTCGGCATTTGATCGACATTTAAACTCACACATGGTACTACTACTACTAATAATAATAATCACCTATTGTCACAAGTAGGTTTCAATGAAGTTACTGTGAAAAGCCCCTAGTCGCCATATTCAGGCACCTGTTCGTGGAGGCCATACGGGAATTGAACCCACTCTGCTGGCCTTGTTCTGCATTACAAGCCAGCTGTTTAGTCCACTGTGTTAAACCAGCCCCCAGTCCAAGAAGGAAGCTGGGAACCACCACCTTAAGGCAATAAACGCAGGCCTTGAAAGTAACACCCACTTCCCATGAACGAATAAACAAAAAGCAAGCAAATGGAATTCATTTGCTTTTAATGCTGCAAATCTCCTATATTTGTCAAGCTTTCTGTTTGCTCAGCTTTCCTTCTTTTAAGCTGTGTTCCGTACTGTAAGTGTTTGTCAAATAACTCAAACCAATTGCGTGCAAGGTCTCGCAACCAACCTTTATCATCAACAATGTACATTTGTATGGGGCCCTTAATGTAGTAAAGAGAGAGGAACGCCGCCCATCATCTGCAGTGTAATAATGGAGGAGTTTAGAAAGTGAGTTCATGGGTACAGCAATAAAGCACTCAAAAGGTTCCCCATCCATTGTGTGTCGGGGGGGTGGGGAGAGAAGTCGAAGAGCGTTGGCTGGAACCTGAAGTCGAAGAATGTTGCTTTGGGCTTGGCTGTAGATGGGCCTGAAGGTAAGGCTGGTGGAGATGTGGAGGTTCTTCTTTGTGCACCGCCTTATTGTGAGGTAGAAGCAGATTCAATAGTGACTATCAAAAGAGAATTGGATATATAATTGGAAATAGAAAAAGGCAGGGCTACAGGAAAAAGCAGGTGGGGGAGCGGGTCTAATTTGTGTAACACAATGGACCCAAGGGCCTCCTTATGTGCTGCAAGATACTACAGCGTGCCAATGGGAAACAACCAGATAGAGGCGATGTGGACGAGAGATTTAGGGCAGGATTTTGTTGCCAATATCAGGAACAAAGATGGGGAGGCGCTTAATTGCCCGGCCGGTGTGTCAGTTCATCACTGTAGGCCAGGTTCCCAGCCATTTTTCTCAAACTGGATTAGTCTGGAACGGCTACCCACCGCAAGGGGCAGGCAGCTTGTTAACTCAATCGAAAGGCCAATGACTAGAGGCTGACAGAGCCTCCTACTGCCAGTCCAACAACAAGGGCCTGCCCGCCATCCAGCCACGGATTGGCTAACCCTGCAGAAGTCACTGTCGAGTGATTGTTCCTGTCGGTGTGGGGTCAGGACCTACATTTCACCCTGATATCTTGGCCACAAATGGCGAATCCTTCCCTTAGTGCGGAGAATTTGGTGTTCCTGTCAGGTAGGCCTCATGAAGTTTGCGAGGTGGGTGTCGGGGATGTTGTGTCCTGATGTAATGCAAGTGTGGATAAGGAATTTAGATGTGATGGAGGGTAGGTTAGCACCACAGACAGCCAACATTGCGGTAATGGGAATAAGCAATTTGGGTGCTAGGTGCAACACAGGGTTTAACGCTGAGCTCAGTAGTGAGCAGGATTCCGTGATTGTGCAGCAGTGCGTAGAACCTTATTGGGCAGTTGGGAAGGAAGAGGGATGCTTTGAGTACAGAATGCTGGTGGGAAAGAAAGAAGGGCCGGGATTCTCCGAAATCCCGGCCAAGTGTTGACGCCGGCGTAAACACCGGAATGGTGTACGCCGGCGTCAATGGGCCTCCTGGCGCAGCAATGCAGCGGTCTTCAGGGGGCCAGCACGGCACTGGAGTGCTCTGCGCTGTTCTGGCGCCGAAAGGCGGCCCTGCATGGCTGGCGTGGGATCACGCATGCGCGTGACGGCTGTCTCTGCGCCGGTGCATGTGCGTGGTTGCCTTCTCCGCACCGGCGCCGCGCAACATAGCGGAGACCTACAGCAGGCCCGTGCAGAAGGAGGTAGGCCCTCTCCAGATCGCGGGCGTCCGCCGATCAGAAGCCCCTGATCATTGGCCTGGATCCTGTGGAGGACCCCCCCTCCCGAGTCAGATCCCCCTCCCACCCAGCCCCCGGCCAGGATGTCGACCGCGGCCACGGGTCCGAGCTCCCACTGGGTGGTACCAGATTGGAACCATGCCGGCGGGTGTTCGCCAGGTCTACCACGGAGAGTCGCCGCAGGGGCGTCTTTCTGCGGAGAATCGCATTCCGGCGTTGGAGCGACGTGGCAAGAACTTCCAGCAACCCCGCCGATTCTCTGACCTGGCGCGCGCGGGCTTGGAGAATCCCGCCCAAGATGCTACCCACCCCCCCCCCCCCCCCCCCCCCCACCCGCGGGCTTGGAGAATCCCGCCCAAGATGCTACCACCCCCCCCCCCGCGGGCTTGGAGATCCCGCCCAAGATGCTACCACCCCCCCCCCCACCACCGCGGGCTGGAGAATCCCGCCCAAGATGCTACCCACACCCCCCCCCCCCCACCCGCGGGCTTGGAGAATCCCGCCCAAGATGCTACCCACCCCCCCCCCACCCGCGGGCTTGGAGAATCCCGCCCAAGATGCTACCCACATCCCCCCACCCGCGGGCTTGGAGAATCCCGCCCCAAGATGCTACCCACACCCCCCCCCCACCCGCGGGCTTGGAGAATCCCGCCCAAGATGCTACCCCGCAACCCCCGACTCAGTGAACTGTACAATTGCCCATCTGTTTACATTTCATTTCTAAAATTCTCAGAGGTACCATTCATTTTAGTTTTTGTTTGTTATTAGCTGCTAGCTCTTCCTTCACAAGTCTCAGATTCCTGTTGGGTACAATCCAACTTTCCAAAAGCCGGAGTGGCTTTCTGACTCACAGGTAACAGCGCTACTAAATCAAGCAAACTTGTGTGAAGCTAATGCATGGCCAAGCTGTCTGACATCAGGTAATACAACCTCAGATTTGAACCTGGGACCTTCTTGCTGGTCGGGTTCAGTGATGGACAGTACATTTACCAATGGCCAAGTCAGCAATTAGGACCATTAAAAGCTGGAAGTAGCATGGGGGGCGCGATTCTCCGCAAAAGGCGGAGAGTCGTGAAGGCTGCCACTAAACCGGCCGTGTTTCACGGCAGCCTCCGCGCCCCCTCCCGGGACCCGATTCTGCTCCCCGGTCGGGGCTAGCATCGCGGCCCCGTGAACTCCGGCATCGCGGGCTTAATGAATTTCACTAAGCCCGCGCGCCAAAGTTAGCGACGGCTGACGCATATGATGACGTCAGCCGCGCATGCGCGGATTGGACGTCATCCGCGCATATGCGTCAGACCCGCGCATGCGCTGTCCGTAATGCCCCTCAGCCGCCCCGCGGACTTATCCTGCGGGGCGGCGGAGGGAGAAAGAGTGCGCGGGAATCGGACCCGCTGCCTGCGATCGGTGCCCACCGATCGCGGGCCCATGCTACCCTTGGCACGGCCGTGGTGCGGACGTGCCAATCGGTGGCATGGTTGTGCAGAACGGCACTTTGCGGCCGTTTTCATGAACTGGTATAGCAGGTGTATTCAAAATCGTGAAAACGGCCGTAAAGGCCTTGGAAATCGCCCCTTCGGCCAGGGGAGAATCGCTGCTCGCCGTAAAAAAACGGCGAGCAGCGATTCGTGTCGGGGGCAGGCGTGGGGGGGGGGGGGGGGGGGGGGGGGGAGAGAATAGCGTGAGGGCGTCGGTCCAGCGTCGCCGTAAAAATTTGCGCCGCCCGCTATTCTCCGCCCCGTCGTGAGTGCGGAGAATCGCGCCCGGGGAGTCCGAGTCCGTCCTTGGCGGCTATGCTTACACAGGGCTGTTTTTAACTTTCGGCTGTGTCAGAGTGACAGCTTGTCATATGCCATTGGATTGAAGAAATAAAGGACTTGCATTGATTTAAAATTTTTTTTAGAGTACCCAATTATTTTTTCCAATTATAGGGCAATTTAGCGTGGCCAACCACCTACCCTGCACATCTTTGGGTTGTGGGGGTGAAACCCACGCAGACACGGGGAGAATGTGCAAACTCCTCATGGACAGTGACCCAGAGCCGGGATTCGAACCCGGGTCCTCGGCGCCGGAGGCAGCAATGCTAACCACTGTGCCACCGTGCTGCCCTCGGACCTGCATTGATATGGAGCCTTTCACAACCATTGGTCAACTCAAATCGCTTTGCAGCAAGTGAAGTATTTTGAAGTGTAGTCACCACCATAATGTAGGGAACACGGCAGCCAGTTTGCACACAGTAAGATCCATAAATAGCAATATGATAATGTCCCGATAATTTGTTTATAGTGCTGATGGTAGAGGGATAAGTATTGGCCAGGTCACTAGGGGTGACTCCCCTGTTTCTCTTTGAAATAGGGCCTGGGGATCTTTTACATCCAACCGAGCAGAGGATGGGGCCTCAGTTTAGTGTCTAATCTGAAAGGCAGATCCGACGGTGCGGCACTCTCTCAGTACTGCACTGAAGTGTCAGCCAGAATTTGCCTGCTAAACTATCTAAACTATAATTTCCGTACACTCCTCCTTTCCCCCCAGATAATTATTAGCTTTCCTTAAACAGCAAGTTCAGACTCGATGGGCCGAGTGGCCTAACTCTGCTCCTATATCTAAGTTGCCAAGCACATTCAGGTAATTTGCATGGAGGAGCTATGGAGCTGAATTAACAACAGGAAAGTCGCAGTAATTAACCTGGAGTGATTCAGCAACCACCTAATGTGTTAATTCGGCTCCCTCTCTCAGTAACACTTCCCAGTCAATTATTCTAAAATCCAATGTGTTTTCTGTTTAAGGTGTAAATATTTCATAAACGAAAATCAACAAGTGAGATGTTAAAGCGGAAATAAACAAATTGGGATGCAAGTTATTTTCAAATTAAATGTTGAGAAAAACATACAATTGCTTGAGATCGGACAGAGATCTTTTTAGTTTATTACAATTTTGAATGGTGACATTTACAATCCTCCTCAAGGTGTATGTTTTTGGAGGATGTTGGCGCCCGTGCATTTCTATTGGATTTGATTGGTCAGTCATTACGCTGGGCAGTGGTCTGCCATTGTCTTCTGCAGCACAGCTGACCAGGAAACTCTCCCGATCCTGACCACCTGCCATCAGATGTATTGGAAAGACCTGGCCATGCTACGAATGTACCTTCTGTGGCCATCGGGTCTTGATGTGGGACATGACCCTGGAGCCTCAGGCCCAGAGGTAGGGATGCTACCACTGCGCCAAAAGACCGGTTCCATTTCCGACAAGTTTTCAAATCACACCATAGCATATTACTGATTCGGATTTGGTCTGTTGCACCAATCTACACTGAATCAATGAAATGTTACGGCACAGGAGGCCATCTGGCCCATTGTGCTTGCAACGGCTTTCCAAATGAGCATTGGCTGAGCGCCACCGTTCCCGTGCCCATTCCCCTTACCCCTGCACGTTGTTTTGATTCAAATACTCATCTGATGCCCACTCGAATGCTTCGATTGAACCTGCCTCCACCACGCTTCCAGGCCGTGCCTTCCAGAACTGAACCACTCGCTGGGTGGAAACGTTTTTTTCCTCACATCACGTTTGCTACTTTCGCAAATCACTTTACTCAGGAATTGGCATTTTCAGATTTAATCTGCTGATGACCAACCCAGCTGGCTGAAGGCTCAACCTGGAACGTGGCAACACAGGCTGGTGTATTGGGATATTCTCACTGGCCAGAGATCTCCAGTGGCCTCTCCCTCATCTAAAGGTGCAGGCTTCCCTGGCTGGCTTACAGTTTCAAGGTGACAAGTCACCCTCCAAAATACCTGCCTGTTTTTTCAGCTTTGAGCTTTCACACCAAGTGTCAGCTTACCATTGACACCATAGCTGAGCCCAGATCCATGCTCACCTGATGTCAATGCATGCACTCATTCTTTTTCTTCCGTTCTTGGGGTGGAAGCCGGATTGGCAGGGCCAGCCTTTATTGCCCATCCTAAATTGCATGTAGCCATGTAATACGAACGGAGTGATTGGTTATCGGAGGGTAGTTCAGAATCAACCACATTGTTGTGGGTCTAGAATCGCCTACAGGCCAGACTGGGAAAGGATGGCAGATTCTATCCCCTAAAGGGCATGAGTGAACCAGATGGGTTTAATGACAATCTGGCAGCTTGATGATCAGCATTTCTGAGACGAGGATTTAACTCTATACTTGTTAATGAAGTGACTTGAACATTCTGAAACTTGACAACAAACTGTACAATGTGCTGGAAGAGTAGATGTTTACGAGATTCATTGCACAGATGTCACACTGTGGAAAAAATCACCCCTACCCACTTTAATCACTGCAGCTTTAAGAGCATGCTTGTATTGGTGAATTTGTCGAGGATACTGTACCTTTGTAGGAGTTCTGTAACAGGGCACCGGGATCCACTGCTTCTTCTGGTTGACCAGCAGCAGAGCTATGACTAGAATGAGAGCGATGACAATGGGCAATGCCACCCACGCCACAGAGTGCATAGCGGAGTCTTCATTGTACCGGGGATAATCTCCTCCTATCGCGTTAACACGGAGGTTCTCTGTAGGGGGGAGGGAAAGAATATATTGTCAGTAGGGGGGGGGGGGGAACACAAAGGACAGAACATTTAACAGCCCAGCCCAGGGCAGAAGTGATATATGCTCCATACTGACCATCTCCATCTTCAGGTTTCATGCCCTCTTTTTGGCAACCATGGATCTCCAGTGGATTGATCCATGATAATGCCTTTGCCTTCTGCGGTGTGTGTGACCAGAAAACTCCCACTCTTATTGGAAGGACTTACAGACTGATATTCAACCCGTTTGACCACACTATGAGCTCACCTTCCACGCCCATGAAGTCCCTGCAGCAGGATTAGAACCCAGACCTTCTGGTGCCCCTACCTCTGGGCCACAAGACCGCTGCTCAATACTGACAGAACCACGTTATACTTAAATGCTCGCTAATTTATTTTAAATTTACCGTTCTGCATCTCAACTGTTTTCCTGAGGACTATAGCATTCAAAAGCAGAGAGGTTATATTAAATTTGTACAGATCCCACCTATTCTGTTCCAATTTCTACATTACAATAAAAGGATATGGAGACACTGAGGTGCATGAAAAGATTTACGAGGCCAATGCTACAACAAGGAAGATTTAAAAGCCTTGGGCTCTTTATTCTGAAAAAGACAAGGCTTGTTAGAGGTCATTAGGATTCTGAAGCGGTTAGATAGGATAGATATGGAGAAAATGTTACCATTTGTGTGGGAGAGCACGGGATTCAGGGTACACCTGCCTGGAGAGAACGGGAGTGGGGCCGTTGCCAAGGCCTTTAAACATGACCCCACACAGGAGGCCTCCTCCACCCGAGCCCGCTCTGATTCCTCTTCCTCCCACCAACGCATCACCGTCACTATATTTGCTGCCCAGTGCTACTGTGATAGGGATTGGAAGTGACAACCCTCTTTGCAAAAAGATCATCCGGATCCTGGGAGTTTTATCTGCCCACAGAAACTCTGAAATTGACCTGACCAGCCAGCGAAAGAATGCTTTCGGGAGGAATATTGGAAGGGTTTTAAAGACGAATAAGAATCTCAGTAGTACAGCCCTCTTAACCCTCTGTATCCTTCCAGCCTGTGACAATGGCAGGACATTCCACCTCTTCAGATCCCCCTCCATTACCTCAGCCAAAATGGACAAGTTCCATTTGTGCATTGTGTCCCATTCATATGTTATTTGTATACCCAAGTATCTAAATCTGGCCAGTTTGAACGGCAAACCTCCCAGATTTGCACTCCTTCCCTGGGCATTAACCGGAAATACCTCACCTTCGACAAATTTAGTTTATATCCCAATAATCTCCCAAATTTCCTTAATAGATCCATTATCTTGTCCATGGACTCCAGCAAGTCTGATATGTAAAACAGTGGGTCGCAGCTCCCTGCCTCCCCTAACAATCCCCTTCCACACTCTGGACTCCGTCAATGCAATGGCAAGGGTTCAGTCGCCAGCACGGTTAACAATGGTAACAACGGACATCCCTGCCATGTTCCCCCATGCAACCTAAAATACCCAAGTCCATCCGATTTATTCTCACACTTGCTGTGGGTGCGGCATTTAACAACCATATCCATGCTATAAACAAAGGCCCAAACCTCCTGAGGGTCTCAAACAGGTACCTCCAATCTACCCGGTCGAGAGGCCTTCCCTGCAACCATCGATATAAGAACCTTGGGGTATCCCCCTTGATGGAGTCATTACAATATTTACCAACCGCCTATTATTACTGGCCAGCTGCCGCCCCTTAACAAACCCAGTCTTCTCCTCTGAAACCACCCCCGGCACACACCTCGCTAAAGGTCTTGCTAGTAGCTTGGCCACATCCGTATTTAGCAGGGAGATGGGTCTACAAGATCCACACTCTTGTCGGGTCTTTATCCTTTTTTTGGTATCAAAGAAATAGAGGCCTGTGCGAGCGTGACCAGCAATTCCGCCCAAGCCATTGATTCATTGTACATAGCCAGGAGTTGGGGCACTCGTTCCGGCAAAATCTGTTTACAGAAGTCTACCGTGAATTTATCTGGCCCCGGTGCTTTCCCCGATTGCATCAACCTTACCCCTTCATTATCTCCTGCAGCCGGAGTGGTTCCTCTAATCCTGGCCTCCTCCCCATTTCAACCTCTGGAAACACAAACCCATCCAAGAACCGTCCCATCTCTCCTTCCTTCCCCTCCCCCGGGCTCTAATCTGTAAAATACCCGGCAGAAATCTTTAAATGCCCCATTTTATTTGTTTCACTACTGTGATCGAGCCTCCCCCTGCCTCTTTCTCTGTACAATTTTGATTGTGGCAGTCTGCCGACTGAACTGTTGGGCGAGGAATCGACGAGCTTTCCCCCCATATTCATATTGGACCGCCCTCGCATGGCAAAGCTGTCCTACCACCTTCCCAATCGTCAAAAGATCAAAACCCTCCTGAAAGTCGAGACAGAAACCTCCCCATTTTGGTTAAGGTCCACATAGTCCTCAATCACCCAGGTCATTTTCGCACAGAACTCCTTCTCCGCCAGGATTCCCGAGTCCGACCTCCACTCTGGCCTTTGTGGCCGATCCTTACATTGACACAGTATGGTGCATGGTCCGAGATTACAATTCCTGCATACTCTACATCTCCAATAATCCCAACAACACGGACTTCCCCACTACAAAAAACTTAATGCGGGAGTATGCCTTACGTATATGACAAGAAGGAAAACTTCCTCTCTCCCAGGTGCCTGAACGTCCAGAGATCTACCCCCCTCCCCCCGGCTCCATAAATACCCAAAGTCTCTTGCCATCCTCGATCGAGCTATTGATTTGGGGTTGGGCCTATTCACCCTTGGGTCTACAGTTACAATCTCCTCCGATTATCAAGTTATGAGCGTGTAAATCCGGGATGGATGCGGCATCTTCTTCACAAAGTCCGCATTGTCCCAATTGGGCGCGTATACGTTAACTAAAACCACTGGTGCCCCGCCAACACTTCGCTTACCATCACAAACCTCCCCTCCCGGGTCTCGTACCTCCCTGGCCATTGCAAATGCTATTGTTTTACTAAGCAGGATCGCCACTCCTCTTGCCTTAGAATCAAAGCTCGAATTGAATGATTGTCCCACCATCCATTACTCAATCGCACCTGATGGATGCAATGTATGGTCGGTGGTACAGGGAAGGGGTAGAACGGTTGGGGGACCTGTATATTGAAGAAAGATTTGAGAAACTAGAGGAATTACATGGGAGATTTGAGTTCCCTAGGGGAAGTGAATTTAGATACATTCAAGTCTGGAACTTTGCACGCAAAGATCTACCCTCGATTCCTCGTCTGCCGGAATGGACGCTACTGGATAAGTTGTTGACTCGGGACGACCTGGGGGAGGGGAAGATGGGAGACATTCATGGGTGGCTGCTGAGAACTGATAAAGCGCCAATAGAAGACAAAAGGAAGAAGTGGCAGGAGGAGTTGGGATTTGAGTTTGGAGGTGGGGTCTGGAGTAAGATCATGCATTCAACTTCATCCTGTGCTGGGATGAGCTTCATCCACTTCAAAGTAGTGCACGGGACTGACGTGATGATGGCCCTGATGAGCCGGCTTTTCTCGGAGCTAGAAGACGAGGTGAAAGATGCAGGAGGGGATGGACAAACCATTTGCATACGTTCTGATAGTACTCAAAGCTGAGGGCTGCAGTGTTTGACACACTATCGGGGATAGTGGGGGGGGGGGGGCAAGCTGGCACCGTGCCCTTTTGTGGCTCTTTGTGGGGTTTCAGAGTTGACGGAGCTGTTGTTAATAATCTTTATTTGTGTCACATTAACACTGCAATGAAGTTACTGTGAAAATCCCCTAATCGTCACACTCTGGCGCCTGTTTGGGTACACTGAGGGAGAATTCAGAATGTCCAAGCACGTCTTTGGACTGTGGGAGGAAACCGGAGCACCCGGAGGAAACCCACGCATCCACGGGGAGAACGTGCAGATTACGCACAGACAGTGACCCAAGCTGGGAATCGAACCCGGGTCACTGGCGCTGTGAAGCAACAGTGCTAACCATTATGCTACTTTGCCGCCCTTGGAGGGAAGCTGATATGGTGGCCTGCACCTTGCCGATTGCAAGGCGACAAATCCTATAGAATTGGAGATCGGCTACGCCACCAGGGGTTTCGGCATGATTGGGATTTTTGTCGCCAAAGGGTAGGAGGGGAGGGGAGGGGAGAGGGGGGGGGGGGGGCATTTTTTTCAAACTGTTTGTAACCTGTTGCATGTTGATTAATGTTTGTCAATTTAACTGCGTGTTTGAAATAAAATATATTTAAAAATAAATTGTGTGGGAGACCAGAGTCAGGAGCCATCAGCAGAAGACAGTCACCAATAAACCCAATAGGGGGTTCAGGAGAAACTCCTTTCCCCAGAGATTGTAGAACTTGTTACCTCATGGAGTAGTTGAGGCATCAGGGGAAGCCAATTAAGTACATGAGGGAGAAATGAATATAACAATCTATCGATGGGATGAGATACGGTCAATTTGTACACCTTAACGTTAAGGGAAATCAGACAGAGTGTACAATCTGCTATCGCCAATTATACAGTCTCGCCCAAGTTGAACACTCTGGCAGATGTCTAGGGAATGACAGATTTATGAAATTAATAAGTCTTTTATCTGTTGAGCAACAGAAGCTGTAAAAGGTAGAGATGCCGAGTATCAAGAGGACGCCTGCTTTAATCTCAGAAATAGCTGCTGACTCACGATTTACAAAGTTCATCGTCGTACAATGGACTGTGTATTCCACAGCCCCATCTCCTGGGAACTGCTGACAAAGAGTCACTGAATGATAAAGGGCATTGCATTACTGGTTTATTGAGCAGGCCAGGATTCTGGAATCGTCTCAGATGTTACTGAATTCCACACGCTTTCTCGCAAGAAAAATAAACCCAACGGTGCTGCACGAATTATTACCCACATTAACATTACCACAGGGTGAACTCAGGCAGACGCTTTAGGAGGAACAATTTTCAAGACGTCATTGATCACAATGCCTCTTTAAACATTGTTAAAACGTCATCCTCATTTATTAACCCTCTCCTGCATCTGCTGGTTCCTTGCCTGAGTGTAGATTTCCCTCCTGCTTTCCCCTCCCCTTCCAGCGCCTGGTTTATTCAGGAAGAACATGCTTCGAGCAAGAGTCACTACTCCCCATGTGTGGCTACGTGAGCAGCCTTTAGGTTAGGTGAGCGAAAGCGGACTGGTGTTGCTGCTCCTGGTGGCTTATGAAGCCACCCTCTTGGGCAGTGGTGGTGTGCTGTCAGGATGGAAGCGTGGCTACGATGGCCTGTGTGGTCAAACGTCCCATGGACTTACATGGATGGATGGTTGGGGGGGGGGGGGTTTGGGGCTAGAATGTGACGGAGAAAGAGTTTGTGGCAGTTCCCTGGTACGTTACTGTCGGCTCCCGCTTTCCCCAACAGCAGCCTCACCGTGGTGACGACAAACCACCGTCGATGGCTCATCCGCGACCTTGCAGTGTAGGTGAGACCATGGAGCTGTGAAGCAATTGTGCTAACCACTATGCTACTGTGCTGCGTCACAGTGTGGCGTGTGCGATGGGATTGATTTGTCATACTATACACACCGTGGTTGGTGTGAAGCAATCCGAACTTGTGTATCCAAAATATTAGCAGTGACTTTATTGGCCGCCCAGTCCGCCTGATCCACCTCAGCTAAAGCTGCCAAATTTCTGGGCACCAAAAGGCAACCGAACAAAGAAAAGAATCATAGCAAACGGATGAGGTAATACATCGCAAACAACTGTGTGTTTCACTTACCATCGTCCCGAAGGTGAGCAGGAATTTCGTTTCCACTGGGTGTTGGCCAGAATGGTGCCTCCACTTCAATCTCTCCCCTCTGGTCAAACTTTTCGATGGGGATGTTGGTGGGCTCTGACATATACAGGTCTAGAAGGAGAGTGAGCAAAGCAGAATGAAAAGGTTCTGTAAATTACTTTTGATTGTCCTATAAGTGAACAGGCTTGGACATTCACTGTTGTATTAGCCGGGAGAGTACCCAGGCACAGCGTATGGAAGTAACCCACAGGCTGGATTTTACAGTCATCCGCTGGCTTGTTTGAAAGCAGGGATGTGCTCTTAAATTTGGCACATGGCCTGCCTGCCGTCTTCCCATCTGCCCCTGGCCTGTCACCCGTTGGCAGCGGAGGTTTCAGGTGGCTCGCCCACCTACTGGGCCTTGTGAGCCTCTTAAGTGCCCCATCCCGTCCCGGCCGCCATTTTCCTTGCGGCAGGAGGGAGACCCAGGCCAAGTGGATAACCTCGCGGCTTTTACTAGGCTAGCTGGTATTGGGTAAGAAGTGTGGGGCGATGGGGGGGGTTCCCTTGTGCTAATCGAAAGCATTACCCTTGTTCCCCCACTGCCTCGCAAACCTCTCTCCTGGCCTCTCAGGACACAGTCTCCCACCTCCCCGTCGCTGGGGCCTGCTGTCCAGGCCCTGCCCGATATCCTGGACTTGCCCACAGTCCAACTTCCCAGGTTCGATTCCCAGCTTGGGTCACTGTCTGTGCAGAGTTCTCCCTGTGTCTGTGTGGGTTTCCTCTGGGTGCTCCGGTTTCCTCCCACAAGTCCTGAAAGACGTGCTTGTTTGGTGAATTGGACATTCTGAATTCTCCCTCCATGTACCCAAACAGGCGGCGGAATGTGGCGACTAGGGGCTTTTCACAGTAACTTCATTGCAGTGTAAATGTAAGCCTACTCGTGACAACAAAGATTATTATTATTCTGTAGCCCTCTCTTGTTCGGGGACTAGCTGTAGTCCTAGCAGCGGCCACCGTTTGAACCTGGCGCTGCTGCGACTGCTAACCAATCAGATTGGACCAACAGCTCTCTTAAGCTGAGACCTACTCCCCAGGCGGGAATGGAGTCTTGCCCTTCGCCTATTAACTCGAGGTAAAATGGTTGTGAGGCAGCCAGCTTTTTGGTGAGTGGGTTCCCGATTGACCTTCTGGTTTGGGCTTTGGGGGGGGCAGGGAACAGGATAGGGAATACAATGTGCTGTAGAATCCAGCACTATGTTTATATTTCAACGCTTCGACACTCTAAGCCAGGGGTGGGCAAACTACGGCCCGCGGGCCACATGCGGCCCGCCAAAGGTCTTTATGCGGCCCACCAAGATCAAGTCATAAAAAATATATATTTCCTTTTTTTTTATAAGGTTAATGGGGGGGGGGGCTGTTGGGTTACTGGTATAGGGTGGATACGTTGACTTGAGTAGGGTGATCATTGCTCGGCACAACATCGAGGGCCGAAGGGCCTGTTCTTTGCTGTACTGTTCTATGTTCTATGTTCTATATGAGGCGCCCAGGATCATAACCGGGTGAAGCGCCATTTTTGAAAAGTAGAGAAAAAGAGGGCTAAAGGCAGGATGCCGCCGGGGGAAGCGCTGAGGTATATGCCGCACGCTAATTGGTTACAACCGGGACTATTAATTAATATACTATGCGGCCCTTTAAAATTGTGAATTTCTGAATGTGGCCCTTGCACGGAAAAGTTTGCCCACCCCTGCTCTAAGCAAACACTGGATGAATCTGGGACACATGTAGGTCAGACCAGGTAAGGATTGCAGATTTCCTTCCCTAAAGGATATTAGTGAACCGGATGGGTTTTTCCAACAATCCATGATAGTTTCACGGTCACCGACTAGCTTTCAATTCCAGATGTGTTATTAATTGAAATTCCACCAACCACCGTGGTGGGATTTGAACTCAAGCCCCAGAGCATCAGCTCGGGCCTTTGGATTACTCATCCAGTGACGTTACTATTGGCACTTAGATTGTCTCCTCACACTAACTCATCGTGGCCATACAGAAGAGGTGTCAAGTCCAGGGGACAACAAACAGTTCTTCAAAATTTGTCTGACACTGTCCCTAATTTTGTAGGTTCTTTCAGTAAAAGGCAGGCAGTTCAACACAGCGCCCCAGTCAGAGAGGCAGGTTTCGGAATCACACCTTTCCCAGGTCTTCCCCATCTTTAATTTTGAAGGGGCAGATGCACCCCAAGGCACCTCTGTGCCTGCCTGAAGGAGGCCAAATCATGAGTGATATCGCCAGGGTCCTGAGTAGGGCAGATGGACAAAGAAGGGAAGAAAGATTGATCAGGACTGCACGTCACAAGCAAATTGACCAGTGAGAATATTTTAGTTTTGCTTTCAAATTTTTAGCCTCCGACCTGGTTACTGAGGTCAACAAGGTTAAATCATGGGCAGCACGGTGGCGCAGTGGGTTAGCCCTGCTGCCTCATGGCGCCGAGGTCCCAGGTTCGATCCTGGCTCTGGGTCACTGTCCGTGTGGAGTTTGCACATTCTCCCCGTGTTTGCGTGGGTTTCGCCCCCACAACCCAGAGATGTGCAGGGTAGGTGGATTGGCCTCAATAAATTGCCCCTTAATTGGAAAAAATATGAATTGGGTACTCTAAATTTAAAATAAAAACAAGGTTAAATCATGCTGAACAGTATTAGTAACAAACAAGTGTCACATTCCTCAGCGAAAGAAGGAACCAGCCAGTTTAAAATAAACACCAGCACATCGGGTGAGGAAGCAGACAGAAATTTCACAAGAGTGTCTCACACATTTGCTACCTTTTATCAGGTAGCCAAAGCCAGTTTATCTGTAATTGTAGTTATTTGGACAGTGTGTGGGGTGGTGGGGCATTATTACGTAGGTGCACAGGAGTGAGGGGGCAGCTCTTGTTGAGAGGCCCTGATGGGCTGGGTGGGAACAGTTGCTTGAAAGAAGCAGGATGTATGTTGCTGAGATGGGGTAAAGCTGAGGTTTGGTATGGGTGTCACCAGGGGAGTGTTGCTAGGTGATGGGGTGCTGCTGCGAAGATGTGTTCCTAGCGAAAGGCAAGAGGTGGTTCCTGTGGCTGAAAATGTTACGGGGTGAGGGTTGGATGGTTCTTTGGGGGAGGTGGAGCCTGGAGCGTGTGTTATTGGGGGTGAGGGCTGATTGAGGGGTTGGGGTGTTTGTTATTGGGGGTGAGGGCTGATTGAGGGGTTGGGGTGTTTGTTATTGGGGGTGAGGTGTGATTGAGGGGTTGGGGTGTGTGTTATTGGGGGTGAGGGCTGATTGAGGGGATGGGGTGTGTGTTATTGAGGGTGAGGGCTGATTGAGGGGTTGGGGTGTGTGTTATTGGGGGTGAGGGCTGATTGAGGGGTCGAGTGATTGTTTTTGGGGGTGAGGGTTGATAGGAGGTAGAGTGTGTGTTATTGGAGTGAAGGTTGATGAGGGTAGGGGGCTTGTTGTCAAGGGTAACTTCATTGAAACCTACTTGTGACAATAAGCGATTATTATTATTAATGTGTCTTGTAGGGTGTGAGAGTTTATTGGGGGTAGGGTGTGTTGTAGGGTGTGAGGGTTATTGAGGGTGCAGTGTGTGCTGCTGGGGGTAAAGGTTGACTGGGGGTAGAGTTTGTGTTACTAGGGGGTAAGGGTTGATTGGGGGGGTAGAGTGTGTGTTGTAGGGTGTGAGGGTTTATTAGGAGGTAGTGTGCGCTGTTGTGGGGGATAGGTTGACTGGGGGTAGTGTGTGTGTTACTAGGAGCTAAGGGTTGATTGGTGGGGTAGCGTGTGTGATATTAGGAAAGAGGGTTGATGGCGGGTAGAGTGGGTGTTGTTGGGGGTGAGGGTTAATTGGGGGTAGGGTGTGTTATGGAGGGCAAGGGTTGATTGGGGGGTAGAGTGTCTGTTGTTGGGGTGAGCGTTGATTGGGGGGTAGAATGCGTGTTATTGAGGGTGAGGGTTGATTGGGGGGCAGAGTTGGTGTTATTGGGATTGAGGGTGGATTGTGGATAGAGTGTGTGTTATTGAGGGTGAGGGTTGATTGGGGGTTGGCTGTGTTATTGAGGGTGAGGGTTGATTGGGGGTTGGCTGTGTTATTGAGGGTGAGGGTTGATTGGGGGTTGGCTGTGTTATTGAGGGTGAGGGTTGATGCAGGGGGTAGAGTTTGTGTTATTGGGTTGAGGGTTGATTGTAGGTAGAGTGTGTGTTGTTGGGTGTGAAGATTGGGGTAAATTGTGTGTTATGGGGGGTGAGAGTTGATTGGGGGATAGTGTGTGTTATTGGTGGGGGGTAGTTTGTGTTGTTGGTGGTGAGGGTTTATTAGGAGTAGAGTGTGTGTTATTTGGCGTGAGCATTGACTACGGGTTGAGTATCTATCATTGGGGTGAGCGTTGATTTGGGGGGTAGAGTGTATGTTATTGGACTTGAGCATTGATTGGGGGGTAGTGTGTATTATTGGGGGTGAGGGTTAACGGGGTAGAGTGTGTGTTATGGGGTGAGGGTTGATTTGAGGTGTTAGTGTGAGTCATTGGGGTGAAGGTTGATTGGGGGGGTACAGTGTGTATTATTGGGGGTGAGGGTTAACGGGGTGGGGAGAGTGTGTGTTATTGGGGGGGAGGGTTAACGGGGGGGGGGGTAGAGTGTGTGTTATTTGAGTTGGGGGTTGATTGGGGGTTAGAGTGTGTGTTTTGGGGAGATGAGGGTTGATTTGAGGTGGTAGAGTGTGTGTTATTGGGGTGAGGGTTGATTTGGGGGGTACAGTGTGTGTTATTGGGGTGAGGGTTGATTTGAGGTGGTAGAGTGTGTGTTATTGGGGTGAGGGTTGATTTGGGGGGGTAGAGTGTGTGTTATTGGAGTTGGGGGTTGATTGCGGGTAGAATGTGTGTTCTTGGGGGTTGATTGGGGGTTAGAGTGTGTGTTTTGGGGAAGTGAGCGTTGGAGGGGTGAGGATTGATTGGAGGTAGAGTGTGTTTTGGGGAGGTGAGGATTGATTAGCGGGAGAGTGTGTTGGGGGGTGGGGGGGGAGGTTAGAGATGCTGAGGTGGGGAGACGGAATAATTTGCACAGTTATCTCTCATGGGAGGAGACGACGTGAGCTGCTTGCCGGAGTCAGAGATTCAAGGGCAATGCTTCTGACCATTTCATTCTGAAAGCCAAACAGGCTCCGTACAAAACAGATGCTCTTCATTAACTGTAGATTAGAATAAACAAGGCGACAAAACGCTTGAACTGTGTGCACTGGGAGGCGGTGAGGGGGGAGCTGCCAGCTCTCTCTTTCCCGGAATTTTACAACGTGCTAGCGGCGTTCCAATTACCTGGGCACACAGGGCAGCAGCTTCCGTCCACGTAGACAAGCTCCAGGCAGGAGAGAGGAGGACAGCTGACTGTCGAGCAGAGCGTCTGACCCTGCAGGCAGTAACAGTGGGTGCAGCTGTCGATGTCCCATCTCTCCTCGTCTGCGTAGGTCTTTTCATTGAAGTGACAAACCACTTTAGTCGGGATGCTATCCTCTGTTTGGATGGGGGTGGGGGAGAGAGAGAGAGAGAAAAAGAGGGAAACAGAGAGGAAAAATAAGAATGTAGTTTGACTGTAAGTCGGCAGTGGTTCAACCCCTAACTAAAGCAGCCTGATCCTCACCAGGCTCACAATCTGGGCATTATAACACCATATCTAGCTCTCAGTCAACAAAATACCACTTCAAACTGTTTTGTTCTTTCCCCCGATAACTGCTGTCCATTCCCTGTCTGCCTGTCCATCCTTTTAAAAAAAAATTTAGAGTACACAATTATTCTTTTCCAATTAAGGGGCAATTTTAGTGTGGCCAATCCACCTATCCTGCACATCTTTTGGGTTGTGGGGGCGAAACCCACGCAGACACGGGGAGAATGTGCAAACTCCACACAGACAGTGACCCAGGGCCGGGATTCGAACCCGGGTCCTCAGCGCCGTAGGCAGCAATGCTAACCACTGTGCCACCGTGCTGCCCTGCCTGCCCATCCTGAGCAAACAAACGGTAAGTGACCCGGGGAATTTTAATAGCCTAAAACTGCAGAACCCTCCACCTTCCGGGCCGCACTCAGAACTGGCAGGGCGGTCTCCCTGCAGATTTTCCTTCCCAATCCACAGCTCACCGACACTGATGGCTAGATGGAGCATCCTCACGAGCAGCCTTGAGGAATGAATTTGGGATGCACCAGGCCAGATTGGCTAAAAAAAAAAGCAACTGTCAAAAATGTCCTTCCCAGAGAGCATCGATGGCAGGTCTGGTGTTTACCGCCCATCCGCGGATGCTCTGAGATGGTGGGAATGGTGTTTGACCAACTGACGGCGGTTCCCTTACAACTGAGTGGCTTTCTTAGCCGTTTCCGAGGGCAGTCGAGAGTTAACCAGACTGCTGTGGGACTGCAGTCACTTCCTGGTCAGATGGCCAAGGATGACAGAACCATTGGGATTTTTACAATGACACGGCGGTTTTTACGGTCACTCGAATTGACACGGGGCGATTTGAGAGGCCATGACTCTCGTTTCTACACATAAAATATTGCGTGAAAGGAAGTCAAGACAATTCAGCTTGTTCCAAGGACCATGCGGGTTGATTACCTGGCACCTACATAGATAGACATAGAACATACAGTGCAGAGGAGGCCATTTGGCCCATTGAGTCTGCACCGACCCACTTAAGCCCTCACTTCCACCCTATCCCCGTTAACCCAGTAGCCCCTCCTAAACTTTTTTGGTCACTAGGGGACAATTTATCGTGGCCAATCCACCTAACCCGCACATCTTTGGACTGTGGGAGGAAACCGGAGCACCCGAAGGAAACCCACGCACACACGGGGAGAACGTGCAGACTCCGCACAGACAGTGAGCCAGCAGGGAATAGTCCTCCCACAGAATAACAGATCAGCAAAGCTCACAATCTCATTAGGAGTACTTCTGGCAGGCGACACCCAGGGACAAAGTGAAAAGGGTAAAATGAAAAGATTGTTGCTGAAAAGATTCAGGCCGCTGAAGATTTTCACCACGTGACCACAATTATTGAAATTTGGTATTCTTGCATTTGTCCTGTGCGTGTGTAAGGTGAAATGTTTCAGCAACCAGCCTGTCTTCCCAGCAATATTATTCACGTTCTGTACAACCAAACAACTGTTGTAGTTTTGCTCTTCATGCCAGTGGGCTGCAGCTTGTCACTAGAGGGAGCAAGAACTCCACAGTGTGATGGGAAATGGTACTGAGTGGAATGTGGGGCAAAAGGAGTGTGTGTGAAGGGGCAAAACGTGTGTGTGAGGGGGCAAAAGGAGTGTGTGAGGGGGCAAAAGGTGTGTGTGAAGGGGCAAAAGGTGTGTGTGAAGGGGCAAAAGGAGTGTGTGAGGGGGCAAAGGGAGAGTGTGAGGGGGCAAAGGGAGTGAGTGAGGGGGAAAAAGATGTGTGTGAGGGGGCAAAAAGTGTGTGTGAGGGGAAAAAGGGAGTGTGTGAGGGGGAAGAGGGGTGTGAGGGATAGAGGAAGGAGAGATAAAGTAGTGAGTGAAGGTTAGAGGAGTGAGGGTTAGAGAAGTGTGTGAGGGTTAGAGGAGTGAGTGAGGGATAGAGGAGTGTGTGAGGGATAGAGAAGTGTGTGAGGGTTAGAGGAGTGAGTGAGGGTTAGAGGAGTGAGTGTAGGTTAGAGTAGTGAGGGTTAGAGCAGTGAGTGAGGGATAGAGGAGTGTGTGAGGGATAGAGGAGTGAGTGAGGGTTAGAGGAGTGAGTGAGGGATAGAGGAGTGAGTGAGGGATAGAGGAGTGTGTGAGGGATAGAGGAGTGAGTGAGGGTTAGAGGAGTGAGTGAGGGTTAGAGTAGTGAGTGAGGGATAGAGGAGTGAGTGAGGGATAGAGGAGTGTGTGAGGGTTAGAGGAGTGCGTTTGGTTAGAGTAGTGAGTGAGATTTAGAGGAGTGTGTGAGGGATAGAGGAGTGAGTGAGGGTTAGAGGAGTGAGTGAGGGTTAGAGTAGTGAGTGAGGGATAGAGGAGTGAGTGAGGGATAGAGGAGTGTGTGAGGGATAGAGGAGTGAGTGAGGGTTAGAGGAGTGAGTGAGGGTTAGAGTAGTGAGTGAGGGAGAGAGGAGTGAGTGAGGGATAGAGGAGTGTGTGAGGGATAGAGGAGTGAGTGAGGGTTAGAGGAGTGAGTGAGGGTTAGAGTAGTGAGTGAGGGATAGAGGAGTGAGTGAGGGATAGAGGAGTGTGTGAGGGTTAGAGGAGTGCGTTTGGTTAGAGTAGTGAGTGAGATTTAGAGGAGTGTGTGAGGGATAGAGGAGTGAGTGAGGGTTAGAGGAGTGAGTGAGGGTTAGAGTAGTGAGTGAGGGATAGAGGAGTGAGTGAGGGATAGAGGAGTGTGTGAGGGATAGAGGAGTGAGTGAGGGTTAGAGGAGTGAGTGAGGGTTAGAGTAGTGAGTGAGGGAGAGAGGAGTGAGTGAGGGATAGAGGAGTGAATTTGGTTAGAGTAGTGAGTGAGATTTAGAGGAGTGTGTGAGGGTTAGAGGAGTGTGTGAGGGTTAGAGGAGTGAGTGAGGGTTAGAGGAGTGAGTGAGGGTAACAGTAGTGAGGGTTACAGCAATGAGTGAGGGATAGAGGAGTGTGTGAGGGATAGAGGAGTGAGTGAGGGTTAGAGGAGTGAGTGAGGGTTAGAGTAGTGAGTGAGGGATAGAGGAGTGAGTGAGGGATAGAGGAGTGCGTTTGGTTAGAGTAGTGAGTGAGGGTTAGAAGTGAGTGAGGGTTAGAGGAGTGTGTGAGGGTTAGAGTAGTGAGTGAGGGTTAGAGGAGTGAGTGAGGGATAGAGGAGCGAGTGTAGGTTAGAGTAGTGAGGGTTAGAGAAGAGTGAGTGAGGGTTAGAGGAGTGAGTGAGGATTAGAGGAGTGAGTGAGGGTTAGAAGTGAGTGAGGGTTAGAGGAGTGTGTGAGGGTTAGAGTAGTGAGTGAGGGTTAGAGGAGTGAGTGAGGGATAGAGGAGTGAGTGTAGGTTAGAGTAGTGAATTAGGGTTAGAGGAGTGAGTGAGGGATAGAGGAGTGTGAGGGATAGAGGAGTGTGAGGGTTAGAGGAGTGAGTGAGGGATAGAGGAGTGAGTGAGGGATAGAGGAATGAGTGAGGGATAGAGGAGTGAGCGTAGGTTAGAGTAGTGAGTGAGAGTTTGAGGAGTGTGTGAGGGTTAGAGGAGTGAGTGAGGGTTAGAGGAGTGAGTGAGGGTTAGAGGAGTGAGGGATAGAGGAGTGAGTGAGGGTTAGAGGAGTGAGTGAGTGATAGGGGAGTGGGTGAGGGTTAGAGGAGTGAGTGAGGGATAGAGGAGTTAGTGAGGGTTAGAGGAGTGTGAGGGTTAGAGGAGTGTGAGGGTTAGAGGAGTGTGTGAGGGATAGAGGAGTGAGTGAGGGTTACAGGAGTGAGTGAGGGATAGAGGAGTCAGTGAGGGTTAGAGGAGTGTGAGGGTTAGAGGAGTGTGTGAGGGATAGAGGAGTGAGTGAGGGATAGAGGAGTGAGTGAGGGTTAGAGGAGTCAGTGAGGGTTAGAGGAGTGTGAGGGTTAGAGGAGCGAGGGTTAGAGGAGTGTGAGGGTTAGAGGAGTGAGTGAGGATTAGAGGAGTTTGTGAGGGATAGAGGAGTAAATGAGGGTTAGAGGAGTGAGTGATGGAGGAGTGTGAGGGTTAGAGGAGTGTGAGGGTTAGAGGAGTGAGTGAGGGATAGAGGAGTCAGTGAGGGATAGAGGAGTCAGTGAGGGATAGAGGAATGAGTGAGGATTAGAGGAGTGAGTGATGGTTAGAGTAGTGAGTGAGGGTTAGAGGAGTGAGTGAGGGTTAGAGTTGAGTGAGGATTAGAGTAGTGAGTGAGAGTTAGAAGAGTGTGAGGGTTAGAGGAGCGTGAGGGTTAGAGGAGTGAGTGAGTGTTAGAGGAGTGAGCGAGGTTTAGAGGAGCGTGTGAGGGATAGAGGAGTGAGTGAGGGATAGAGGAGTGAGTGAAAGTTAGAGGAGTGAGTGAGGGTTAGAGGAGTGAGTGAGGGTTAGAGTTGTGAGTGAGGGATAGAGGAGTGAGTGAGGTTTAGAGGAGCGTGTGAGGGATAGAGGAGTGAGTGAGGGATAGAGGAATGTGTGAGGGATAGAGAAGTGAGTGAGAGTTAGAGGAGTGTGTGAGGGATAGAGGAGTGTGTGAGGGATAGAGGAGTGAGTAAGGGATAGAGGAGTGAGTGAGGGATAGAGGAGTGAGTGAGAGTTAGAGGAGTGTGTGAGGGATGGAGGAGTGAGTGAGGGATAGAGGAGTGAGTGAGGGATAGAGGAGTGAGTGAGGGATAGAGGAGTGAGTGAGGTTTAGAGTTGTGAGTGAGGGTTAGAGGAGTGAGTGAGAGTTAGAGGAGTGTGTGAGGGATGGAGGAGTGTGAGGGTTAGTGGAGTCAGTGAGGGTTAGAGGAGTGAGCGAGGGATAGAGGAGTGAATGAGTGTTAGAAGAGTGAGTGAGAGTTAGAGGAGTATGTGAGGGATAGAGGAGTGAGTGAGGGTTAGAAGAGTGAGTGAGGGTTAGAGGCGTGAGCGAGGGATAGCGGAGTGAGTGAGTGTTAGAAGAGTGAGTGAGGGTTAGAGGAGTCAGTGAGGGTTAGAGTAGTGAGTGAGGGTTAGAGGAGTGTATGAGGGATAGAGGAGTGAGTGAGGGTTTGGGGGAAGGCTGAATTACTCCTTGCAGCTTCGTGATAAGATGCTAATTTTCTGCTGCATTTTAGGTTATATTGCCGATAATTATCCTAATATCTATGAAACATGAGTGACTCTGTTGCTGCTGAAATGTTGATCACAGTTCATATTGACAGAAGCTGGTTTCAGTGACGAAGGCTCTGGTGGATCAGAGAGGTGAGGGTAATGCAATGTGAAAGGGTTGTGGTGATAATGAACCGAATGCAGATGTTCTCCTCAGCACCAAGCCGGCAATGCAGAGCCGCTTCAGGCTCCCGGCTTCCCGTGTCCAACTTGAGCTGGTCACAGCTGGAACATCTGTGCCTCGGGAGACAGAGACTGGGTCCTGAGCTCCGATGACCTAAGCCATGGGTTAAAACTGGGCTATAAGAGAGGTTAGAGCTGAGCAGTGTGGATTTCCTTCCACTCTTTGGATGCATTAAATAATAACGGATGAAAATATCCTTTTGAGTCCCAGGAACTCTCTAATGATGTTCACCTGCTCTCATTAGCTGTGTTAGCAGGGAGGTCTTGGGCGGTTCAGGAGAACAGAGCAGCAGTGTTGAAACTTTCCTTCATTTGTTTCGAGGTGGGTTTATCCCGTGCATTTCCTGGCTGCTCAGGAATCAGCCATGAGGGCAAGGGAGGGAGACCGCAAGAGAGAAGCCCCTGGGCTCAGGATGTCGGAGTTCCAATGATGAATATGACAAGAGTCATTGCGTCCTCGAGCTGAATCAATATGCCCGAGATAGCAGGCGGCTGAAACATGCACACAACTAAAACAGATGGTCTGCCTCCTGATGGAGAGTGGCATGCCTCATTCCTTTGCTCTGCCCCCCCCCCCCCCCACGCCCCCATTCCTTCAGCGCTGTTACTCACCAATGCAGTAAGGGCAGCACTGCCCCTTCCGCAGGACCGGCCGGGCACAGGTCACAGCTGGACACGACTCAGAGTAGCAGCTGATGACGCCCTCCATGCAAATGCAGCTGGTGCACACGTTTGGCTTCCAGGATTCAGCTGCCAGGAAGATATCGCCCTCCTCGTTCTTGCAGTAACCAGGCATGGTTCGGTTGCTTGGTGACAAAGGCTGAAGGGGTTCATCTGAAAAAGGGAGCAGAATAGATTGCAATTCAGCGAGAGGTTAAAGTGAAGTCGGCTTCCCCACCCCTCCAAACTGGATATTATAGACAAGTGGGTTTTTGTTGCATTAAATAAAATGCTGGCTGCGTTTAAACCAGTCTCATGTGTACACCGAGTTTTTTTAAAATTCTGTGACTGATGGAACCCGGGGTAGAGATGAGACAAATAACACAACACACAATGCAGTCCTGATGGACCGAACATTACATTTATAAAGCGCCTTCTGCAAAGTCAGCATGGCATAATATGCTTGAAACAAAACTCGGAAAACCAGCAATTTGCGCTGAGCAAGAACACACAAACCACAATGATGGCCAGATAATCTGCCTCTTTTTGAAAAAAAAATTGTGCTTTAAATGGTTTTAAATGGTAAAAAGATGCAGTTACGAGAGAGGCCCTTCAGCCCAGTAAATACTGTCCTTCTAAGTGTACAACCTGTTTGGGCTATATTCATTGGCCTTCTGCCCCAGCACTGAACCAGGAATTTCAGCTCACAGCTAGATCAATTCATGGTTCAGTGAAATCGGTATTTGATGTGCTAATTGTCAAAAAAAAAAATTCCGTAGTTAATAATTTGTAAATGTGAAATGAAGATTCATTAAGTTCTCTGGCGGGGTCACTTTAGTCCAATTCAGATGGATGAAAAAAAATAAACAGTTCACCCTTCTGTTCAGTACTGAGCTCCCAGCGGACATGCATCAAGTCACAAATTTCGGTGGCGCTTGCCCAGGTTCCCGAGTACGACTGAAACTCCTTTGGATAACCTTTCTGGGGAAGGTCCGCTTGCGCTGAGGAGCATGGGTAGGAAGAGCAGCTATTTTAACCACTGTCCCGCAGGTCGAAGGAAGGCGGGAGTCTATCAGAGAAACTGCAATGGTAAAGTGAAAGCCGGGGGGGGGGCTAAGGAGATGGCTGGAAACAGCAGGGTCAGGGATGAGGCTTCTGGGGTAACTGCTCAAAAAGGCCATAGTGCTTACCCATAACATCTTGGGGCATATTAAATCACAATCTAAAATTACATCGAATATACAGAGAAGGAGCAGGCCATTGTAATCTATATGAGCGTCCTCCCCACCTCTCTTCACCTCATCATATTTTTCTAGTCTGTGACACCCCCCCCCCCCCCCCCCCCCCACACACACACACCACTGCCCCCCCTCTCTTGTGCTCCTCTGTGATTGCTTCTATTTTATTTTATTTTGAAACAGGCCGTGCATCTCCATTTGATTACACTCCTGCGAAGTGTCTTGGAGGGCGCCGTGTAAATGATGTTGTTAAGCTTGTTGCGACACGTACCTGGGCACTGCGGACAGCACGAGTCCGGAGTCCTGATGGGGTTCTGGCAGAGGATGGGCGGGCAGACCTCGGTGTCACATAGCACACGGCCGCTGTGGCACGTGCACTGGGTGCAGGAATCGATGTTCCACGTCTCTCCTTCCACAAAGTACTCGCCGCCGGGAGCGTGGCAGATCGACGTATCGCTCAGCTCAGGCTTCCAAAGGCCGGAGTCCTCTGAGAACACAGTTAACAATTTGGTCACACACAAGCTTATCGGGACGTGGAATGCTTTACCACTCGTGGCTGTTGAGACGCCGACTACTGACATCAATTGAAAGGGAACTGTTCAAAAGGGAGGAATATTAAAAGGTACGAAGAAAGAGTGGAGGAATGCAATTTGAGTAGAAAGGTCAGACTGAAAATCCAGCACTTACACAGGCACGGGATGAATGGCTCCTCTTTGTGCTGCAATTTCTTTCAGTTTATGAATTAAAAAGTTGTAATATATCAGGGGGAAGAAATGAATTCCTTTACAACATGAAGTAGTTAGGCTGTCCTTTCACACCAAATGGTAACTCCTTTGATATACTTATCAATACTAGAACTAATTAGCTGTCATATCAGTGTAATGTAATGTAAAGGGACACAGTACCATTAACTAACTCGGAGTGTATTTTGGCTCAATGCTCGTGATTCTGAGACTATCCAAAGCTGGTCCGAAGGTGGCAGAAGCTGATGAATAATGGATGACCCACCGCAACGGTGCAATGCTCAATGCAATCCACAAAATAGTAGGTGGCCATTTGGCCCATTCATGCCTGTGCTGGTTCTTTGCTAGATCAATCCTAAGCATAAAACACATGCATCTGGAAAGTTCCAGGATCAAACCCTGTGCTTACTTTGCTGATTGCAGCCTATCCTATACAGGGCAACAGGTCTTCACACTCCTGGGCTAGGGGGAGGAATACAAAACAATCTTAACCCCTTACCCCATGTAAGCTGCTTTCACACTGTGGGAAATAGTCACCTGGCAATAATTTCCCTTCAAAAGCTAATTGGTGGTTAGAGGACCGCTCACTGCCCAATTAATGATGGCAGCTGGGCTCTCGAAGCTGGAGGAGCTTCAGGAAGTCCTCCAGGACGGAAGGAGCGACTGTCTTTTCAGATCAGAGAGAGAGCGAGAAAGGACTCCTCCATCTCCATCCTCCACCATCTGCTGTTCAGAGCTGTGGGGCTATCAACTGACCGGAATTGGCTACTCAGAAATGCAGATGAGTCGCCATTCTGCCCCTGATCGTGCTTCCGGGGCAGGAAGGTGCGGACAAACCGGCACCACGGTCGACGATGCAACATTACATGCCCGTCTGACTCTATTCACACCACACTGGGTGGGTAGGTGAAAATTCTGTTCATCATGGGGCTGTGTGCCTGCTGCTGGGATAAGGAAGTCAGTTTAACCGTGTAATTGATGAAGCTATATCGGCGAAGCTGGACGCCTGGAACACAATCTGAAACCGTGTTCGTATAAAAGCAGCTTTCGTTTCACATGGCAGGCTGCATTTTCCCACTCATTAATTAGCGCAGTGTTTTGCTATCAATTAATGGGAAAATACAGCTACTGTTTATCTGAACAAGCTTCGAAGCTGGACTTAATAAGTTAACTGGAGATACTTCAGTGATACCAACACAGCAAAGGATCCTCTAAAATTAATCTATGAGTTTGCCATGTTGGATTAACATTTATGCGCAGCTGGTGTTCAGTGACCCTGACGCTTTATATTTAGCACACACCTATAATGCTGAGGGGCTTATTAATAATAGTTATTACTCTGAATAAATTTCAACAAACATAGAAAATGTACCCATTAAATGTACCGCAGTTAAGTGCACTGCTCTTTCTGCGAGCCTCCTAATTGCGATAGACCAAATTACCTCCTTCTGTGCAGTCAAGTGAACTGGTCAGAGGCAGGCCCTTTAGAGCGCAAGGCCCATGTTAATAATAACGCCCCCCCCCCCACCCCTCTCTGTATACAAGGGGAGGGTTAGTTCGGTGCTCCTTACCTGGGCATGATGGGCAGCATTGTCCAGGGCGGATGGTCGGATTTCCGCAGTTGGGCACGGAACAGGTGATGAGCGCACACATCTCACGGCCACTGTAACAGTAACATTCGCGGCACCCGTCGTGCCAACTCTCGCCAGTCTCATGTCGCCGTCCGTCCATGGACAAGCACGAGCCAGTTTTGACTGGAGGCATGATGGTTGTGGGCACATCTAGATATTAAGAATTTCACAAACCAGAGTTAGCCATTGTGTAGGCTCGGCTCTCTCTATCTCTCTCTCTCCCCCCCCCCCCTGAACCTTGTGGCTTTTCCACACACCTGAGCAGGCCCTTTGTGATTCTGTTCGCAGGAACTGCAGCAGACCATTCAGCCCCCTCAAGCCAGCCCATCCATTCAATTAGACCATGGCTGTTCTCCCTGTGAAATCTTAGCAGCGCATAAAGCAGCAACTTAAATGATGAGTTTTATGACCTCACGACATTCTAAAGCCACTGAAACACCTTTGAAGTGCCATCGCTATAATGTGGGACGCATGGCCGCTAATCTGTGCACAGAAAGCTCCCACCAACACCCCAATGAGATACATGGCCAGATCATTTGTTTTTAGTGATGTTGATTGAGGGCAAATATTGACCAGGACACCAGCGGTAACTTCGAAATAGAGCGGTGGGATCTTTGTTCATCATCTTGTTTGAAAAAATGCACCTCTGACACTGTCAGCGCTCCCTCCTGTCACACGGGGGTGCCAGCCTTGATTAGATGCTCAAGTGGAGTGGCTTAAACTCATCTTTCAGTTGACAATGCTGACAACTGAGCCCAAAGGTTTCTTTTCTTCCTCCCGAGCCTCAGCTCTGAATGACATTTCTGAAGACAATATGACATGGCTTCCATTCCCCGCATCAGGGGTGTTTGTGTGAGATTGTCAATTAGGATCAAATGGAGGGAAGATGCAGGACCATGTCCACTTGGAGCTGGATTGAGACCACACAACCTCCTTTCACATGATTTAAGTAACAAGATGGCTGAACGGTCGACAGGTCAAAGGGCACAGATATAAGGTGGCTGGCAAAAAAACCTGAGGTGATGTGAGGGTAAAACCTTTGATACAATGAATGGTTAGGATTTGGAATGAGCTGCCTGACACGGGTTCAGATTGAATGAGAGCCTTCAAGAGGAGACTGGATGAATACCTGAAGATGGGGGAAAGAGCGGGGAAACCGGGATTACTCTTTGAAAGAGCTGGTACAGACTTAATGGGTTGAACTATTCGATGATTCTAGAAAATCCCTACAGCCAGAGAAGAATTTCAACCTGTCAATCTGGGATCAACTTGGCTCACAGATTAAAAGGCAGTGTTTAACCTACTGTGCCACCAAGATTTCCTTTCTGGGACACAGTTTCTGGAGTAAGGATTCATCAGCACCAGTTTCCCTCTGATACCTCATCAAATTGCAGTTAGTTGTGTTGCTCGCTGCATTACTAACCGACCATGGACAGTAGGGCCTGATCCTCTCCACTGACGTACACACGCTACGAGAAATGGTTGGTGGACAGCGAACAGGAGTGGATTCCCACATTTAAACCAGGAAACCGACACAAACTTGGGAGTTTCATCTATTGCTACGTTGGTTGGAATGAGCTAACTCAGGGCTGACCAGAGACTGAACCTTGGACCCATTACAGCTGCTCACTGGAGTTTGAGCATGCTTTTATTGCTGACTGTGAAGAAAGGCTTTTGTTTGACTTCTCCCCCATGGAGGCACAAGCTACAATATAAGGTTTGATCTACCGGCGGTCGGTAGATGCCGAGTGAAGCCTCCCGCAGGCTTCCCGGCAACCAGAACGACTCGTGAGATCTACCCAGATCTCGCGAGGTGTTGGGAACAGGAACCTGCCCAGAATGGGCAAGACAAAGCTGCACTCGCTAAAGTCGGGTTTAAACCGACTTCGGCGAGCTTGCCCAGGATCTACCGGCCTCCCCAGGGAGGCCCCAGCAGGGTGCCGTTCAGTACTGGTCCACACAAACGTGGTTAAGGTGGATCGGCACCGGGGAGGTGCATTGGAGGCCACCCGGGTGGTCACGTACAGAGCACGGTGGCTCCCCAGGCCCGTGGACAACGTGGCACTGCCACCCTGGGACTGCCAAGCTGCCAGGTGGCACTGTCAAGGGTCAGGGCCTGAGGCAGGTCATGCCCCTGAAAGGAGGGTGGAGGGGGATATGAAGGGTTGGGTGGGGGAGGGGGGGAGATGCGGGGCAGGTAAGAAGGAGCTTCTTGGAGGTTGGGAGTGAAGGGTGGGGATCCTAGAAGGGGGTGACCTGTAAGGGGGCATGAGGGGCCTGAAGAGAGCGGGGGGAGGGGTGTCCTCACTTGGGAAGGTGTTGGTAATGGCCCTGTGTGTGGGAAGTGACATTGCCCATGGGTGGGCGTGTGTGGGGACCCTCAAGCTCACTTTGAGATCAGGGCACCCTTTCAAAATGGCCGCCCGATCTCCGAGGAGCCGGTCTGGCCAGCGGGTTCAACTCCCCAGTGATAAAAATAACGGTACAGTAAACCGGTGAGAAACTCCCCAGGACCCCAAAAAATGACCAAGTGTCGTTAGATAGCAGTGGGGAACTCACCGACAGAGCTGGGGGGGGGAGGGGGGGAACACCCAGCAAAACCCGCCACAAATGATCATGCCCATCCATGAGCAGAAGCCCATCGACCCAGTACTAGACTGCAGTATTGACGTGTCTAATGGTACCGCGGAGTTAATCTAACTCAGTGACATCCAGGCCTATGAGGAAAAATGAACAATATGGGACTGATACTGAGGTGTGGTTTTGGAGTGGGGAACTTGGTGGGGGAGGATTTGCAACCTGGGAAGTGCAGGTTTGCCCCTTCGCCGTGGAGATTAGTGTTTGGATTATTTTATCCAGGTTTGCCACCTGACAACCTAACTCGACCTACGAGCTTGTGGATCTAAGGAGCAGATAGGTTTAGTGGATGGGGTGTGGAGGGAAGGGTGGGGTGAGGTGGGGGGGGGGGGGGGGGTAGGTCATGTGGGGGCCTGGGGGGAGGGTCAGGTGAAGGTGACAGATCACAGGGAGCAGATGGGGCAATTCTGGCGGGAAGGGATGAGGAGGTTGTGCAGATGATGGTGGGGGTGAGTTTTAAAGGTTTAACCTGTTGGGGGCAGGAGTGAACAGTTTTTTCTTCTCCTGGCTCACAATAGCACAATAAAGTTGTTTCACCACACACCCTTCCTGTCTCCCTTTTTTGACCTGACGGGGTTTCCTGCAGCCTCCTTTAAAAGGTTTCAGTGAACGACCTGTCTGCGGAGAGTGTGTGCATTGGTTGTCCGCCCCATCTATAAAAATTGTGTTCGAGGCATGTTGGAATCCTGTTTGAAACATTTAACATGTTCGCTTCTCACCTGGCACAGCCTCGCCCATTTATTGGGGATTAAACTTACTTGAGGCTTTTACGTGTAACTGTGCCGGATAATACCATAAAACGTTGGGACGCCCTTTCACGTGGTGACTTTTATTGGGGGGGGAACGAAACTCACCAACATAGGAACAGGCTGAATATTCAGCTAATTGGGCCAGGAGACTCCCAACTCCCAAGTCAGTCCCTCAATGATAATGGTGACAAATAACTTGCTCAAATCAATTGCTCGATTAAACAGCTCTCAAGTAGCCCAATGTTTATCCTGCAGAGAAGACACAGCTGGGCATCTGTCTGCTAAATATATTTCTGCACCGTCTCTTTCCCTTGATGATATTTGGAGGACATAAAACCACTATTTAGGCATTTAGGACATGCCTTCCCGTGAGGGCAAAGATGACAAGAAACTCTGTGACTTATTTACTCGTTAATATACCCCCCCCCCCCCACAAAATTCCACAAACACGTTTCCGCCCGAGGCCAATGTCTTGGAGACTCTGGAAATATAATTCATCGGATAAGGGGTCGGCAACTTAGAACAGAGAAATGCCTTCACTCCGGGGGTTGTGAATCTTTGCAATTCTCTAGCCCAGAGGGTTGTGGAAGCTCAGTGGTCAAATATACATCTTAAAACTGAGATTGCCAAAATCTCGTGAACTAAGGGAATCAAGGGATGGTGGGACAGGACGGGAAAATGGATGTGGATGATCAGCCATGATCTTACTAAATAGCCAGCAGGTGCAAAGGGGGTCTGAGGCCGACTCCTGCTTCTATTTCTTAGGTTCTCATGTTTCACAAGTGCTGGCTTCCCTCTGCTATCTGATCCACGTAGCGATTCTTCGCGTTAAGGTCAATAATTGGCAATATTCTTGAATCACCAGGGCATCACAACGGAGTTCAATCCTGCCTCCACCTGGAATTCATCTACAGGACTCACCTGGATAATAAGCAGCCCACTTGATTGGCACTCCATCCACAAACATTCACTCCCTCCAACACTGACGCACAGTGGCAGCCCTGTGTACCATCTACAAGATGCACTGCAGGAACTCACCAAGGCTGCTTAGACAGCACCTTTCAAATTCACTACTGCTCCAGCTAGAAGGACAAGGGCAGCCGACACATGGGAACAGCAGCACCTGGAAGATCCCCTTCAAGACACACATGACCCTGACTTGGAAAAAATATCGCTGCCCCTTCACTGTCGCTGGGTCAAAATCTGGGAACTCACTCTCTAACAGCACTGTGGGTGTACCTACACCACATGGACCAGCGGTTCAAGAAGTTGGCTCCCCACCACCTTCTCAAGGGAAATTAGGGATGGGCAATAAATGCTGGCCTAACCAGAAACATCCACATCCTGTAAAAAAAATGATTTCAAAATTGGGAACAGGGAGCCTTCTGGAGGTCAATAGGCCAACTCAACATAAGACAGTTTGAAATACATACCATTTAGGAAACTGAGGGGCACGTGCCCCAAACTGAATTTTTAAAGGAAAATATGGGTTGAATATTTGACTGTTTGTACAGTCACTGATCACACAAATGACCTCAATAAATTCCTGCCCATGCCAGCTCCAATGGTTTCAAATGGTTTGAGTTGAAGTGGCTAACGTAACTGTGCTACCAGGCTCCTTGGAGAGAATCAAATTAGGTCAGGAATACACGTTGGGCTGTGATGAGTTCCTATGTTTTATTTATCCTGCTTCATCTTCTCTTCCTCTCGCATTTCCTACCAGTGCCGGCTCTCACACGATGACTGTTTTTCTACAGGCATCAAAATGCCCTCCAGTACACCGTCCCTTTCAAACTGCGACAGAGGGCGAGACAGGTGAGTTCGATCCTGTCCTTGCCGGGGTCCTACATCCCTTGCACCTTTGCCAAAGGTCAGAGGCAACCTGGGGATCTTTGTTTTTCCACCATCAGCTTTTTACTTTTTTAATCTAAAAAATTGTCGCCTGATTACCAATCTTATCAGCGGAAACACCTCCCGATTTGCATAATAAAATCCTCATCCTTGGTCCCTATCTCTGTAACCTTCTGGTAACTGTTCTCCTTCAGGTCTCACCTCTTGAACACCCCCCCCATTTTAACGGCTTCACCATTGACAGCCGTGCCCGCAGCTGCTTGGGCCCTGAGCCCTCGGATTTCTCCCCTGCACCCCTCTTTGGGATGATTGGTAACAGGCACATGAAGGATGCCGCAGTCTGTGGACGGGCCTCTGACACTTCAGCGGGTGAATCAGGAGTCGACGGAAGAGGCCTGCTATTTACTCAGCAGATCTACAGACAGAAAATAAAACCTTGGAACCAGGATATAACCACTCATTGGAATTATCATTCCTTCCACTTACCCGCACACCAAAGCCAGCTTGAGAGGCAGTCTGCAATATATAAAGGATACCTTTCCTGTACAAGTGATTAGTTTATGCTCTCCTGCTTGCTCAAGGGACTTGAGTAGGATCAAAGCCCTTTCGGAAAGGTGCCTTTGCTGAAGATGACTATCTTAATTAACAGGAGAACCGGCACTACACTGTTCCTTGGCCCTCAGAGAAATAGGATTCACATTAGCGCCTGATAATTATTATCGCTGTCCTTAAGCCCAGTGTGACAACAGCTCAATGTGCCAGTAAAAGCAATTAGCTCCCCTACCCTTGCATTTGCAGATAAGACAGCCATAAACGTCTTGTTCGAATCCCATTGGACAATACTTGTCACACGGACGCTCTGGGCACTTCTTACAGCGACAGATATCACAGCTATGTTTGTTCTTCCTGTTTTAAAAAAAAAGAAAACAAAGTAATTTCCAAAACAAGCAAGGCTGCCCCACCGCAATTTAAGTGACACATATATTATACCTCTCAAACTAGTCTGGGCAACTTGCATTTAGAACTTAATTTCAAACTTCTACCCGTGGAAGCTCGCTGTTGTTGCCTGGATTCTGCCAAGCGAAAGGTGGGAGGTGGAAGAGGTGCTGGAGGGGAATGTGGTGGCTCCATCTGTTTGGAGTCCCGGGACACAAAGACGCAACACAGGGTTTCGTGGTCATGTGCAGGGCGTGTTCATTTTCAGCTGTAAAACTCAATGGCAAGGTGGCGAGTGAAGGCCAGCAACACGAAGAACACAGGGAAGGAGCAAACACAGAATATTAAAGCACAGAGGGAGGCCGTTCGGCCCCTCGTGTCTGTGGAGACTCTTTGAAAGAGCTCTCCGCTTAGTTCCACTCCCCTGCTCTTTCCTACAGACGTTTTCCTTTTCAAACAGCAGAGGGAATTAAGGGGCTTGGGGATAGGGCAGGAAAGTGGAGTTAAAGATTATCAGATCAGATAATGATCTCACAGAATGGCGGAGCAGGCTCGATGGGCCAAATGGCCTTCTTCTGCTACTACGTCTTATGGTCTTTTTGAGTATTACCCCCTTCAGAAGTCACTGCTGAATCTGCTTCCACCTTTCATGAAGTGGATTCCAGTGCAACAATCCTTTCCCAGTGAAAATGTCTTCAATTCTCTTCTGGCTCTTTGGAAAGGTATTTCGAACCCTTGTCCTCTGGTCACCAGCCTGTCTGCTGGTGAAAACGTTTAGAAACAGTGGAAGCCCTCCCTACGGTAGGAATGGTTGGAAATTCTCCCTCTCCGCCTCTCTTATCCTCCTTCACCATACTCCTTAAAGCTTACCACTTTAATCAAGCTCCTGGCCATCTGATCAACTATCCCTTCGCATGACTCAGTTTCATTACGCTCCCGTGAAGCGAGAACTTTTATTAAACAACGTAAGTTGTTGTTTTCTTCCAATCCACTCTTACATCAAAGCCCCAACCAAGTTTGTACACCCCTCTTAAATATCCCCTTAACAAACAATTAGGAAAGCAATATTAGTTAGCTCTGTGAGTTGCTGGTAATGCCATACCAGTGGCCAAGACCTGAAAAAGGTAAGTAGTGGAGGGAATTTAAATTTGTTTTGAACACGGAAATGAACAAAATATTAATTCACTTGGTGAAACAAAAGGATTCCTGACATCCCTTTTTAAATCTGGAAAACAGGATTCATTTCAGCAAGTTTTTCCGGATTAAATGGTGCATGTTCAATGAATGGGAGAAGAGCTAGGCTGGCGGAACTGCTGAATGCATTAGTACGAAGGAGCTGCATTAATAGAATTCCTACAGTGCAGAAGGAGGCCCTTTGGCCCATCAAGACTGCACCGACCCTCTGAAACAGCACCTTACCTAGGCCCGCTGCCCCACCCTATCCTCATAACCCCAACAAATTTGCACATCTTTGCACGCTAAGGGGCAATTTAGCATGGTCAATCTACCTAACACGCACATCTTTGGACTGTGGGAGGAAACCGGAGCACCCGGAGGAAACTCACGCTGACACAGGGAGAACGGGCAAACTCCACACAGTCACCCAAGGCCGGAATTGAACCCGGGTCCCCGGCGCTGCGAGGCAGCAGTGCTAACCACTGTGCTGCCGCCCCAATGTCAGTAGAAATGTACTCATTGCCTTGGTAACATAATTCAGTAATTGGGCCATTCCAATTGTGTGTGTTACCCCAGCTCTCTCACCTTAAGGCTCAGTAACTTTCTACAGCAGATCCCTTCACTTTGATCTAGACGAGGGATGGAAAGATTACCAAGGATTCCCACTCTTTGTTAATTATTATTCACCTTGCGATGCGAGGGCTGTATTTGTTGCCCATCCCTAATTTCCCTCAGGAAGCTGGCGGTGAGCCACCTTCTTGAAGCGCTGCTGCCCACGTGGTGCAGGTGCACCCACGGTGCTATTTCCATCGCGGATTGTTACAAGTAGGTGGTTTGCTCGGCCATTTCAGAGGGTGGTTAAGTGGGTCTGGAGTCCTGTGTTCACCAGACTAGTTAAGGATGGTAGATTAGTGAACCAGATGGTTTTTATTGACAACCTAGTGGCTTCAAGATCACTACTAATGAGGCTAGCAGTTTATTCCAGAACGGTAAGTTCCAGCCCCCACCAGCTACCTTTTGGTGGGATTTGAACGCATGCCTCAGGAGCATTGGTCCAGGCCTCTGGATTACTAATCCAGTGAGAGTTTCAGTCTGCTACGGTCCTCCCAATCATACTCCAGTGAACCTAGGCAAAAAGAAGTGTGCATGCTAACATTGGAGAAGGGCAGGATTGGGCTTGATTGCAATGGCATCTACAGATGAGCAGCTTGCCAACATACCATTCTTGAAAGCGGCAGGCTTGCTGTAAACAGCGTGTTTTTTTGTTTTGTTGGGAGAGGCTGTACAGCACCACTGTGCCCTGCCTCGGGCTTCTACCCGCCTATCTGCGAATCTTAACTTCTCCCCAAATCGTCGACATTCATTTCAATTGAGAATTATCAAAACATCGCTTAGGTATAGCTTGAGATCGGAGCACTGATAACAGTGGTGTCTGCGAAAATGTTTTGCTTTCTTTCGCAGATCTGATGGAATCCGCAATTTAAAAGAAAATCTTTCCGTCTCGTTGAAAATAGAGAACGCTCCTGTGATGGTTCAGTGAGTAAATGTACCACATGGTGTGGCGCTGATCATTCCAGACCAGGCAGGTCCGAGGTTTCATCCCCACTGTGTGCTCAGTTAACTGATTACATCTGGAGCACCAGTAACACACAGATATGAGACTATTACAGGGCAGTAATGAAAAACCAGGAGCTCACAGGTCGGTGCAGGGAGGGGGGGGGGGGGGGGGGGGGGGGGGGGGGGGGGGGGGGGGGGGCAGAATCAAGGGAGCTTGTGGACTTGGAACTGATTGCAGAAAGATGGGGAGGGGTGAGGACATGGAGGGGCTGTCAAGATGTTGCTTGACTGGGAATCAATGTGGGTCAATGGGCACATGGGTGATAGTGGAACAGGTCTTGGTGTGCGCTAAGACGCAGCAGCAGAATTCTGGATGACCTCAGGTTTACGGAGGGTGAAACGCGGGAGACCAGCCAGGGGTTTGTTGGAATAGTCCAGTTCAGAAGTAAGGAAGGGATGAATGAGGCTCTCAGCAGCAAGTGAGCTGAGAGAGGTGTGAAGGTGGGCGATGTTGTCAAAGTGGAAAACTGGACAGGTTCTAAGGTAGGCAACCCGAGTCAAGCCCGTCTACGATTCAGCATACGGTTCGAAACGAGCGAGTGTCACCCCTGATTTGTGACCCATTACAAATTGGGAACAAGTGTACTAAAACCTGACAGCTGCCGTGTATAATATGTGACCGATCTGATGCCACTGCCAGAGTTGAGAATTACCCCCCTCCCATTGAGGCACATGCCTTATCGGCAACTAAAGGTTTACATCAGTACGGTGGCACAGTGGTTAGCATTGCTGCCTACGGCGCTGAGGACCCGGGTTCGAATCCCGGCCCTGGGTCACCGTCCGTGGGGAGTTTGCACATTCTCCCAGTGTCTGCGTGGGTTTCGCCCCCACAACCCAAAAGATGTGCCGGATAGCCACGCTAAAATTGCCCCTTCATTGGAAAAAATAATTGGGTACTCTAAATTTATTTTAAAAAAGAAACCACTGACACACGTACATGTATCCGAAGGGGCAGTACTTGTCGCAAATCACTGGTTTGCACTTCTTTGGTCGTGCGCGGCACTGGCAGATCTCACAGCCGTGGACATCAGTCTGCAAGCCAAAGGGACAATCCAAACCACAGCCGGATATCAGGCCCGTACATAGCTCCTCTCCTGGAAAAGAAATTACATCAAACTTAGCATTATCAAGAAGAGAAAAAAACCCAGACAGATTTATATAGTGGCATTCATATACTTAACCTGGAGGTGGGCGAATGTGAAAATTCATGGAGCCGACTGGCGTATTCCCACTATCGCCCCTTTCACCCAGAGGCAGGATGAGGGGGCGGGGCATGAGGGCAGCGGGTATACTTGCCAGCAGACCGAGTGTAGCCAATTAAGGGCCCTGAACTGCCTATTGCCAGCCGCCCACTCCATCTTGCTGCTTGTTCAGTGCAGGAGAGTCTCCTATTGGGCCCCCAGCCTTGCGAGCCCACCCAGCACTCTTCACTGGATGGCCAGCCCACCTTCTGACCAATTCTGGGAAAAAAATATCACTGTGAATGATTGTTCCCCACGCAGTGCAGGGTTTGTGGCATCCGTTTGACTCCGACGCCGAGTGCACAATTCCGCCCCCTCCCACCACACCGCGTGGGCCAATTAAGTACCTTGTGAGGTGCGGTCACTGCTATAATGTTGGAATGTGCTCTGTCTTTTGCTATAATAACTGGATCTTGAGGGCAACTTAAATCGAAGACTGGTGTCCATCCTTATTGAGAAAAGATGTTGTCCTACCCATTGGTTTGGATGTCCCTCCGGTCATGCACCATTACCTGAGTGGGCAAGCAGCCGGCCTCTGTGGCACTGCTGTGCTTGAGCTCCCAAACTTAAAAAGGAAAGAATTCGCAATTCCAGGACACCCAAAAGCACCTGACAGCCCACTCATTACTTCCAAAAGAAGTTACTCCTGTTTCGTCAGCAATGCCAGCAGACTGCTTTGAATCACAAAGCCCCAAAACCAGTAATCAGGTAAAGTGCCCAGATTCCCTGCATCGGTGGTCTTGGGTGAGGGAAAATTGTCGGCTCAACACAGGGAGAACGGATTGCGCTTTATCAATTAGTAGCATGGGATCTTCTGAGCCCATTTGAGAAGGCTGGGGGAACTTCAGTTTAATTTATTGGTTGGACTGCAAAAGAGCAGCTGAGATGGCAGCTGAGCAGCCTCGACACAGTCTATTAACACCCTCCCCAAACAAACTACGGCAAAAACCCACCATCAGGGTCGCCACTCCTGTGTTACAACTCGTTGGGCCAGTGATGTTACTGTTCCATTCTGGAATATAAAACTGCGACTTCTACCGCCTGGAAGGGGAGGGGCGGCAGGTGCGTGGGAACACCACCGTCTCCAATTCACGTACTAGCCTAACTTGGAACTATAATGTCATTCCTTCATCAGCGATGGGTCAAAATACCGGGAGTGAGATTCTCCCAACGGGTGTTTAAGTGCCGACACCGGAGTAAAAACCGGAGTGTTTTACTCCGGCGTTGGCGCCCGTTCCCAGACCCCTATTCTCCCCCCCCCCCCCCCCCCCCCCCCCCCCCCCCCCCCCCCCCCCCCCCATCCGCTAGCAGGGGCTTCGCCCGATTTACGGAGACGGGGCCTCGGCACGGCCTCAGAGACCGTGGGAAGAATCCCGCCCTGGGACTCCCTCCCTAATGGTACTGAGGGTGCATTTACACCACACAGACCACAGTGATTCAAGAAGGCAGCTGAAGGGCAATTAAGAGTGGGCAATAAATGCTGGCCTAGCCAGCAACCCTCACAGCTCATGAATGAATAAAACAAAGATAAAAGAACACAGTGATTTATGCAACTGATTATAAAATGCTTCCTGTTCTGGCTGATTTTGTTTTTTGCTTTTGTAGAATAATGCCACTGGTGTCCTGTGGCTGCTTGATATACAGGATGCACTTCACCAGCAACTATACATCTTCTACCATGGGGAACATGATAAGGTCCCCCCCCCCCACCCCCCTACCATGGGGAACATGATAAGGTCCCCCCCCCCACCCCCCCACGATACACAAACTGGAAGTCCCTTACTAATATGGTCATGGGAAAAGTGGCCCGAGTTCTGCGGTTGCGAGGGGGGGTGGGGGGGGGGGGGGGTGACGACACCAGGGTAGAATAAAGTTTTAGAAATATAGAGCGCGATTCTCCGCTGCCCACGACGGGTCGGAGAATAGCGGGAGGGCCTTCCCAACATTTTTCCCGACCTCCCGCTATTCTCCCCCCCCCCCCCCCCCCCCCCCCCCCCCCCCCCCCACGGCCACCCCACGACACGAATCGCTCCTCGCCGTTTTTTATGGCGAACAGCGATTCTCCCCAGGCCGATGGGCCGAGTTCCCAGGCCTTTACGGCCATTTTCACGAACGCAAACACACCTGCTCTCACCGTTCGTGAAAACGGCCGGCAAGTGCCGTCCTGGACAACCATGGCACCGATTGGCACGGCCGCATCACGGCCGTGCCAAGGGTGGCATGGGCCTGCGATCGGTGGGCACCGATCGCGGGCAGCGGGTCCGATACCCGCACACTCTTTGTTCATCCGCCGCCCCGCAGGATCAGTCCGCAGGGCGGCTGAGGGGCATGACGGCCCGCGCATGCGCGGGTTTGACGCATATGCATGATGATGTCATCCGCGCATGCGCGGGTTGGAGCCGTCCAACCCGCGCATGCGCGGCTGACGTCATCGTGTGCGTCAGCCGCCGTGACGCTTGGCGCGCGGGCTTAGCGACGGTCGCTAAGCCCCGCGATGCCGTGCTTCACCGGGCCGCGCTGCTAGCCCCGACCGGGGGGGGGAGAATTGGGTCCCGGGAGGGGGCGCGGAGGCTGCCGTGAAACACGGCCAGTTTCACGGCAGCCTTTACGACTCTCCGCATTTGCGGAGAATCGCGCCCATTGAATTCCTACAGCACCGAAGGAGGCCATTCAGCCCACTGAGTCTGCACTGACCCTCTGAAAGAGCACTCTACCTCGGCCCACTCCCCCACCCTAACCCCGTAACCCCACCTAACCTACACGTCCATGGTCACGAATGGGGCAATTTAGCATGGCCAATCCATCGAATCTGCACATCTTTGGACTGTGGTTGGAATACGGAGCACCCGGAGGAAACCCAGGCAGACACACTGAAGGCGTGCAAACTCCACCCCGACAGTCACCCAAGGCTGCAATTGGACCCAGGTCCCTGGCGCTGTGAGGCAGCAGTGCTAACCTCTGTGCCACCGTCCCACCTCTGGGAGGTGCAGAGGTCTCAGGTCCTTGAAGGGAGGGCACCCCCACCCCATGCCAAAACTGCTTCCAGGTCCGGGATTGGGGTGGCGGGAAACCGGAGGGAAACCCGTCCATACAAATTCATGCCCCCCTCCCCAAAACCCGCTTTGCCGGGGGGGGGGGGTAAAATTCAGGCTGGTGCATCACAAGTCCTGCAGCGGGTCAAGGGGCAGTGTCACCTTCACAGGCCTTGGGGTGGTGTTATAACCTGCCTGCTTACCATTGGCTGGGGACTAATGACAATCCCACAATCCTGTGGGAGTATGAGCTTCCCCAATGAAGGGGGGGGGGGGGGGCGGAGAAATCATTAGCAGACTCCCTGCATAAATAAAGTTTGCCAGTTTGGAACCAGCAGAGAGAGGAGTGAGCTGCAAGGGAAGTTGCTGCTGTTGATTATATAAATGTATATATATATATATAATATATTATTGCAAATAAATGTTATTTCTTTGTATCCTGAAGACTCGTGCTTGATTCTTCGTGGCCCTCACAAAAGATGGGCAACACAGTCTGAGGACAGATTTACACAAAGCTCGTCCTTGCTTCGCCCAGTCCCTTTCACCGGAAGGTGACACTTTGATCTACTTTCCTTCTCCCTATGAACCTCTGTGATATCCTGAGACTGTGGGATGGGGGCCCCTTACCTTCAACAGTTTATAATCACTTAGAAAAAAAAACCTTTAACTAACTGTACATTACAGTCTCAACAGACAGACAATTATGTTAAACATGCAAAAGGGGGTTTTAAAAAAAAAGAAAACACAACACACCTTTGATCATTTAATTGTAGTCCCTGACCCAAACGTGTATAATGATGCAGTTTTTAATGACCTACCAGCAGGCGAATTAACAAAATGCTTGGTGAGAATGCGCTTTTTCCATAACAATGTGGCAAGTGGAATTTTTATTGGACCTTTGAAGCCTGCTTCTCGAACAAAAATATTCCAGCTTTGGGTTATATACAGCCTGAAAAATTGTTAGTGTGCCTCGGTTCGAGGAAGGAGAGGCAGGACTAAGCACGGCCAGTGAAAGAAAGCCTAAGGTGGGGGTTGGAGTTTTAGCAGAAGGACTCTTTCCTCTAAAATTAACAGAGGGAAAGATGGTTGCAGCTTCTCTTGTTCTGTTAGTGGTTGTAAGTCCATGAAATCCTTCCACGTGCTCCTGGAGCTACTCCAGGATTTGTTGCTGGGGTAGTTCTTGTGCATGTTTAAATTGTTTGGGGTGGGACAAAGGGATGAGGGGGTGGGGGGGGGGGGGGGGTAGAGTGTTTCCCACCATGCGTTTTTCCACCTCCCCCCACCCCCATTGTGGGATCTCTGTGGGGTTGTGGAGGTCCTGACTGTATCTGTCCCTATGGTCATCCTTCCCATGCCAACAAGCTATTCGACTGTGGGGTGCAGCACCCTAGTTGAACTCAATTGCCTCCTTGCTTTTCCCTGGCCCAATTTGTTCCACTCTATAGCACAGAGATGCTGAGACCAGCTGCAGAGATGCTACTGAGGTCAAGCAGGTTAATGTCAACCGGGGAACAGAGCTGGGAGCCTCATGGTTTCAAAGGACTCAGTTATTCACTGGAGAAATTAGGGAGTTATTTCAGATTCCTGAGTGGTTCTTTCTACTGAAACTGCTCCTTTTAAGGCTTTGCTTCCCTATTAATCATTAAAGGGACAAGTTGAACCCTGATATTAGAAGCATTACTTTATAAATTCAGTTTTCCTGCTGGCAGAGTAACCCTTAAATAAAGTCCTCCTCTTTGAATAGTATTCGGAGCTAGGCCTACCAGCAGAGTTCCTCAGAGAGGCTTCATGGCACAGTGGAAAGCCATGACACCCAATGACTCCTCCTCCTTAAGGTACAAGACCATAAGACGATGTTGGCAACCATGGACTCCAATTGGATTGGTCCAAGATTATACTTGGCAAAGTACAACAAGGCTGACCACGCAACTCTTACCGCCTGCCACCAGGCGTGCTGAAAATATTTATACAAAATTGTTGATAAGCAACGATGTTTGGTCACGCTTTGAACGCACCCTCCATGGCCATCAAATCCTGGAGTGGGGCTGGAACCCGGAGCTTCCGTCCCAGAACCCTATCACTGCATCACGAGATCTCACCAACAGCGACTACGTTTAAAAAAAATTAACCTAATTGGCTGCAAAGTACTTTGCAATGTTCTGAGATTGTGAAAGGAGTTTCATGAGCTCATTCTGACTTCAAAATCAGACTGAGAGTCTTGTCAAAGCCCTGGTATCAGAGGGCACACCAGAGGCCAGGAATGCAAACACAGCCATTCAGGGCTGCCCAGGAATGTCTCCCATGAGTGGCGTCATCGGTGAAGCAAGGCCAAGAGATTTGTTTCTTACTTTTCACCTTTAAAGCATAAATACAGGGAAAAAGCACCAAGTAGGTACAATATCGCTGTACTTTGCAGTTCCTCTCAATGCGATTACATGAAGGAACGCCAGCAGAAAATGGGAAGAAAAGAAGCATTTTCCTGGCACAGGATCACAGCAATAAAGTGCCACAATGGAGGAGCTTTGATGGTGTTACTTTTTCTAAAAAAGCATCTTTTCCCTCAGCCTGGAACCACGCTTTGAGAATGTAATAAATTGAATATGTCACTGACATGCTGCAATAAATATTTCCACTTGTGTGGCTGCCATAACCCACTTGTGGATCATGTGCATCAGCCTCACTTCTGGAGTATTTGTCCCATCACACAGCGGGGGAAGTGCTATTTATAAACCCTTTTAGTAGATTCAGGTGGCAATGAAGACTGATCCAATCCTTGTTGCTATCTGTGACACAGTTCCGATGTGGAGCCTCTCAAACAGCTGACAGATGTTGAGCAGAATGACGAAGACAGTACTCACTAGTTTTACATTGACATGTGCGGCATCCACTGTGGTCCAGCTTGAAGCCATAGATGCAGTCTCTCTCTGTCAGGGTGCAGTTGATTAGCAGCTCACATATCGGGGGCCCAATGGTGATGTATGTTGGCTCTGTAGCAGTGCAGAAAAGGGAGACATATATATGTGGAGAAAGAGAGATGTTAGAAAGATTTGTGTAGATTACCCTTCTTTTCTTTGATAGCCAGCTTGGCTTATTTGGCAGAGCTCACACTCAGAGATCAGGGAGTTAGAGGTTCAAGCGGATAATTTAGGATCTACAGCAGTAAAGTAATGCTAATTTGCCTGAGGTGATGACATGCTAAATGGTTGTTCCAGTGGATTTTAAAGATCCCCTGTGGTTGTTTTTGAAGAGTAGGGACAACTCTCAATATCCTGATGAACAATGCTGCCTAAACCAACACCATCCACGAAATAGGATGGATGGCTCACTCATCTCACTGCCTGTTTATGGGCTATATCCGGAGCAGAATACTCATGCATTTGCTGACAACAATCACTGCACTTCAAAACTAATTAATTGTACAAAGCACTCCAAGACATTTCAAAGTGATAAAGCTGCGTATCAGTGCAAGTTTAAAAAAGATTTTAATTGCACCTACTTGCACCTCAGCTGACAGGGCAACATTTCACAAAGGATGCATCATTTATTAGGAAGAACCTCCTTCCATAGTCTGTCCTAGTTATTGTATTACCATACAACCCCAATTTTTCAAATATTTCAATTCACAGGGGCCCTGCATATTGCTCATTTCTGCAGCTGATAACTGAGCGTACGTGGAGGGAAGCAGGGAATCACAGGGCGAGGGATCTTGTTGGATTGTGCCCGTCTTCCTATTTTGACTATCATTATGATCTCTTTCTTTTCTTTCTGCTGAACGAGGTACGTACTCACTTTGAGGCCTTGGAGAACGCACTCCAAGGGGCTCCATTATAAACGGAGGACCGGGCTGTGTGCGCTGAACCATATAGACCAAGGGAAGCCCCATGCCAATCCCTCATCTGTGATGGGATAATCGATCTCAACCAAGCAAAGTCGGTGTGCTACAGTTGGACTCAGGCTGAGGAGGAGCCATAATTATCGTCCCTCTGCCTGACTGTTATCGTGTCAGATCCAATGCAATTGTACCTGCATGCTTCACGCGTGTGCAGATTGCTTGGGTTAATCTGTAAAGTGGTTCTGGTTCAATAGCTTACAAGTACTCACTTTGTAAGCTCACAAATGAAGAAAGTTAATATAATCAATATAATCAAGAAAATACATTAATTCATCACTCATTCCATTGCTGTTTTGGGAATGTTGTCACACAGAACGGCTACAATATTTGCCTACATAACAACAGTTGTTGGACGCCATAAGGAATTCATTGTGTGAAGGGCTTTGAGCCATTTTCACATGTTACGGAACTTTCTAAATAAAGGTGGCACTTATAATAATCATATAACCAAGGGCGCAGATGTGTTGTCACATCTTCAAACAACTGGCTGAATTAAACTTAAGTGGATTGAAAGGAGCTACCAATACAAATGTAGTAAAGGAAACATGGGGCGCGATTCTCCCAACGGGAGACTGAGTGCCGACGCCGGAGTGAAACCCGGAGTGTTTCACTCCGGCGTCGGAGGCCGCACCTCGCCCCTCATTCTACCCCCTGGGGGGCTAGGAGCGGCGGCGCGTGAATCCCGAGCGCCCGGCCTTGATGCTTGCGTCAAAGTGGCGCTCCGGGAATGACGCAGCCTGTAGCGCCGAAGTGATGTCAGCCGCGCATGCGCAGGTTGGCCGGCTCCAACCCCTGCATGCGCGGTTGCCGTCTTCCCCTCCGCTGCCCCGCAAGACATGGCGGCTTGATCTTGTGGGGCGGCGGAGGGAAAAGAGTGCGTCGTTTACAGACGCCGGCCCGACGATCGGTGGGCACCGATCGCGGGCCAGACATCTGCTGAGCACGCCCGTGGTGCTTGATCCTCCCTCCGCCCCCCACAGGCCCCACACTCACCTGTCGCGCGCTGTTCACGCCGGCAGCTACCAGGTGTGGTTGGCGCCGGCGTGAACCGGTCGGGTTCGGCAGGCCGCTCGGTCCATCTGGGCCGGAGAATCGCCGGTCGCCGTGAGAAACGGTGAGCGGCGATTCTCCGAGCGGCCTGTCGAAAAACGCGACACGCCATTTTTAGGGGGGGGGGTGGGAGAATCGCGGGGGGTGCCAGGGCAGCGTGGCGTGATTCGCCCGACCCTCCCGCGATTCTCCCACCCGACGTGGGGTGCGGAGAATCGCGCCCATGGTTTGCTATATATCCAGTTGTGACATAAATACAAAAGAAATAGAGCAACAGAAGATATTTTTACACCTCAATGGTTAATTAGATAAGAGTTCAGATTGGCAGCACGGTGGCGCAGTGGTTAGCACTGCTGCCTCATGGCGCAGAGGATCCGGGTTCGATCCCGGCCCCGGGTCACTGTCCGTGTGGAGTTTGCACATCCTCCTCGTGTCTGCGTGGGTTTCACCCCCACAACCCAAAGATGTGCAGGATAGGTGGATTGGCTGCACTAAATTGGCCCTTAATTGGAAAAAAAAATGATTGGGTACTCTAAATAAAAAAAAGACAAGAGTTAAGATACAGATCAGCCTAATTGAATGGTGGAAAGGCTCAATCGGCTGCATGGCCTCCATTCATTCGCGTAAATGTACAGTGCCAGTGTTGCTTTTGCCTTATGAACCTTATTAAGGTGCTAGCCAAAGCTCAATTGGTAGCATCCTAGCTTCTAGTCCAGGACCTGATCAAAATATTTTCTAGCCTGACACTCCAGTGCAGTACTGAGGAAAAGTGGCACCGTTGGCGGTTATCTTTCAGTTGAGATGTTAAACCGAGACGTTGTCTGATTCATGCAAAAGACCACTTGGCAAAAACAACCAAACCATAAAGCCAGATTATCGGGTCATTATAACATGGCTGTTATGTGGCAGCTTGCTGTGCACAAACTAGCTGCAGCACTTCCTACACTACAGCAGCGTCTGCACTTCAGAGTACCTCATTGGCTGTAAAGTGCTTTGGGATGTACTGTGGTGGTGAAAGATAGGGCCCGATTTCAACGACCCCGCTGGAGAAATGCAATTTTTTTTCTGAACAGTGTCTTCACCTTCAGAAATGTCTGTATCTGTCTCGCTAAATTCCCAGCCTGAACCGGGCAGAGGATTAAAGTGTTCCCGCACTACCCCATGAGGAGGCCCTGTGGGTAGTCTCCCTGCCTCTGAAGCAGAAGCTCTCGGTTTGAGTGTCCATCCAGGAAAGTGCGTTCATGATGCGGCCAAATCCTTCCGACGCAGGCCAACGACAGGCAGTGAGAGCGGGAGAGATTCCAGGTCAGCTATGAGATGGAAAGAATGTTGGAGCCTCTGCCGTCACTATTCACAGCTCAGGCTGCAACGTGCTTGTAAAAAGTGCATGTTGGAAAATGCCTCTGGGACACCACATTGCCCCGTGTTAAAGGAGACACTACAGCAGTGTAAACGTTCACAACAATATACTTCAGAACATTTATACAGTACCGGGGCTGTTTCTGCATGAAAACATTTTTAAAAAGGTGGGGGTGAATACCACAAATAGCTGAGGCATTGTGAGCCTTTTGGAATCGTGTCAAGCCCTTTGAGAGTGATACGAATGCAAGTCAAATCTGATTTAAAAATTAACAGGACTTTATTCCACTTAGCCAAACAAATTGATTGAATTGTCCTGATCCTTTCTTTTTTATTACTGTACTGTAAGTAAACCTGCCAAAACCTCAGTGCAGGGAGCATATTTCACATTTCAAGCTGAACTCAATGGCTATTTACTGTGGAAGGAATGTCTCCTGGATTGAAGCTCATGGAGGCCAGAGTGTCAAAGATCACAGGCACAACCCATTTATCACTAGCCGGCTATGACTAGGCAGGAGCACGACAGTTTCAGCATTAAATTAACAAAGGATCTTGCAAAACAAAGTAACCGATGGCGCACCTGGTTGCAACTGAAAAATGCCATTTAATTCATCTCTGGTAGGCCAATAATGGAATTTTAAATGACATTTAAAAAATTCAGCGCTAAGGCTTTCATCGCGGCTTAAATTTACAGCGATTGGTTTCAGCCAACATCCGGCAGACTGACCGTTGGAAGGGAACAAAATTGGGTCAGATTAGGAATCCCAAATCTGAACTGACTTTAACCAGACCCGCCCAAGGGGTAAATTCCACAGCCATACAGAATCGGCCATTTGTCACTTTTATGTAGGTAAGGTCTAAGGTCGCACAAACCTCCGTCTGGGAATTTAGAACCTTCGGGATGGCAAGACATCCAGAGGTGCTTCCTTATCGATGGACTAGCATGGCGGGTGCGACCGAGGGAAAAGTAACAGCCAACTGTGCACAGCCAGGTCCCACAAACATCAATGGAATAACTGACCAGGTCATCTGCTTTAGCGACAACTGTTTCGAGAGATGAGATGTGGCCAGGGGTTTGGGAGAGCCCCTTCTTTGCTCATCATCAAAAAGCGCCATGGAATCTTTTCTGTCCACCCAAGAGGACAAATGAAGCCTCAGTTTAATATCCCATCCCGAAGGCTGGATCTGGCTCCACGGGGGAAAGAAATGGCCCCGACGCAAGTTCATCCACTTGAAACGTTGGCTCTTGTTTCTCTCTCCACGGATCCTGCCCGATCCACGGAGCATTTTCTGCTTTTATTTCAGATTTCCGACACCGGCGGTATTTTCCTTTTGTATTTGGGCTGGACAGGATTGTTGATGCAGCCAGTGGTGTTCGACATGTGGACGGAACAAATCTGAGTAGCGGGTCAATAATCAGGGGCATAGATTTACGGTAAGGAGCAGGAAGGAGATTAGAGGAAAAGCATTTTCACCCAGAGGGTGGTGGGAATCTGTAACACACTGCCTGAAAGGGTAGTAGAGGTGGGAACCCTCACAACATTTAAGAAGTATTTAGATTGGCACTTGAAACACCATGGGCTGGATTCTCCCCTAACTGGCGGGGTGGGGGGTCCCAGCGGGATGGAGTGGCGTGAACCACTCCGGCGTCGATCTGCCCCAAAGGCCCCCAAGGTGAGGAATTCTCACCTTTCTAGGAGGCTAGGTGGATGATGGAGGGGTTGGCAATGCTACAGCCAGTGCCGAAGGGCTGGCGCGAGTTTGCGCATAAACGGAACAGCCTGCGTGATCTCGTGCATGCGCGGAATGGCCGGTGTGCTTCTACGCATGCGCGGAAGGACTGGTGTGATTCCGTGCACGCGCAGACTGGTCAGGGTATTTTGGCGCATGTGCGGGGGGGGATTCTATTCTCCACGCTGGCCCCCCCGGGGCAATATGGCGGAGACCTACAGGGACCTGGCGCAGAAGGAACAAGCCCGCCCGCAGATCGGTGGGCCCCAATCGCGGGCCAGGCCACCGTGGGGGGCCCCCCCGGTGTCGGATCCCCCCGCGACCCTGCATATTCACCTGCGAGGTCTTGCCGTGCGTGAGGTGAATAATTCACGCCGGCGGGACTGGCCACAAATGGACGGCCGTTCGGCCCATCGTGGGCCCAGGTAATCGCCGGGGGGGGGGGGTTTGGCTGCTGTCAATGGCCCCCGACTGGCGTGGCGGGAATCCCGCCGCCGCCCAAAAAACGGCGCTGGAGAATACAGCAGCCGACGACGGGGCGGGATTCGCGCCTTCCCCCGGGGATTCTCTGACCCGGCGGGGGTCGGAGAATCCCGGCCAAAGTATCCCATTGCTACTGCGAGGCTGCAGATTGTGGTTCGCCAAGGGTCCTGGGGGATTGGGTGGATGAGGGCTGTAAGGGGTTGACCGCTGGACCATCCCCCGGGATGGGGGTCCTGTATCTGGTCCTCCCCTTCCACCATTGGACAACCTGAAGATCACCCTTGACATGTGATCTCATGCAGCCCTCTGCTCAACAGTGTCCTTGTGGTACGGAGGGAAGCCCTCCTCACCCTGAACTGTTCTGCCTGACAGCAAATGAGCAGTCCTGGCAGTCCAGTGAAGAATCAATGAAGTAACACTTTTCCTTTCCTAACATCTGCTCCCTCAGACATATGCCTCGACAATTGCAGCTTTTAGAAGTGTCAGAGGCTTCCTCAAAAGCCCATAACACTTGAAATGGCTTCACATCACCTGAGATCCTTTAAAATGCTAAGCATCCATTCAATTTCACAGAGCAACACCTTTTACTAGCCTGTGATTGACAGCTTAATGGTTCAGACAGCTGTTAGAGGGTTAATTCATATTTCCTTTCACGCGTGAATGTATCCTACTTTGATGCTAACCACAAAGTTTATAAACCCTCTTGCTATGGTTGTCAGCTCCTGACCACACCAAGGCCATCAAAGTGTCAAAGCACTTAGCTGCCATGATGTGGTCAGGAGCAGTATGATGTGGTCAGGAGCAGTATGATGTGGTCAGGAGCAGTATGATGTGGTCAGGAGCAGTATGATGTGGTCAGGAGCAGTCCAGACATGGGACCCCCATCCCAGGGGAGGTTCCAGGTGTCAACTCCTCACCGAAACCCTGACCCCACCCAACCCCCAGGACGCTTGGGGGACCAACCTCTTCTCTGCCAGTCTGGCAGAGGGGCACATTAGCTATGGAATGACCCCCCATCATGCCAGGGGTCTGCTTGGCTATACCTACACCAAAGCCCGGCAGGTGGATTTCCCGCTATGGGAGTCAGAGCAACATGTTAATTGCATGCAGATTAGCAATTTGCACTTTCCTGCTGGCGCGGAAGTGGAGTCAGAGAACTGGTCTGCCACCTGGCAGCGATCCTGTTTTTTCAGCGGACACTCCATTCTCCGCCTGATCGGGATTACCGATCGCAGCAGCCAGGAACGGAAAATCCCGGGCTGTGGGACTATTCTATGGACTTGGAAGAAGTTTCCAAATAGGTGCTGCCGTTTTATGCTTAACTTTAAGATCTCCAAACTCTGGCCCTGATTTTAACTCACTCAAAACCCATTCACTTACCCAGAGTTAAAATGAGGCCCATGTCTGGGTTGGCTAAATTGCCCCTTAATTGGAAATTTAAAAAAAAAGTATTCTAGACGCAGAAGGCACAAGATGCATCAATTAGGAATGGCCTTGAGAAGTCTATATTATCTAAAATAGACAATGCTGATAATGCATTAGCTTCGTTACAGGCTCTGCTCCATAAAAACAAAAACCATCAGCTGGACATATGGCCTATTTACGAGTTGACAATTAGTTTCCTCCAGGGATGATGGCTAAACTTTGGGTTCTGGCCAATAACCACGGTACTAACAATTGTATTTTCTGTGGGAGGAATTCTAGTGTGCCTGCAGCACACATCAATTAGGTGGCAAGTTAAGAAAAGACGACGCAAATTTACATGACAGCTTAGGAACAGCAGTGAAAGGGAAGCTGAGCATCTCGGCTGTAGTGTAGTGAGGAGCTTGTGGAGAGAAAGGGAGGGTTGTAAAATAGGAATAAAACGGCACGCAGGAGAGTGGGGGGGAAAAAAAACGTCATTTGAATCTCTCTTGCACAACTTTCCATTTCATCCCGAGAAAACATTCCATCAGTTTTTCTGCCTCTCATGTGCAACATTCTTTCCATTTCTTCAGATATCCGAGCATTTGACGCAGCACACTTCAAATCAGGCCGCAGTATCCCAGGTATCTGAAATTCCTTGGCACAGGAAATGAGAGAGCCTCTCACTGTGCAAAACCTCTCTTGGCCTCCATTGTTTTCAGTCAGCGGATGATATTCCAGTTCAAGGTCAAAGGCAGTCTGGGCTGTTCACAGTTGCCATGGAAACTAGAAGCAGGTGTTGAGTTTGAAGCTTAACTGAGGCGGGGGACGGGGGGACGGGGGGGGGGGGGGGGGGGGGGGGGGGGGGGTCGGCGTTGAAGAATGGAGACCACCCCCCCACCCCCCCTCCCCATACACAATCACACACCCAGCCTATCTGCAAAATGCATTGTTCCGAAATGTCAAAATAACCTTAGGCAGGTGCCTCAACTTCGCAGCGTTGGATAATCCTCTGCAGCTCTACAGTAGCGTTTCTGCACCAGCTGCTAGATGTGACGGGGACGCAGCAGAGTTCAGCTTATTCCAGCTATTAATCATCTGGCGCAGCCAATCTCTCGTAGCCGGAGGTGAAGTTAGGCATGTTTTTTATCACTTAGCTTTGAAAATGAGAAGCAACATGAGATACAGACCCTTGGGGGGGGGACCCGTGTGTTAAAGTGAGATTGAGTATCAACATGATGTGGTTAAAAAGAGCAAAAGTCAATATGTGTTGACGTCTAAATCTCCATTTGAGTTCGCCACTCTTGAAGGGTTACTTCCTCATGTGTTAATTTGGCTCCCACTCTTATTCGTAATATTAGTACTTTAAAAATGACCTACTTATCTATCTATCTAACATATGTGTCCAGATTATATACATCATAACAACACCCACTGCCTGCTGCTTTGTCTGCTGAACTGTGGAGAGGAAAACTGTGAGGGAGGATACGGAGAGGGGAGAAGGGAGATTGATGAAGGGCCTTTGAGCCATTCTGTCATATTTCACCCGAAGGTTAACAATGGACTCAGGTATGAGAGAAAGCCTGCCCTTTTTTTTCCCTGCTAAAGACACTGGGGGAATATGTTTAAATAAGCTGCAACCTCTGCGAATGGCTGGAACTTTTTTGATCGCAGCAACTCGCCCCAGTTTCTGTGTGTGATTTATATTGGGGGGTGGGGTGGTTTGCAAAAGAGAGTGAGCGAGCTTTCTATCTTCTGTGCTACCTGCACTCCTGTACCTATGATTTCAGCACCCGGAATGAGGAGGGCGCTGGGTGGATTTTGGGGAGGTGGTTGGGGGGATCTCTCTGAGAACGGGATCATTCTCTGCCAGGTTCTTTCAGTTAAGGACTGATAGAGTAATCAGGGTTACATCACCAGCCAACCAGGCACCAACCAGTCACTTAATAGGTTTGGTGAGATGAAACACTTGCCATTCATCATCTGCTTGTGTGTGTGTATTTCTTAGCTCCTTGTCTTATAGGATCCTTCACAGTTCCTTCTTGCAGCTGAATATTTTTTTCTCCTCCTCTCCTAAAGCTGCGGACCCTTTGCTGGGGTCCATTTGCACAGGTCAATCAGCACTTCCACATGCTGCTAGTCAATGCCCAAAGGCTATTAAATGGGAGGTGCGCCATAACTGGCCTGCTTTAAGGCTGACCTCGACACACGAGCAACACGTGTTGGACCCCGATCAGGCATACATCTCCAGGCCAGGCTTTTTTGATTCTCTACCTCGGGAATAGTGAAGTAACTTTAATGCCTCGGCTGACATCCCAACATAGGTTGCATTTGGTTTGTGTCACGCGCGTCCTCATTGGACAACCATCGTAGCACTGCCAGGGCACTACATGCTTCTGGATGCCCTGAACCAGTCAATTGGAACGAGACTGAAACCACAACCACAGCAGACATTAGGCCTTGAGTGATTCATGATTGCTCGCAGATGTAACCATCTCAAGACTAATGTTCTCGAGAGTCCTGGGGGTAGCCGGTTTGAGGTGGGACGGGATGCTAAAGAATGGTGGCTGTTGTCTCGAGTGTGGGTTTTGTCTTTGACTGGTGGAGGAAATGAGGGGGTGGGGGAGGAATTTTCAATATTCTTCTCTTTTTCATTCTTCTGAAGCGCAAGATGCTCCTGTTGGGAAAGTGGTTGGGTGGTCCATTGCCGATGCTTTGACTGTCCCCTTGAGGGCAGCAAATTGGGGGGTAGAAGGGGGCCTGTAAACGATGGCCGAGTTGGAACTCAAAAGGGCTGGAACAGGTGTTCCTGTGGGAAGGATGACTAGCGCTGTGCGAGAGGGTTTAAAAATAAAATAGTCGGGGGAGGTGCATCCGCATAAGGCATTGGACTGGCAATACAAGATGCACACAAGACTGTGGGAGACAAGATGCATTAGAGGGAAGTGGAGGAATTAAACACTTGGAAATGTGAGGCAGACTGAGATGGTTTTTTAGTGCAAATGCATAAATGTAAGAACCGTAATAAATAAGGTTGGTGAGCTGCAAGTATAAGTAACTACATGGGATTATAGTAGAGTCATAGAGCATAGAAACAGGCCCCATGGCCCACCATGTCAATGCTGACCATTAAACACCAATCTATACTAATCCCATTTATCAGACTTGGTCCATAGCTTATTCTGCTTTGCCGATTTACGTGCTTGTCCAGATGCTTCTTAAATGTTGCGGGAGTACCTTGCTGCCTCCACCACCTTCTCAGGCAGCGAGTTCCATATTTCCATCACCCTCAGGGTGAAAAAACATTGCCTCAGGTCTCCTCTTCACCACTTTCTCCTCACCTTAAACCTATGCCCTCCGGCCTTAGATACCTCTATCAAGGGGAAGAGACTCTTACGATCTACCCTCTCTTTGAATCCCATAATTTTGTATACCCCCCCCATAACCTCATCTGCTCCAGGGAAAACAAGCCCAGCCGATCTAGTCTCTCCTCATAGCGGAAACCCTCCATCCCAGGCAATATCCATGTGCATCTCCTCAGGAAGGACGTCCAGGCCTTAGAGAGGGTGCACGGTAGATTTACTGGAATCGTCCCAGAGATGAAAGACTTCAGTCACGTGGAGACTGGAGAAACTGGAGCAGTTCTCCTTGGAGCAGAGAAGTTTAAGGGGGGGATTTGAGAAAGGTGCTTGGGATCCATATGAGGGTTCTGATAGAGTAAATAAGAAGCTTTCCATGACAGAAGGGTTGGTAAGTAGAGCACACAGATTGAAGCTGATTGCTAAAAGAACCAGGGGCGAGGGTGAAAAGGAAAAACAAATGCATGCAATGAGTTGTTATGCACTGCCGGAAAGGCTGGTGGTAGGGTTTTAAAGAGTGACTTTCTAAAAAGAATAGGACAAACATTTAGAAGTGGGGAAAATTGCGCGGCTGTGAGGGAAGAGCTGAGGAGCGGGACTAACTGGATGGTCCTTTCAAAAACTCAGCACTTGATGACCCCGTTCTGTGCTGCATCATTCTATGAATGGCCCTTTTGACTTTCCTGCACTACAAAAAAGAGCAGGACCTCGAACAGCGGTCAAACTCCCGACACAAGTACTGGTGAGTGTAACTATTCCAGCGTCGTCCACCTCCACCAACAACTTTCATTTCCTTTTGAAGTGACGTGCTCCTACAAAGTGGGAGGGCATTATGTCTTTTTATAGCTGGTTCCTTACTACGGTAAGCATTTCTGAATTTTAAATAGACACGGCTTAAATATCAATTACGAGTGGGAGCCTGATGTTAAAAAGGCAAAACAAAAAGCTGCCAGCAGCACAAGAAGACTTGAATTTATATAGCACCTTGATTATTCGCTGACATCCCAAAGCACTTTGCAGCTCATGAAACACTTTTGGAGTGTGGTCACTGTCGCAAAATGCAGCAATAATTTGCATTGCGCAAACTCCCGCAAAGAGCAGTACGTCGATAAACAATTACTGCTTGAGTTATGATTGATCAAGGGCCCAGCTTGTGTATTGGGATAACTTCACCGCTCTTCTTCAAATGCCGCTGTACAATCTGTTACCTGTGAGGACAGATGGGGCCCGGACTTAAAGACTGCACCTCTGATAGTGCAGCACTCCCTCAGCACCAAGCTTTAGGCTTCAGCCTCAACCTCGACCCATTATCTCAAGTCAGGCTTGAATCCACGATCTTCTTACTCAGAAGCAAGAGTGCTACCAGCCACGCCATGGCGGACACAACCACAGCCAGGGACTGAAGGGCTGTGGGGAGTTAAAGCTCAGAGCTCCTTTTCCCAGAGGGCGTAAGGCCTGCCTGCAAGCTGATCGTCTGTGGACAGGCTTGAGTGGCTTTTTTGTTTGTGTGTCAAGGTGCAGATCAAAACACTGTTTTTTTTTTAATATATGCATGCCTGTGATTAAATGAGCTGCAAGCAGAGGACAATGGAAATAATTTTGCAAAAAAATACAGACTGGAAAAAAAAAAAGGGGGTATCTGTCCTTTTCACTTCACCAGACAAGACTCAACAAATAAAGCCGGAATCATTGCCAGGCTTCCGTGCAGTTGAATAGACAAACAGTAGCTAAGCTTGGAAAAAAAAAAGCCCCACACAGGCCATACAATCTAATCTCCTCCGACTGTGCGCTGTACTCTGGTAATGGGTGAAACCAATGCACCAGGGAATAATGAGTGGGAAAACAACACGGATCTCTGTGGGTGTCGGAGGGGAGAAACAGAACCCATTGGTCCTAGGGGAGGATGTGTCAATTTAATCCCATTTGTTTCTACCCAGCCACCCCCCCCCCCCCCCACACACCTCCCCAACCTGACTTCCCCTCCATCCCTCCCTCCCTCTCTCTCTCTCTCTCCACGAACCTCCTGCATCCAGGGGTGTAGTTATTTATTGAGACCAAGCCCTCTGGAATGTGAGCTATGCAAGGTTTCTCAATAGCTGATTGTTGTAGTCCTCATGCCAGTCGCAAGGTTGAGTGCTTTGCCCTGCATTGCAAAAGCAGGGGGGTGGGGGGGGTGGGGAAAGAAGATTGTGTGAATGTGTGTGCGCGTGCATGCTTATGAGGGTGTGTGCATGTCTGTGTGCACTTATGTTGAAAGGGTTTCACGGGGATTAAGCAGAATGAATTGTTTTGGAGATTTAATTCTTCAGTGATATGTAGGAATTCTTCAGCAATGTATATGTGTGCGTAATTTATACAGTCTAGCGCAATGAGCAACATGTTCTTATCTCACATTCAAGGAGCATGGAATTTATTTTGCATATAGAAAGGAGATAATATCTGGTATAAAACCACACTACCTGTGAGCTAAAAGCAATTTTAAAGTTTTTTTTTCCCTCTGGTCCCCATTTGTCTGCTTGCTGTATCCATGGCAACTACCTCACCTTGACTGTCCCTGAGCATTAGTAACTCACTGTTTTGCGTTGGCCTTACGGAAGCAAATGCAAAAAAGTGTACACAACTTACAAAGGCTAATTTAGGTATCAATTTTCTGTGCTTTATTTGTGAGTTGATAATAAATAAATAAATAAAATTGCTTATTGTCACAAGAAGGCTTCAAATGAAGTTACTGTGAAAAGCCCCTAGTTGCCAGATTCCGGCGCCTGTTCGGGGAGGCTGGTACGGGAATTGTTGGCCTGCCTTGGTCTGCTTTCAAAACCAGCAATTTAGCCCAGTGTGCTAAACCAGCCCCAAATACCGATACCGAATCTGTAATACAAATTCAGTTTTTTCCAGCAATACATTTATTTGTCAAATGTTATATTCATCTCTTTGTCACCTCCAGACTTGACAATTACAATCCTGCCCCGGTTGGCCTTTAAACCGTGGCCCATCTAAAAACTTTTCTATCCGTGTATTACCCTGCACAAAAAAAAGACTAATATCCACATGGTTTGTCTTCGACCATCATGGCAACCCCATGATATACCAGGATATACTCATGCTCAAATCAAATCGCTCCAAGGCTTCACTCTCCCTTGCTCTGTAAACTCCAGCTCTACATCTCAGTCCCTCCCTGATCTTAGGTTCCACTGACTCCAGCCCCCTGTGCACCCACCTCCTACACTCCACCATTAGTTGTGAAGATGTGGAGGTGCCGGCGTTGGACTGGGGTGAGCACAGTAAGAAGTCTTACAGTAAGAATTGCATTAGTTGTGAATCATGATGTGGAGATGCCGGCGTTGGACTGGGGTGAGCACAGTAAGAAGTCTTACAACACCAGGTTAAAGTCCAACAGGTTTGTTTCAAACACGAGCTTTCGGAGCACGGCTCCTTCTTCAGGTGAATTGCATTAGTTGTGAAAACAGCCTTCTGCAGCTTAGGTTCCATGCTCTGGAATCCCTGGCCTAAGCTATTTTGCTGCCGCACCTCCCTCTCCTTCTTTAAGATCCTTCTTAAAACTCACCTCGGAAGACACCTGCTTCTGCAAAGTGGTCTTCTCTCAGGTTTCTGGCAGTGATATTCTTAACAGTTGCGGTAGAAGTGCACAGGTGAGCTTGCAGTGACCGATTACCTGGACTGTGCTCCATGTCAGCTCACCAACAGCGAGAGAAATGGTAATTCACTGGCCGGAATTTCATGGGGGGGGGGGGGGGGGGGGGGGGGGGGGCTGCCCACTGGTTGAAAAGACAAGGGTGAGCCTGCCTCTCTGCCTCCCCTGGAAGCCATGACCGTGTTTTACATGACTCAAGCAAATTAGCTGCCCGAGCTCGGGGTTTCTGAGGCAAGGATATCCTACCTCCAAGAGGCGCTGGTCAATCAGCAGTCCCTAGAGCAGCGATGATGCAGCAAGCCCAGATGTAGGTGAGTGGGTCAGGCTCATCATGGCCAGTCAGGCAGATCCTGGCGAAGGGAAGTGTTGGGGCTGGGAATGAAGAATCGAGAGGGCTAGGGCAGGGAATGGGTTTCAGATCCTTCCCCCATCTCCCCATCTTTCAAGCATGTAGTCAGGCCACCGGAGTTTATCAGCCGCAGCGCGAAGGGCCCTTCGGAGATCAATTAATTTACCTCTTCAGGGCCTCAAACTGAGCCAATGGAGGGCAGGCACTCACCACCGGCCCCTCCTGCTGGCAAAATACCAGGGGAGGTAGGAAGGTGATGAGAATAGGCATAAACCCACCCCTGACCATCCCACCCAATTTTACACTCTCCGCCTGCCAGCTCACTCCTGGGTGGGGTTTGGGCTGCAACTTGTAAGATTCCAGGCATGGTTTCTGAGGAACTGTAGTTATAGATCATACTTCATAGCTCAGTGGCAAACCCCCCCCCCCCCCCCCCCCCCAATCCAATGTAAGAAAGCATGGGTGGCGGAATAGTCATTTTGTCCATTCAGTCAATTCCTTCCACAACCTGTACCCTCTCATGATCTCGACTCCAACCCCCTGAAGAAAGGGCTCTGCATACGCATTGCCTGATTCCAAGGGAATTAAGCAACACGCTGGAGTATTCATCTATCCTGACGTTCCTCCTTCAGCTCGGTCCTGCTGACAACCCACATCCTGAAACTTCCCTGGATCTTTGTCCATTCCTTCAAAGAGAAACTCTTAAATTGTCACAATTTCAGTTTGAACGATAGAAGTCTGAAGTCCTGAGCTTTCTGTCATGATCAGTAATTTCTTCCAGCCAGCAACTCCTGGATTAAGTGCTTAATAGTCAGTATTTCAGCTAAGATATCAAAAATGAATGGGCAGAAATTAAGAGGATACTTAATAGCACTGTGGAAATTTTCCAGAATGCAAACTACAAGACCCAGCATTGAATCTCTCTGTCCCACTTGCTCTGGACTGCAGAGCTTTCACCTAAATATTTTATTAGTATTTGTCACTAAAACATGAATATGAAAATATAAGAAGAATCCTTTTACTAATGCAAATAGCAAATAAAAATTCAGAAGCGATTTTTAATCTCCATCAGATGATTGCTGCCTGAATAATATTCTCAATTTTGTAGATATTAATAGACGGTAATAATGGGCGGGATTCTCTGAGCCTCCGTGCCGCAATCGGCGCGGAGAATGGGACGTCAGACCCGCGATCGGGTCCGACGTCTTCCCGCGATTCTCCAGGGACCGAAGAATCACCGCCAATCACGCGCGCAAGGCCAACGTGGCGCAGGTCGGGGGCCATTCAAAGAGGCTCCCGTGGCGATTCTCCTCCGGCAACTGGCCGAGTTCCCTCCGGTGTGGTTCACTCATGGTTCCACCCGGCGAGCACTTGGAGTGGCGGCTGCGGACACAATCCACGGCCGCCCTGGTGGAGAGCGGGAGGATCCGTCACCGGGGGAGGGCCTCCAGGATGGCCAAGCTCGCGATCGGGGGCCACCAATTGGTGGGCGCGCGCAATCTGGGGGGGGGGGGGGGGGGGGGGGGGCGCTATATTGTTGGGGCCGGTCCGCTGTGTGGGTGTGCCATGTTGCACGGTGCCGCCGCACGCATGCGCGGACCCGCGGCCGGAAGTGCAGGGCCCCGTATCGCAGCTGGAACTGCGTGAACTACTCCGTGGCCCTGCTAACCCCCTTCAAAATGGAGAATCACTGTGGACTCTCTCCAGGAAAATCCAGAGTGATTTGCACCCGTTTTCTCACGGGCATGGGGACGTAGCCCCATTATCAGAGAATTCCGCCCATTGACTTTGGTCAATGGTGTAAAAGTGATAATAACGAATAAGCCACTTAGACTTGGTCCACGTTCCCCTTCCATTTGGAGATGTGTATTGGTCAGCTATTCGATTATGGCCATTTAACAACACCGGAAGTTTGTTTTTGGTCATTTCAAATGCCCAGTCCATTAAACATAGTATAAAAAAATCATTCTGAATCTTTGTTTTCCAATCCCTCCATGGCCTCATCCCTCCCTATCTCTGTAATCTCTGCCAGTCCTTTGAAATATTCACACTCCTCTAATTCTGGCCTCATGTGCATTCTCAATTATAATCACTCCATCATTGGTGGCTGGCCTTCACTGGCTAGGCCTCAAGCTCTGGGATCTCCTCCCAATATCTCGCAACCTCGCTTTCATCCTTTGAGGCATTCCTTAACAGCTACCTCTTTGACCGAGATTTGGACGATCTGACCTATTATCTCATTATGCGGCTCAGTGTCTGGGCAGTTCTATTATGTTAAAGGCGATATATAAATATAGGTTGTTGTTGTCGAATCTGACCCAAATTGCAATCATCCTCAGAGAGTGGCTGCTGTGGGCAGTTCAAGATTTCGTTAGAATGAACAGGGGCTGGTTTAGCACAGTGGGCTAAACAGCTGGCTTGTAATGCAGAACAATGCCAGCAGCGTAGGTTCAATTCCCGTAACAGCCTCCCCGGACAGGCGCCGGAATGTGGCGACGAGGGGCTTTTCACAGTAACTCCATTGAAGCCTACTTGTGACAATAAGCTATTATATTATTATTATTTTCATGCTTTGTGTTGCCAATCCCAACTTCCCAACAGTATTTTTGGAATGTGTTAGTTTCCTGCAAATTTATTACAATAACACCTGTATTGTACAGCGTCTTATCATGTAAAACATCGTGGAAGTGCCTCAAACAATGAATTACTTATGAAATGCCATGACTGATATGCAGACAAACACCGCATGGTGACTCCCTACACACAGCAGCCGGGTGGGGCGAAGGGGTGTTAAACTAGCCCCCCCCCCCCGGTGGCAATCCTCTGAATGGCTTTTTAAGAGATCATCCCAAAAGGTACAGATCCCTCAAGATAAAGGCTTGTCTCAGGCCCAGGCCAGCTCCAGGTTGAAGACCAAAAAGCAGTCGGTCGGTAAAACGTACCATGAAGAAAATCTCAGGAACTGCAAATACACAACGTTTACTTGATGCAATGTAAACTGGACAGGAGTGAGGACTGGCAACCAGGGAAACGGAGTAGCAGGTGACAGGCTAGGTGCACATGACGGATGCTTACTGGAACTTGGAAGCACTTTGAAAGGTGTTTTTTAAAAAAAACGTTTTCCAATTAAGGGGCAATTTAGCGTGGCCAATACACCTTCCCTGCACATTTTTGGTTTTTGAGCGCGAAACCCACACAGGCAGAGGGAAAATGTGCAAACTCCACATGGACAGTGACCCAGGGCTGGGATTGAACCCGGGTCCTTGGCGCCGTGAGACAGCAGTGCTAACCACTGCGCCACCGTTGAAAGGTGTTTCAAATGGTTCGGGGTTCATTACTTTGGGAATGAAGATGCTAATGAGTGATAATTTGTCTCAACCAATTTTGTTCTGAGGGAGTGTACCGGGTAAGACAATAGGGATAAAAGATTTTCGCTTGAAGACAATTGTTGCAAAAGATTTCTGTGATGAGTGATTTGGTATAGTTTTGCTGAATTGAATTAGAAGAAAGGATATAAACGTCTGGCTCTCGTCTCATTCAGAATAGATGTATTTGCCTCAACTCCTGAAAATGTTTCTAAGATTGCACTGATTCCGAGAACTGACAGCTCAGAATTGCTCGTTTTTGTACGTGTGTGTCTGCGTCGGCATTTGATCTCACTCAGAGCTCTGTTGTGTATTCCTCAGCATGTATCAGATGACATCAGGCACTCTGCACTCAGAGACTACAAATAGAAATCTTAAAGCTCGAGATATTAACTCGCCGTGGGCAGATTGCAAAGCTGGGATGAGAATGGCATGGCCCATTCCAAATTCCTTCAAAGAATTTGGGCTGTGTTAACTTTGGATTTTTCCGGAGCTGGGTGTGCTTCTGCTGGGGAGGGGGCTTGGCTCAGGGAGGGGGCATCCTTAAGACGCCTAGCTTTCTCTGCTACACATGACAGTCAAGTGGAGAAAACTTGCCCAAGCTCAGCTAAGGGAAGCAAGTTCATATTCAGGGCGTCAAAGACCCTCAACCATCATCGCTACAAACCAGATTGTCTGGTCGTTATCATATTGCAGTTTGTGGGAGTTTGCTGTGTGCAGTTTGGTTGCCATGTTTCCCACATTACAACAGGCTACACTTCACGAAAAGAACTTCATTGACCGCACATCACTTTGTGTGATCCTGAGAATGTCATCGTAGGATGTTGGGAAAAGCGCTATGCAAATGCAAGTCTTTCTTTCCGCAGCTGGGTTCACAGGAGAGTGTTATCCTTCCAGTGCTAAAGCTGGATTCCTCCTGAACAGTGAATCAGAGACTGACCTTCACTGGTTTACAAGCCCATGACTTGTGGCTGTCTATCTGTGATGGGACACTTAACTACTGAAGATACCGAGATACTTGGCATTTTTATTCTGTGTGTAACACAACAGGAAGGAGCCTGACAAGTAACAAGTGTATCACTACCAGTGATGCTATTTACACTCCATTATCATCATTGCCCTTCTTCTCATTCGGGAACCCAAGTCCGGTTTCTTCCACATTCTCATTCCCATTTACACACTATCTCGAGATCAAACGGCATGGGTTCCACAGTCAGTGATATTACGTCTACGCCTCAATGTTTACCCTTTTAGGCCCCTTTTGCAATCTTAAAATCCTCCATCAGGCATGATTCTAGTAAATCCCTTTTGCACTTCCACAGGGCCTCCATATCATTTTCTTTAGGGGAACTAGGAGCCAAGGGTGCAGGAGGTGTGTTTCGGGGCACAAAGCGCAACGTTTAAGATTTTCTTTGAGGGAATCCCAGTTTCCTCCACATTCCCGACCCGGTGCCGTTTTCCTCTGGACATTTTGCAGTTCGGGAATGTTGAATGAAAAGGCAATGAACATAGAACATAGAACAGTACAGCACAGAAGAGGCCCTTCGGCCCTCAATGTTGTGCCGAGCCATGATCACCCTACTCAAACCCACGTATCCACCCTACACCTGTAACCCAACAACCCCCCCTTAACCTTACTTTTATTAGGACACTACGGGCAATTTAGCATGGCCAATCCACCTAACCCGCACATCTTTGGACTGTGGGAGGAAACCGGAGCACCCGGAGGAAACCCACGCACACAGGTGGAGGACGTGCAGACTCCACACAGACAGTGACCCAGCCGGGAATCGAACCTGGGACCCTGGAGCTGTGAAGCATTTATGCTAACTACCATGCTACCCTGCTGCCCCTAATGAGGTTGCGTTCTACATTTTAAATGGGGAATTGGGGGGGGGGGGGGGGTCAAATGTCACTATTAGGTGCTGTATTGTAATGTGGATGTGGTTTTAATGCACTGATTCATCACAGGGATCTGCCCTTTACAGGTAAGAGGCTTACACTGACCAGCCTTGTATATGTGTTCACATGCATTACAGTACTTTTGCAATGGAGAAAGCACCATAGTACAGTGAAAAATATTACAACATGTCCTGTCAGCCTGTGCTGTCACCTTTTCTTCTGTGATTTAAATGGCGCTGGTGATTTTAAAAAAAAGCTGGTTTTGAACCTGGAAAAAATCTACACTCGAAGAACATCTAACCACCTGGTTCCTTACATTGATCAACAGCGTGGATGACGAGGCAGGCCAGTCAGGAGGTTTAACATCTATCTGAGAGGGAGGGTGTGGCCTTGGTTCCATGCCTCATCCAAAAAGGCAGCACCTTTGACAGTGCAATGTTCCCTCAGTGCTGCACTAGAATGTCAGCCTAGACTATATGCCCAAGACTCCTGAGCAGGGATGTGTTGCTGCAATTGTACAGGACCTTGATGAGGCCACACCTGGGGTATTGTGTACAGTTTTGGTCTCCTTCTCTGAGGAAGGGTGTTCTTCCTCAGGGGCTGGTTTAGCTCACCAGGCTAAATCGCTGGCTTTTAAAGCAGACCAAGCAGGCCAGCAGCACGGTTCGATTCCCGTACCAGCCTCCCCAGACAGGCGCCGGAATGTGGCGACTAGGGGCTTTTCACAGTAACTTAATTGAAGCCTACTCGTGACAATAAGCGATTTTCATTTCATTTTTCATTTCTTGCTCTCGAGGGAGTGCAGTGAAGGTTTACCACACTGATTCCAGTGATAGCGGGACTGTCATATGAGGAGAGATTGACTAGGTTGGGATTGTTCTCGCTGGAGTTCAGAAGAATGAGGGGGGGGGGGGGATCTCATAGAGACTTATAAAATTTTAACGGGACTAGACAGGGTAGATGCAGGGAAAAATGTCACCAATGATGGGTGTGTCTAGAACCAGGGATCACAGTCGGAGGATTCAGGGTAAACCATTTTGGACAGAGATAAGAAGACACTTCTTCACACAAAGAGTGGTGAGCCTGTGGAATTCATTACCACAGGAAGTAGTTGATGCTAAAACTTTGAATATATTCAAGAGGTGGCTGGATATAGCACTTAGGGAGAATGGGATCAAAGGCTATGGGGAGAAAGCAGGATTAGGTTATTGAGTTGGATGATCAGCCAGGATCCTGATGAATGGTGGAGCAGGCTCGAAGGGCCAAAAGGCCTCCTCCTGCTCCTATCTTCTATGTATCCATGTAGGACCTGACTCCGGATGGGGACAGTGGAATGAAATCTGGTCCAATTATTCAATGCTTGATAGATGCCGCAGGGCAGGAGGGCACAGCGTCAGGGCTGTGGACGGACAGTTTAGGACATATGCCAGGGAAGCGTTTATTTGCAAAGGAGAGCAGCGGATGGAGTAGGTTGCCATGAGGTTGTGGCTGAAGCCAGAACACTGTAGCCATTTAAGGCAGATGCCGTAATGGGGAAGATATTTGGGTTGGTATGTTGGCAGGATGAAAGCAAAAGGGCTGCATGGAGGTCAAATGGGCTGTTCGACCTCTTCATCTAAACCTTTCTCATGACATTCACAACACAAAGGTAGAATAGGGGATAGAATTATTGTCCTATCTTTAATTTACACTCCCATGTCTCAAGGCTCCTGTATGGATTAAACTGTACTGGAATTGGCATATTATACAGCAACATACCATGGACTACACATCAGAGAGATATATAAATCATGTGGTGCATATTAAGGGGAACAAATCAAGCTCTATATGTTAGTTTCCTTCACGACCCGCTGCCTCAAAGCACCCACCTGCCAGGCGCAAATTTGAAAATTTACTGAAAATGTTGTTGTAAGGTCCCTGTGAAAACATACACATCATTCCAAAAATAACCTTCCATTTACCACATACATTCCTCAGATTCCCGATTTCTCGCCTGAAACGAGGGGATTACATAAATTACTTAAAGCAGCTCTGTGTCAGGCTCCAGCAGTTTGGGGAGGGTGGTGTGTGCACGTGTTTGCTGTGTGCGCATCTGTGTGTGTTTACATGTGCCTGTGTTTATGTGTGCATTTGTGTGTGAGATTGTATACATTGGTGTGTGTATGTTTGTTAATGCATGTGTGTGTAGTATTTCACAAGACAAAGCATCCCTCCTCCTAATCACTAGAGGGCTGCCAATCCCCCCCCCCCCCCAAACCTGAGACAATTCCCTGGCAGCCTCCTGAAGGGTTTCACACTCACGCCTAGCAGATTGGGTTACAGTACGCTAATCCCTGATGTCCCACCTTTTCTTTGCTGTCACACCTCTTACCTCTGATGGAAGGGCTGGTCCAAAAGGAAACTGGGGATTCCCTGCATGGTCTCTCTCTCTCTCAGCCAGACTGCAGGGGCACGGTGGTGCCTCTTGTATTGAATGTGCGATTGAAGCGCATCTGGGCACAGGAGGCTCATCATCATCATAAAAGGCCATGAAGCCTAACGCAAAGCTTATGTATTTGATGAAAAGTATTCTGGTTTCCAGGAATAATCATTAACTCGACTGGAGAAGTAGAATATTAATTCCACACAATGCTATCAATTAGCATATAATGCATTGTGTCCTTTTATTGCCCCGCACTAAAGTGCTGTCCCCTGAACATGCACGACCACAATTTTATTTTGACTTGAGCATGTTTCAATCAGGACTTTTACTTGCTGTGAATTAATGTGTTTGAATGCTCAATTTGACAAGTTTCCCTACCTTCGCACACAGGGCAGCACTCCCCAGGAATCTTCACCGGGTTCAAGCAGCTTTGGCCACAGGCTGTCGCCATACAGTGGGGCTCGCCATTGATACACTGGCAGAAGGTGCAATCGTCCTCGCGCCACCTGTCACCGTGCGCGCGGATCTGCCCGTTGGCATAACACCCAGCAGGATTGTGGATGGGATATATGGGATCTGTTGATGGAAAAGACAACACAGTTAACTGGCTGCGATTGTGGCGATCGTATTCAGAGTAAAGGAAGACACAGACATGCATAGAAGATAGGAGCAGGAGGAGGCCTTCTGGCCCTTCGAGCCTGCTCCGCCATTCATCACGATCATGGCTGATCATCCAACTCAATAGCCTAATCCTGTTTCTCCCCATAGCCTTTGATCCCATTCTCCCCAAGTGCTATATCCAGCCACCTCTTGAATATATTCAAAGTTTCAGCATCAACTACTTCCTGTGGTAATGAATTCCACAGGCTCACCACTCTTTGTGTGAAGAAATGTCTCCTTATCTCTGTCTGAAATGGTTTACACTAAATCCTCAGACTGTGACCCCTGGTTCTGGACACACCCATCATTGGTAACATCTTCCCTGCATCTACCCTGTCTAGCCCTGGTAGAATTTTATAAGTCTCTATGAGATCCCCCCCTCATTCTTCTGAACTCCACAACCTAGTCAATCTCTCCTCATATGACAGACCCTCCATCCCCGAAATTAGTCTGGTAAACCTTTGCTGCACTCCCTCCCTCGAGAGCAAGAACATCCTTCCTCAGAGAAGGAGACCAAAACTGCACACAATACTCCAAGTGTGGCATCACCAAGGCCCTATACAATTGCAGCAACACATCCCTGCTTCTATACTCAAAAACTCTTGCAATGAAGACCAACATACCATTAGCCTTCTTAACTGTGTGCTGCACCTGCATACTTACCTTCAGCAAATGGTGCAAAGGACACCCAGGTCCTGCTGCACACTCCCCTCTCCTAATTTACAACCATTCAGGTAGTAGTCTGCCTTCCTGTTTTTGCTTCCAAAATGAATAAACTCACACTTATACAAATTATACTGCACCTGCCATTGATTTGCCCACTCGCCCAACCTGTCCAGATCTTGCTGTAGGATCCCTGCATCCTCGTCACAATTCACCCTCCCACCTAATTTGGTATCATCTGCAAACTTTGAGATGTTACACTTTGTTCCCTCATCCAAACCATTCATATATATTGTGAATAGCTGGGGTCTCAGTACCGATCCCTGTGGTACCCCACTTGTTACTGCCTGCCAATTTGAAAAGGACCCATTAATCCCTCCTCTTTGTTTCCTCTCTGCCAACCAGTTTTCTATCCACCTCAATACATTTCCCCCTATCCCATGCGCTTTAATTTTGCAAAATAATCTCTTCTGCAGGACTTTGTCAAACGCCTTTTGAAAGTCCAAATATACATCGAATGGCTCCCCCCTTGTTAACAGCACTGGTTACCTCTTCAAAGAATTTCAACAGATTTGTCAAGCATGATTTTCCCTTCATAAATCCATGCTGACTCTGACTGATCCTGCCACTGCTTTCTAAATGTTCCGCTATAAAGTCCTTGATAATGATCGAAGGGATAGGCTGGCACACAGGACGGGGAAAGGTACACAGGAGAAACGGGCACACGCGCGAGGGAGATTTGCACACGCCAGCAACAGACAAGCACACACAGACGTGACTCATGAAGGAGACATATACGGGTGGGCTATTACAAGAGAGAAACACATGCAAAACACATAAACATATATGTGAGTCACAGATGTATGTAAACATGGCGCTAGATGTAGAAGAGAGCCACACGCTACTGATGGATACAGTGTTCAATATGACAAGAATAAGACATTGTATTTATATAATAATTTGTGAATTGAACTTGCTGATTGTCCTTCCCACTGCTCAGGTTCAGACCAATCCATGTAAAGAACCGCACAATATTTCCAGCAGCATTATTGCTCTCGAGTAATATACCAGTGTTATCTATAAAGACAGGTCCATCAACTAACTTATACAGCACTCTCTATATCTCCTGTGCAATACAGCACTGTCTACATCACCTTTATAATACAGCACTGTCTACATCACCTTTATATACAGCACTGTCTACATCACCTTTATAATACAGCACTGTCTATATCTCCTGTGCAATACAGCACTGTCTATATCTCCTGTGCAATACAGCACTGTCTACATCACCTTTATAATACAGCACTGTCTACATCACCTTTATAATACAGCACTGTCTACATCACCTTTATAATACAGCACTGTCTACATCACCTTTATAATACAGCACTGTCTATATCACCTTTATAATACAGCACTGTCTACATCTCCTTTATAATACAGCACTGTCTACATCACCTTTATAATACAGCACTGTCTACATCTCCTTTATAATACAGCACTGTCTACATCACCTTTATAATACAGCACTGTCTACATCACCTTTATAATACAGCACTGTCTATATCTCCTGTGCAATACAGCACTGTCTATATCTCCTTTATAATACAGCACTGTCTATATCACCTTTATAATACAGCACTGTCTATATCTCCTTTATAATACAGCACTGTCTATATCACCTTTATAATACAGCACTGTCTATGTCACCTTTATAATACAGCACTGTCTACATCACCTTTATAATACAGCACTGTCTATATCACCTTTATAATACAGCACTGTCTACAGAGGCATATACATCGCTTCCTTCATATTACAGCACTGCATATTGAAAGTGGTATATCAACGTGGTATATCAGCACTATCGTATAGAGACTGATACGCTTGGCACCTCCTTCATTTAACAGCACAATATTCAAGGAGACTGGACCACAAAGTTGTTCATAGTACAGCACTGTCTACAGTGACAGGTACATCACCTTTTTTAGTGCAGTGCTGTTTCTGGAGAATAGGCTGTAATGTAAGATAATCCAATTGGTGGTTATAGAGGTATTGCACAATGGAATCACCTGTCTGTTTTGTTTGTACTTCAAGAAGCAGATGACGATCTCCAACATCTGGTGTGTTTGGTAGGCTCTCGGTGCACATGTTGGTGACCTCATCGAAACTTCCAAAATTCTTACACGGCTTGACAGGGTAGATGTGGATTAGTTATTTCCCCTGGATGTTGAGTCTATAACCAGGGACACAGTCTCAGGATAAGAGGCTGGCCATTTAACACTGAAATGAGGAGGAATTTCTTCACTCAGCGGGTAGTGATTCTTTAGAATTCTCTACCGCAGAGGGTTGTGGAAACTCAATCATTGAGCATGTTCAAGACAGAAATGATAAGGGGCGGAATTCTGATAATGGGACTATGTCCCCACATCCTCGAGAAAACGGGCGCGAATCACTCTGGACATTCCTGGAGAAAGTCCAGAGTGATTCTCCGTTTTGAAGAGGGCCAGCAGGGCCCCGGAGTAGTCCTCGCAGCTCCGGCTGCTGATACGAGGCCCTACACTTCCGGCCACGACCCCGCAACATGGCGGACCCACACAGCGGCAGCGGGCTGGCCCCGACAATATAGGCCGCCCCCAGATCGCGCATGCCCACTGATCGGTGGCCCCCGATCTTGAGCCTGGCCATCCCCGTGTGATGGATGCCCCCCCCCCCCCCCCCCCACCCACCACCACCAGGGTGGCCACGGACTGAGTCCACAGCCGCCACTCCGAGCTCCTGCTGGGTGGAACCATGAGTGAACCACACTGGCGGGAACTCGGCCAGTTGTCGGCGGAGAATCGCCGCGGGTGCCTCTTTCAATTGCCCCAGACCGGCGCGGCATCGACCGCGCGCTCGCGATAAGCGGCGATTCTCCGGTCCCTGGAGAATCGCGGAAAGACGTCGGACTCGATTGCGAGTCTGACGCCCCATTCTCCGCCCCTGCACTGATCACGATTGCGGCATAGAGGTTCAGTGAATCCCGGCCAAGATTTCTGGAGGGGAATAACATCAAGCGATTTGGGGATATTGTGGGAATGTGGCGATGAGGTAGATGGTTAGCCATGATCAAATTGAATGGCGGAGCAGGCTTGATGGTCTGAAAGGCGTGCTCCTATGTCCCTCTGCTGAGGCAGATCTGGGTCTGGAAGATACTGCTGCAAATATACGACAGGGTATTGCCGAAAATTAAGTTTTTGAGCGGCTGCTGACTTGGGATTTCCTCACCGTGCGTTTTCTCTCTGCCTCTAATAGACGGTCGCTTTTTAAGGAGGCTGCACCATTTTCTAACTGGTTGCACAAGGTGCAGCAGTCCTGGGCAAGCTTCTCCCAGGACCCGCAGCCGATATCAAAATCCCTGAGTGAAGTCTTCGGAGTATCCTTCTCCTACTTCCTTTGACCTCCATGAGAATGCACCCCAGACTCGAGCTCTCCGTAGTTTGGTAATCAAGTGTCAGGTCTTGGATGTGACTGTCACAATATGGTGTAAATACTTGGCACGCCAGCTTGGGTGAGCACCTCAGTGCCTTGTATTCTGTTCTGCCATTTGAGGCAGTGCGGAGGCTGCAAAAGTGACTTTGCATGTGACAATAAACCTAAATCTATATCAAACAAGGTCCTCATGAGTCAAAGAAAGAGCAAATTTATGAAGCGAAAAGTAATAAAAATGTGACGTCAAACATTTGGCTCTCATGCAGTCATTCAGGCACACACCTACACTCACACCCCCCCCCCCCCCCCCCCCCCCCCCCCCCACCCACACACACACACACACTCTCTCACACACACCCACACCACACACAAAGGGGAGTTACAGTCCAATTAAAAAACGGTAAAACAATAGACGGTTAAGTGTCTTTTCGTTGTCCCTGAGGCGTAGGCTTAAACGTTGCGGGTGATAGATGTTGGCTGATTTCTTTGATGTGATCAAATGTACAAGTTCTTGCAATTATTGTGAGATCTCAGTGCGCGGATAGGTTTCTGGTAGAGTAGCTTTTCCAATCGGGTGACAAACTCATTCCAAGAGAGAGAGGCAGGGAGAGCAGGCTGCAAGACTACGTCCTCTGCTGAAGATTTTCTCCACACCAGCTGTGTCACTTGCAATCTCTCTGCAGTGGCTGGGCAACCGTGCTTTGGAATACTTCACCAATTGTGCATCTCCCAGAGGTTTTGGGGGTAGGCCTGTCTGTGGCAGCCATTGTCTTAATATCCAGCGCTTTTCATTTTTCATGCCTCCTTGCCTTGGACAGTTACGAGTTTCGATGGATGTCTGGATTATAGGAACTGTTTCTCTCTTCACACTCCCCTGAGGGGGGCTTGTTTGTTTCTCACCTTCACCGTGACCTTGTATTTAAAGCAGTTTGATCCGCCTTAGTTCAAATTGCAAAACCTCCCGTTAGTTGAAAGTTTAGAAATCATGGGCTGGACTCTCCGCCGCCGGGATGCTCCGTTTTGCCGGCAGCCCGGGCGGAGGTTTCCTGCCGGCGTGCGCTCCCCCCCCATTGACCAGCCGGCGAAACGGAGCATCCCGCCGGCGGGGTGAAACAGAAATCAGGCGCGGCGGGATGGAGAATCCAGCCCCATATTTTCAAAAACAAAGGGGAGTGGCCTCGGGACAATAAGAATTGTGCCAGTGGTCGGGAACACGCAACTTCAAACGTAAGCAATAACAGGTCCACAGCCAAGCTTTCAGGTCGGACTTGTATGCTGCTACCACCTATTGTGTAAATGTTAAATTTTGGTAGCACTGAAAAATTGGGGGGCGGGGGCACTACACAGCGGGGGCTGGTCTCTGGTTACCTGAGCCTCTCTCAGGAAACATTATTTGTATATAGAAGCCCCAGGCGGCCCTGTGAAATGGAACATCCGACTGTCAGCCTCTTCCTTTTTTAATGCGTGCAATGCTTCTCCAAAATCCAGCTGTTTATATTAATTATATTCATTACTCTTTATCATTACGTCTCTGCAGTTAAGCCAGAGATTTGAAGGTGGCCACCTTGTTACTTAAGAGCCACTGCCCTGCACTGCTGCAGCAGGACAAACTGCGGGTGACCCTCTGACTTCAGCTGAAAATGCCACTTCTCACACTGCTGGGTTCATGGGAAATCAGGGAGTACTTTAAACTCTTAGTGGGACTCACATGGCAGCAGAGTCCAACCTGAGTCAGTGCCTCAGGCGAGGGAGGGGGGAGGGATAAGCCAGGCAATGCGGCGCACTTGAGAGTACCAAGGAACAATTTCACACCTTCACCAGGTACGGGTGGTTCCACACAGGTAAAACAGACCAGGTCTGCGCACTAGACATGGGCCTCCCATCAGCCAGGTCACAGTGCGAGATCTATGATGGGAGGAAGCTGACCACATTTATTTTTAAAAAACACTCTTTCATGGGATTTGCGTTGTTGACCAGGCCGGCCTATATTGCCCATCTGCAATTTCCCTTGAGAAGGTGCTGGCGAGCTGCCTTCTTGAACCGCGGCAGTCCATGTGGTGTAGGTATAGCCGCCGCGCAGTTAGGGAGGGAGTTCCAGGGTTTTGACCCAGCGACAATGAAGGAACGGTGATATATTTCCATGTCAGGAGGGCGAGTGGTTTGGGAGGGAAGTTGCAGGTTCTGCGGTTCCCATGCTCCTGCTCCCCTTGTCTTTCTCGGCAGCAGAGGTTGTGGATTTGGAACACAATTCACATGCAATGTACATAGAAGCCATGGGTGGGATTCTCCGTCTTGCCAGCCGGCCAATGGGGTTTCCCATTGTGGGCAGCCCCTCGCCATCGGGAAATCCCCAGGCCTGCTTTCCGTAAACAGAAATTGCTTACTCTTCCCTGTGAATGCGAAATTAGCTGGGAACCAGGAGCTGGTTCAGTGCGTTGAAACAGAAGCAGCCTGGCCACTCCAGCATCCCTTCAAATAAATGAAGTGCACCGGAGCAGGGAGCAAATTCCAGTTACTGCCATCTAACAGATCTGGTCCAATGCAGCCTAATGGGCCGGTTTAACAATCTCTTGTGCCTGAATAAAAAACACTGCCAATGGGTGAGATGAGTTAATGTCATTGGTGACTATTGTGCGTTTGGAGGGCCTGCCTGTGCTAATCGGAATCAATACGTGCCTTTTTATCCTCTTTACCTTTCCGGAGGTTAGGGTCTGATAGTGGCTTTCCTGCTGATCTTTGTGTTTTTTCATTCAGGCGACCGTTGCTCCACTGGCGAGCAGCGGCCGGTTATTTGAGCAGGATGTGTGATTCATTGTAAAATTCACGTGCATGGGATTGGGGATAGTGTATTGAGATGGATAGAAAACTGGCTGGCAGACAGGAAACCAAAAGTAGGAATTAATGGGTCTTTTTCAAATTAGCAGGGGGTCCAGTGGGGCCCCGCAGAGATTGGTGCTCAGACCCCACCAGCTATTCACAATGCATATTAATGATTTAGATGAGGGAACAAAATGTAATATCTCCAAATTTGCAGACGGCACCACGTTGGGTGGGAGGGTGAGCTGTGAGGAGGATGCAGAGATCCTTCAGTGAGGTTTGGACAAGTTGAGCGAGTGGGCATATGCATGGCAGATGAAGTATAATTTGGAGAAATGGGAGGTTATCCACTTTGGTAGCAAAAATGGGAAGGCAGACTGTCTCAATGGCCAGGAGAGGGGAATGAGCAATGAGACCTGGGTGTCTTCATACACCAGTCACTGAAGGTAAGCATGCAGGTACAGCAGGCAGGAAAGAAGGCAAATGGTATGTGGGCCCTTTATAGCAAAAGGATTTGAGTACAGGAGCAGGGATGGCTTGCTGCAATTATACAGGCCCTTGGTGAGGCCCCACTTGGTGCACAGTTTCGGTCGCCTTATCCGAGGAAGGATGTTGCTGCTTTAGAGGGAGTGCAACAAAAGTTTACCAGACTGATTCCTGGGTTGACAGGACCGATATATGAGAAGAGATTGAATCGGTTAGTATTATATTCGCTAGAGTTTAGAAGAATGAGGGGGGGATCTCATAGAAAGTTGTAAAATTCTTAAAGAACTAGACACGGTAGTAATAATAATAATAAAGGGGCAGCACGGTGGCGCAGTGGTTAGCACTGCAGTCTCACGGCGCCGAGGTCCCAGGTTCGATCCCGGCCCTGGGTCACTGTCCGTGCGGAGTTTGCACATTCTCGCCGTGTTTGCGTGGGTTTCGCCCCCACAACCCAAAGATGTGGAAGGTAGGTGGATTGAACACGCTAAATTGCCCGTTAATTGGAAAAAATGAATTGGGTACTCTAAATTTGTATAATAAAAAAATAATAATAATAATAATCGCTTATTGTCACAAGTAGGCTTCAATGAAGTTACTGTGAAAAGCCCCTAGTCGCCACATTCCGGCGCCTGTTTGGGGAGGCCGGTACGGGAATTGAATCTGCGCTGCTGGCATTGTTCTGCATTACAATCCAGCTATTTAGCCCACTGTGCTAAACCAGCCCCTGAAGGTAGATGCAGGGAGGATGTTCCCGATAGTGGGTGTGTCCAGAACCAGGGGTCACAGTCTGAGGATACGGGACAGACCATTTAGGGCGAAGATGAGGAGAAATTTCTTCACCCAGAGAATGGTCAGCCTGTGGAATTCATAACCACAGGAAGTAGTTGAGGCCAAAACTTGGTATGCTTTCAAGAAGCAGTTACATATAGAATTTAGGGCGAATGGGATATGGGGGGAAAGGGGATTAAGCTATTCAGCTGGATGATCAGTCGTGATCGCAATGAATGGCGGAGCAGGCTTGAAGGGCCGAATGGCCTCCTCCTCTTTTCTATGCTTCTATGATAAAGCTGAGGTCTGTTGCCTTTATTACCTGATGCAGATTTCATTGTAACCAGAGAGAGGGAATAGTGGCTGATTGTTTTTTGAACATAGAATTACATGTAGATTATAGATTACAGAAATAGGCCCTGCCAGTGTTTATCCTCCACACAAACCACCTCCCATTCTACATTCTTCATCTCTGGGGCAATGAAGCCCACAGTAACACACCGACTGTTTCGAAGCCGGATTGGCTCTCAGTCGGTAGCCTTCTGGTCTCTGGATCGGAAGGACGCAGGTTCGAAAACCATTGCAGGGTTTGTGTGCCACTGGCTACCCACCTCTCATCTGGATTGACTTCGAAACCCCAGTGAAATGAAAATCGCTTATTGTCACAAATAGGCTTCAAATGAAGTTACTGTGAAAAGCCCCTAGTCGCCACATTCGGGTGCCTGTTCGGGGAGGCTGGTACGGGAATTGAACCGTGCTGCTGGCCTGCTTTCAAAGCCAGCAATTTAGCCCTGTGCTAAACCAGCCCCTGTATGTGGCTGACCTGGTGGAGCACTGTCCTCTGGTTCAGGAGGGTCGAGGTTCAAGGTGCACTGCAGGGCTTGGGCGGCATGGGGGTGGTATTCATCTGGATTGATTTTGAGTGTTAGGAGCTTCAGGTTAAAAGTGGTTGTCTTGTAAACAGGACATTCTATTTGAATCTCAGCAGTGCCTTCACATGGGCTCAATCATCTGTTTTGTGGGTACACAAAGCAAATATAAAGAGACACTTAGTGACACTTAGTGTTGGGCAGTAGAGTTAGGAGCAGTACATTTGTAATGTTTCTCTTTGTGAATAAAACTAAAACTAGGTTATGATTGACTTCTGGTCTCCTCAGTCTCCAACTGGCGATAAGACGTTTAACATTAGCCGTGTGAAGCACTCTCAATTACGTCGCAAGAGTGAGGTCGGTAATCAAAGGCTTTAATATACAGAGAACAGGACAGCATTCGAGAGAAGTGTGCTCGCCACATGGAGCCCTATCCTATATACTGTTTCCTAGGGGCGTAGCCAGGGTTCCAAGCCTCTTAAAGGGGCAAGGTATTAAAGGTAAATACCGTTCATCACACCGTGGCTCACTGGTGTTGCTGTCGCCTGGCTCAGAATGTCGGGGGCGGCACGGCGGTGCAGTGGTTAGCACTGCTGCCTCATGGCATCGAGGACCCGGGTTCGATCCCGACCCTGGGCCACTGTCTGTGTCAAGTTTGCACATTATCCCCGTGTCTGCATGTGTCTCACCCCCACAACCTAACCTGGATTGGCCACGCTAAATCGCCCCTTATAAAAAAGTCGGGTGTCCACGTCCCACCTCAGAGACTCTGAGTATACCTAGACTGACACAGCAGTGCTGTGGAGGGCGTGCCGCACTGTTGGAGATGCAGTCTTTCGGGTGAGATGTTAGACCCTCTCAGGTGGACAATAAAAGTTCTCACGACTTTAGGAAGAGCAGGGGAATTCCGCCCAAAATCCTGCTCTCGAGTTACCCCTCAAGCAACCTCGTCAAAAAAAGTTACACAGTGACTATCAGAGTGCTGCCTGTACATACATAAGAACTTACAAATTAGGAGGAGCAGGCCATTCAGCCCCTCAAGCCTGCTCGCCCAGTCAATAAGATGATAGTTGAACTTACTGTTGCCCTAACTCCACATTCCCGCCTAGCCCAATAACCTTTGATTCCCTTGCCAGTTATCGACCACTGTATAAAACATTAATGACCCTGCTTCCACCTATGGTGAGGACAAAAATACCCCCCTCATTTTCCCTTCATGCAGAGAAGGATGATAAAGCAGAAAGGTTTACCTTCACAGACTGGGCAGCACTCTCCTTCAGGCACATAGTACCTGTCACAGTGCAGCTCGCCACACTGGGCGGAGAAGCAAATGGAGACGCCCCCTTGACACCTGCAGAAGCGGCACGCATCCATCCGGAACATATTCCCGTCATGATATTCCACACCGTTAAATATGCAGGTGGGCTTCGTCTCTGCAAGGACAGGGCATCAAAAAAGTTCCCATTAGAATTAGATCCGGTCACGTCATGGAGGTATTTCAGGGGAAGCTGGATAAACAGATAAGGGAGAAAATAGTGGGCGGAAATGTTGATGGGGTCAGATGCAGAATGGTGGTAGGAGGCCCGTGTGGAGCACAAACATGGTACGAACATGATGGGACAAATGGCCTGTTTCCCTGCTGTAAATACTTTGTAATGGTATCAGCGGCTGTGCCCAAAATACATCCAGCTGACAACACTGATAACTGCCAATTCCTGTTATTGTTTGTAGTCTTGTTACAATTTTTCCTTCCATTCCTTCTCTTGTTAAGTTTCCACTGTGACATTATCTGCTCTCTCTCTCTATTTCACCCACAACTGCCCATTTTAAAAGAGCCGGCCCGGATTTGCTACAATTGATTATAGGTGCTCATAAAAGTTTACGGCCTGAATGTCGGCCGGGGGAGGGGGTGTTATTTACCTGGCGCAGTTGAGCCAACTAATTGTCCTCTCCTTGGTTAACCACCATGTTTCGTTGGGAATCAGGTGAAAACTCTCCACTGGTTGGAGTTATACCTCCGATAAGGGAAGATGGTTGTGCTTTTTGAAAGTCACTCATCGCCGTCCTGGGAAATTGCGGCAGGTGTTCATCAGGGTGGCACGGTAGCACAGTGGTTAGCACTGTGGCTTAACAGCGCCAGGATCCAGGGTTCGATTCCCGCTTGGGTCACTGTCTGTGCGGAGTCTGCATGTTCTCCCCCTGGCTGTGTGGGTTTCCTCCGGGTGCCTCGGTTTCCTCCCACAAGTCCCGAAAGACGTGCTTGTTTGGTGAATTGGACATTCTGAATCCTCCCTCAGTGTACCCGAACAGGCGCCGGAATGTGGCGACTAGCGGATTTTCACAGTAACTTCATTGCAGTGTTAATGCAAGCCTACTTGTGACAATAATAAAGATTATTATTGTTATAGTGTCCGAGGCCAACCATCTTCAGCTGCTTCATCTGACCTTTCTTCCAACATAAAAGCCAGAATTGGGGACATTCAGTGCCATTCGCGATTCCTTAGATGCTAACGCAGCACATGTCCGCATGCTGCAAGACATCACCAACATTAAAACCTGGGCAGATAAGTGGTTTGCGATGTTCACGACACACAGGTGGCGAGCAACAAACATCCCCCATGAGAGCGAATCCAATCTTCTCCCCTCAACATTCAATGGCCTTACCATCACTGAATCTCCCAGTGTCAAAATCCTGGGTATTAACATTGACTAGATGTATCATATAAATGGCTACATGAGCTGGCCAGGGGCTTGGAATTCTGCAGGGAGTAACTCACCTCCTGACTCCACAAAGTCTGTCCGCCATCTCCAAGGCACAAGTCAGGAGTGTGATGGAATACTCTATATTTTCCTGGATGAGGCCAGCTCCAGCAATGCTCAAGAAGCTCAATACCATCCATGACAAAGCAGCCAGCTTGATCAGCACCCCATCCACTACCTTAAACACTCCCTCCACCACTGGCGCCCGTTGGCAGGAGTGTACACCATTGATAAGATGCACTGTAGCAACTCACAAATATTCCTTCAACAGCACTTTGCAAACTCATGACCTCTGCCACCTAGAAGGGCAAGGGCAGCGGATGCCACCTCCAAGCTCCCCTTACGGCCACTCACCAACCTGACTTTGAACTATATCGCCATTCCTTCATTGTCACTGGATCAAAACCATTTCGGACAGAGATAAGGAGACATTTCTTCACACATAGAGTGGTGAGCCTGTGGAATTCATTACCACAGGAATTAGTTGATGCTAAAACTTTGAATATATTCAAGAGGCGGCTGGATATAGCACTTGGGGAGAATGGGATCAAAGACTATGGGGAGAAAGCAGGATTAGGCTATTAAATTGGATGATCAGCCATGATCGTGATGAATGGCGGAGCAGGCTCGAAGGGCCAAAAGGCCTCCTCCTGCTCCTATCTTCTATGTAAAATCCTGGAATTTGCTAACAGCATTGTAGGCATAGCTACATGACACCACATGGACCACAGCAGGTCAAGGAGGCAGCTCACCGCCACCTTCTCCGGGGCAATTAATGATGGGCAATATATGCTCACATCATAAGAACAAATAATTGGTGGACAGCAATGACAAGCTTTAGTTGAATATTTAGCCACTTTGCTTCTCTCGCGCGGGGAGAGTTCTTAGGCCGATTGTAATTCCTACTGTTTGAAATGAAATCAGCTAGCTTAGAACAGACACCGGATTGAACTTGGAAAATCTGTGCTATGTATCATACATTGTCACTGCCAGACAATACACGTACCCGCTGACTCATGAATGGGCACTGACAACTATTTACAGAGTGGTGGTCTGGGTGGGGAGGAGGGCAGCCGAGAAGCACGATCTTCATTGTATTATTTGAGTTGGTTGCTATTCTGTCAACAAAATTGGGGAATGCGATTGGCGTCTCTGGAATTTACCCACCATCCGTGGAATAGCTGAAGCCAGATAAAGCCAACAACTAACGCTGGCCACAAAAGAGAAACCCGACGGTAAGTTTTTCGACTAGTTTAGGGCAGAGCGTAAACGTGAGCGGGTGTTTTGCATCGACAAATACGAGCAGCCAGCTTTCAGGAGTAGCTCACAACATTCCTCTCTGATCTGGTTGACAGGAATAGCTTTTTGCCCTTCAATCGCTGTATCCCATGAAGCCAGTGAAGACGCGTTGATTGATCAGATGAGGGTAAATCGGTAGCTGTGATCTAACTTCACACCACCTCAGTCCCATTTCTAGTAGGCCGCACTTTGTGCATCACTCTCCCCACTTTTACATTCGGGCCAGGAGGCTGGGCCTCAAACCCCCCCCCCTCTCCCGGGCTCAGCTTTCTCCAGAGGCAGCAAATGTGCAGGATGGCCTCCTTCCGCCTGCCCACACAACGAAGACTGCAGCCTCACCTTTTTACAGGACCTCAAATGCCGTTGGGGATAAAGCAGCAGGGTTTATCGCTGCAATGGGAACGTGGACTGGGGTCTGTGTCGCTGTAAATGCCGCTCACACTCAACAAGTGTCCTTTGTGGGGACACCATTCATCCAAAAAAAGAGAAATTGAAATACAGGAGAGAGAGAGACACGCAGGTAAACATGGGCACCCAGTAAGAGACGGAGAGTGAGGTCAAATAAACTGGGAGGAATGGACATTGAAATAGTTAACATCGAGGGGGAGTTTCTAAGTGCAGACACGGGATTAAAATAATTGGGATGTGGGGAAAGAGACAGAAATAGGGATAGACACGCACATACAAAAGAAGCAGATGAAAAGAGGCCCGCGCGCACGTAAACACACACACGGAAAACTGGACAGAGAAGAAATGCAAATACGGAACAGTCAGAAACGTGGAAAGTGAGACATACATTGGAATTGAGAGAGAGCGATATATAGAGGTAGAGGTATAGAAAAATGGATGGACATGTACATATGTCGACAGAACATGGGAGAAACACAGAAAGAAATTAAGTCAGTGGCAGGCGGAAAGTTGGAGGAACAGAGAGAGCGTGTTTACTCCGGTAATTTATGCTTGGTTTATCTGAATTCAAGTGAAATTTCTTCTCCCCAGGCAGTTAGCTACCGCAGAACTGAGTCAACAATCATTACTCCTGTTGAAAATGCTGTAATGGACTCTGCGTTACAAAAAAGACAAAACAAACCAGAAGGGAGTCCTCCAGCCCGAAAAAAAACACATTATTCAGTCTGTCTCATACTCGTATTTCAATGATTGCTGCAACTAAAGTCCTTTCAACTTTCTGCGGCTACTGCTGCTTTACCTGAGGCTATACCAGTGACATCTCATTGATGCTAACAGGAGGGATGGTGATTGTGTTGCCAATGTTCCCTGCCAGATGTGGGTGCATGGATCCCAAGTACCTATGATATTGAGCAATTATTCTGAATGGTAGCGCTGAAAAGCAGTTCGCTTCAAAGCACTTTTGTATAAGAGAGAGTTGAGATCTTTAGCTCTGGATAAAACATTAAAACTGTCCTGTCTGGTCGTAAAATATCCCAGGGCACTATTCTGAAAAGACGCAGGGGACTTCTATCCACGGGTGGGATTCTCCCCTACCTGGCGGGGCGGGGGTCCCGGCGTAGCGGAGTGGCGCCAACCACTCCGGCGTCGGGCCTCCCCAAAGGTACGGAATTCTCCGCACCTTTAGGGGCCAAGCCCTCACATTGAGGGGCTAGGCCTGTGCCAGAGCGGTTGGCACCACACCGACTGACGCCCAAACCTGCTCCAGCGGCCTTTGGCGCCCGCCGCCCCGCACCGGCGCATGCGCGCTGGGGGATTCTCTTCCGCCTCCGCCATGGTGGAGGCCGTGGCGGCGGTGGAAGAAAAAGAGTGCCCCCACGGCACTGGCCCGCCCGCCGATCAGTGGGCCACAATCGTGGACCTGGCCACCGTGGGGGCACCCCCCAGGGTCCGATCGCCCCGCGCACCCCCAGGACCCTGCTCACGCCGCCGATCCCGCTGCCACCAGAGGTGGTTCAAACCACGGCGGCGGGAGAGGCCTCCCAGCGGCGGGACTTCGGCCCATCGCGGGCCGGAGAATCGCCGCAGGGGGCTCGCCGATCGGCGGGGCGTGGTTCCCGCCCCCGCCAATTCCCGGGTGGTGGAGAATTCCGGCCACGGCAGGGGCGGGATTTACTCCGGCCCCGGGCGAGGGTCGGAGAATTTCGCCCCAGGTTCTTGGTCGATATTTATTCTTCAACCAACCTCACTATAAGCCGATTACCTGGTCGTTATCACATTGCTGTTTGTGGGAGCTTGCTGTGTTCAAATTGGTTGCCGTGCTTCCTACATTAATATGGTGACTGCAGTTTAAAAGTGCTTTGTCGGCTGTAAAGACTGTGGGACAGGCCTGGGGGTCATGCGAGCAGCGACACAAATGGAAGTCTGCCTTTTGTTTGAATACATTTGCAAGAAGCAGGAAACTGAGTGACAGAGTCATACTCCCAAGGCAGGGGCAGCACGGTGGCACAGTGGGTCAGCACTGCTGCCTTACGGCGCCGAGGTCCCAGGTTCGATCCCGGCCCTGGGTCACTGTGTGGAGTTTGCACATTCTCCCCGTGTTTGTGTGGGTTTCGCCCCCACAACCCAAAGATGTGCAGGGTAGGTGGATTAGCCATGCCAAATTGCCCCTTAATTGGAAAGTATGAATTGGTTACTTTAAATTTATAAAAATAAAAAAATTAATAAACAAATAATCCCAAGGTGGGCAAAGAGCAATCTTAGGTGATTTAACAAATGCCCTGTCACAGGTTTACCCCCTTGGTGTGATGGACAGCAAATAAAATAGAACACAACATGAAGTGATATTAAAAAACAAATTACGTGGCAGGAAGGGAATGCACATCTGCTTAGCTCTACTGGCAATACATGGCCCTTCTGAAGCATGTTTTTATAGTATTAACCATGATTAGGAGTCTGCTTTCAGTAGGCATCAAGGAAAACCATGCCGTGATCTCACATGGCAGCACTTCTGACATGGCGACATGGGCTGCTGTCTACTAAATTGAGAACTTAAAATGTTCTGGGACAGAGCCAGCGCTCTGCTATCTATTCTTGTTTCATGGGGTACCATTAGCGGAGACTTTCACTCACATGCAGCCACACACTTTGGGATGGCTCCAAGGATCACATGTTGAAAGACAAGTATGAGCAGGAGAAATTGTGTTGGAAACGTGGCTCTTAGTCCTGCTTAGTGAAGCATTTAGGAAAGCTTTGAAGCTGAACAACATTCCCAGCTGCCCAGAGAGGGCCCTTGCTTTTTTCCGGGGGGGGGGGGGTTGAGCATGTTGACGTAAACACAGTCTGACTGATGATGGCTGTCTTAACAGTCCGCTGGTAGAGCAGGAACTCCCTTCTAGGAAACCCGAGCTTGAACTCTCGTCTCACTGCACCTTGGGGACTCGGAGAGGATGAACTTCCTCAGACTTGACCCGATTGTCTGGGTCAGGAAGGAAAACGAATGCTGTTGTCCATCAATTCCCTTGGCGGGTCTAACAATGGCATGCTTCGGTACGCCAGAATAGGGAGGTCAGCAGGGACACATGAATGTAAGATGGGAAGGAGGAGCAGACTACAAGGCAGAAAGATTGTTATGCCCCCCCCCCTCCCTTCCCATCTTGCTTATTTCCCACAAACCTCAAAGCCCCTGCAGCAGAGCAGTTAATCAACTTGCACCTAAGCCTGTCAGGGCCACTCTTAGCCAGCCACACAGGGACACTTAATGGTGTGATCCTATCCTTTGGGGAGGCACCTGACCTCAATCCCACTCCAGGTGAGATGAGCTACACAGCAGAATGGGAGGGTAGGGTGTGGGACAGGACAGACCATTCTGTGGCCTCGCACCAAGGTACTGCATAGAATCTTGGCAGATATTCTGCAATATGTACATTAGCTGGGGGAAAAAAAAGCACTGGCAATGATTATCATATATCATGAAACCATAAAGCATAAAATGAGGCCATTCAGCCCACCTGCCTGTGCTGGCTCTCTGAAAGAACTATGCAATTATTTCCACTCCCCTGTGGCCTTGCAAGTGTATTTTCCTCTTTTCAACGATCCATCCAATTTCTGTTCGAAAGTTACCATTCAATCTGCTTCCACAATCCTTCCCAGCAGGGCATTCCAGATCGTATTCCAGGTGGATTGGCCATGCTAAATTGCCCGTAGTGTCCTTAAAAGTAAGGTTAAGGGGGGTGGGGTTGTTGGGTTACGGGTATAGTGTGGATACGTGGGTTTTAGGGTGATCATTGCTCGGCACAACATCGAGGGCCGAAGGGCCTGTTCTGTGCTGTACTGTTCTATGTTCTATGTAACTCGCTGTGTGTAAAATATTTCTGCTCAACTCCCCCCTGTTTCTACTGCCAACTATCTTCAATCTGTGACCTCTGGTTCCTCAGCCTCCTGCCAGTGGAAACATTTTCTCCCCATCTGTTCCATCACAACCCGCCATAATTTTGAACACCTCTTTTAAATCTCCCCTTCTCTGCTCCTGGGACCACAATCCCAGCATCGTCAATGTACTGCAATGCAAGCTCCTAAGTGCTCTTTGCAAGGTGGGGTGGACGGAAGTGGGTGGGTGGGTAACTGGAGCAAGGATGCATAGCGGCACCAAGGATGCGTTCAGACATGAGGCTGGACATGTAAACCGGCCCTTTTAAGGTGATTCTCGAAGATGGGGAGCGATGAGGTACCATGGTAGGGTTTGGTGAGTCAAGAGAGCAACGTCATGTTGCTAAAGGCCCTGACGCTGATAACAGAGCACAGCAATGTGCGGCAGTGGTGGAGAGCTACATAGTTAATCGCTCAGTAGAGCTAGAGTGCAGAGCCGGAGGTGGCTTCAGAGGTTGGCTCGATGCAGGAATATTCGCAAAAGGAATGCTTCACTGACAATAGGATCATGAGAATAGAGTATGGGCCACTAAGCCCCCCCAAGCAGTAATAAGTGGCCCGAGGGATACGTGCGTTCCATCTGCGTTCTGAGTGTGGCCATGAGGCATTTTGCTGACCGCTGCCCATGCGCGGGGTTGCCACATTCCGCTAATTACTGTCTGTGTTGATGGGCAGCACAGTGGCGCAGTGGTTAGCACTGCTGCTTCACGATGCCAAGGATCCAGGTTCGATCCTGGCCCCGGGTCACTGTCCGTGTGGAGTTTGCACATTCTCCCCGTGTCTGCGTGGGACTCACCCCCACAACCCAAAAAGGTGCGCAGAGTAGGTGAATTGGCCACGCTAAATTGCCCCTAATTGGAGAAAAAAAGAATTGGGTACTCGAAATTTATATTAAGAAAAAGATTACTGTCTGTGTAGTTTTTTTCCTATTAGTAAGTGATTCGTACACAAAGCGAGGGGAAATGAAGTGAGGTGGGTGCTGATTGCCCACATTGACTGCAAGAGCCGTGCACTCCCTCTGTGTCCAAAGTGTAAATATTTGTTTTTACCATTTGAAGTTGACGACCGTTTTATTAATATATAAATTATTAAGCATTTAAAAAAAATTTAGAGTACCCAATTCAGTTTTTTCTAATTAAGAGGCAATTTAGCATGTTCAATCCACCTACCCTGCACATCTTTGGGTTGTGGGGGCGAAACCCACGCAAACACGGGGAGAATGTGCAAACTCCACACGGACAATGACCCAGAGCTGGGATCGAACCTGGGACCTCGGCGCCGTGAGACTGCAGTGTGAACACACTGCGCCACCGCGCTGCCCTAATATATAAATTATTAAGCATTTTTTTAAAGCTCATTCTGAAATACCTGGCGTGTATCTATTGTTTTTAATCTTACACATAGGGTCATGGATAGTGAACAAGCCCAATTTTAATCTTGCAGCCCACTGAGATGAAGGGGAGCTGCTCGTGCCACCCACACTCTAGCCCGGGTTGCCATTCAATGAGATCATTGGTGGTTTATGTCTTAATTTTCTTTACCTGCCTTTGTTACATATCCTTTGCTATCCTTATCCATCAAAAATCTATTGACCTCAGATTTAATAGCATTAATTAAATCAGCATCTACTGTTTTCAACCCTTTGTGTGGGGGAAGCATTTTCTAACTTCCGCCCTAATGAGACAGACTCTTGATTTTAAGTTCCCCATCAGTGGAATGAAGTCTTTCTACCTCTCATCTATTGATCTGTGAAGAAAACCCTCAAACTGTCAATCAAATCACTCCAAAACCCCTCTCTTGCAGAGGATACAAGACTTATTTCCACACTCTCTTACAATCTAATCCTTGGAGCCATGGCAACATTCTGGTGAATCTGGCCAGCTACCAAGGTCAACATATATCCTTTCCAAGGTGCAGTGCGCAGAACTATACGCACTTCACTAATCTGTGCTCATCTTCAAATAATTCCCATTATTGCTTCTAATTTGTGCTCAGATCATTGCTCCAGAGATCAAGCTTCCTGACACTCCTATTGATGCTGGACCTTTACAAAGGAACTATATCCTTTTACATTAACATAAAGCACTGCTAATCATTGCTCCATGTCACGATTCGATCGGACACATTTTAGCCTTTGGATCCAATTACTGATGGGTATATGCATTTTTGCACAGAGAGTTATTAATCACCCTCCTCTTTTATGCCTCATAATATTCCGGTTACGTGGAAATGTTCTTTTTTTTCATGAATTATGGCCAATCCTTGCCTATTGATCACCCCATTCAATTAGCCTTTGCGCTGCTACATGGCAGATTTATCAATTTACACTTAGTGTTTTACTACTTGCCTGCACCCTCAACACCACTTGATGATTTTCCGCATGCCAGTTTTGGGCTGCCTATCCATTCATTTTTCTTTTGTTGATTTGCAACATTTAGTTTCACATATTCCCCGCGTTATTCAGCCAGCCTTCGCTGCGAGGCTCTGCAACCCTTCTGGATAGAGGAGCTCGCCCGTGCGAGCTCTTGATGGAAGAAGCTCTGGTTTTGTTTTGTGTGCTACTTCCTGGAAATTCCACACCCGTGAGTATTTCTTCCTGACTGCTGACACCAGGAGTTCAGGAAGCCTGCGCGCACCCACTCCAAAACAAAATGCTGACCCTTTGTGACCCCCTCCGAGTAGTGCGCTGTTGGGTTAGGAATGTGTTGCCTTCTAGACTAAACACACTCACACGTCTCCCCCACCCCGATAGGGTATTTGCACAGAGTCTGTACCTCGGCTTCCTTTGAGAATTGAACTGGAAGCCACTGTATCAGTAATGTGGAAGGCACTCGTTTTCTTTTACAGTCAACAATGCGTCACAGAAGCAGAGCACGGTCTGGATGAATATTGAATTGAAAAGGGAAACCCCACTGCACGTGAACAAAAGCAAGACTAAAGAAAAGTGAGAAGCACAAAAGTGCAAATCGCAAAATGTTCCAAATGGGGCACAGACGGGAAATGTCAACAACCAGAATCTTGTCCTCTACCGTTGCCTTTCCATAAATTATATTCTTTTTCTATATGAGAAACAGGATTTTCCTTAATATGAACATCAGAATTTCAATCATAGTGCTCAGTGGCAATTGATGCCTTATGCAATAAAGAACGGTTCAATGAAGAGTTTTCTTTCAAAAGCAGGCTTCTCACATCAATTATTAGATAAGCTGTATTGTTTGAACGGAGATTGGGTAGGTTGCAATCTGAAATTTAAAAGCCATCTGTGTTTCTTTTCTTGTTTTCTTTGAGCACTTTTGCTTATTTGTTCAGGGGTTAAAAAAAAGGTTGTCTGGCTGCGATCAGCACCATCAGCATAGAGTCTGTTTATTTCCTGATTGGCGTGAGACGGTGGGATGCCATGAAGATGGAGATGTTGAGTGATCAATGATGGGAGCGTGGGGAAGGGCCTGTTAGAGGCAGGAGGCCTTGTGAAGAAAGCTCTAGGGATATATCCAATCCGAGTTGGCAACCTTCGGCTACGCACTAAACATGAAACAGCGCTCGGACATCAACTGACTGACAAGGCTCGTAGAGATGTCAGGAAGGGGATAGGGGCCTCCGGCACCTAATTCAGCGTCTCGTCCTTGGGAGTCATCCTCAAGCAGGCTATGGAAGGAGGAGGCCAAGCAGGGAGACCAACCCTGCATGGGAGCAGGTTGTCGTCGCTGCCAGTGCTCAGGCAATCCAGTGGAGGTCAGCCCTCCAGTGCTGGAAGAAAATGAACATCCTCATCCACTCCGCCAGGGTAAATGAAGCCTCACATGCTCACACTGACCACAATGAATGGGTCAGGGGACATAGCTTCAGTGGCAATGTTGTGAAGTCGTTCCCACTGCAGGTAGGAGTGACCTCTGTGCCTCCTTCATCATTCCAGAGAACTCACTTGCTGTCTGGTAGGGGTAGATGGGGTGAAGGGGGCTGTGTGGAAGGAGGCTCAGATTCAGAGTGCACCAGCAAACTCTGCAAATTACATGCCTCTCTGTCTCATCCTTGTATGTGGATGGCGCTGGCACAGAACCCTTCTGGACAACATGCAGTACATTGGTCAGATGTCTCAGAATCTAGTGGGTTACCTCAAACACTGGGGGCATGAGAAATAAATGTGAAATTCTATGTACTAATGGATGCTAAATACAATCCCTCTCAAACCCCATCTACCCTGTCCAATTTCAGCACAAGCTCAAACCCAGAGGAGGCATGGGGTTGGGGGGGGGGGGGGGGGGGGGGGGGGTTGAGGTATGAAGGGCCATGGGAGGGTGTGTTGAGGTGTAAAGAGGCATGGGGGGGATGTTTGTTGAGGTGTGAAGGGGCATGGAGAGAGTGGGGGGGGGGGGGGATTCAGGTGTGAAGGAGCATGGAGGTGGGTTGAGGTGTGATGGTGTTCACGTGGAAGGGTTGGTGGAGTCAATGGTGGACTCATGGGGTGAAAACTAAGAGTAGGCATGGTAGGAGAGAATAGTGAGGATAATAGAGGGCAGAGGTGGGTGGGAAAGTGGGGGGGGGGGGGGGGTGATGATATTGTGTGATGGGACACTGCGGGTTGTTCGTGGAGATGTGGAAATGAGCCTGGATTCGGAAGGCAGGACAGTCAATGCAACAGGGGTGAGGTTCTCGGGGAGGAAACGGGCTGAAGGTGATGGGAGAGGGTTGAAGGGTAACAGTGGGGAGGTCAATGGCTATGGAGTATAGGATGTGGGTGACTGGGGAGGGAAAAACGGTGTTGGAACTTGGGAAATACCACCATTGCTGGGCTGGCCTCAATGGTGGAGATCTCAAACTGCTGCACGTGAGCTGGATCATTGGGGGTGAGCGGAGATCCAGGTCATCCCAATTGGACAACTGAAAGGGAACCCCAGCATGTAGTATAGAGAATGCTCGGCCCCTGGGACCATAACAGTTTGAAGGATAAAGGCTCAGTGTGCGAGGGAGAGTGCTTACACATGGCTCCAAGGGCCCTGCTACATATTGTTGCCACATTGCAGATGTTCCAGGGATGGGGTGTCTGCAGGATGGTGCGGGTTGGGGGTGGGGTGGAATACGAAGCTTCAAAGACTACAATTGAAACATGACAGTAGACATTATTAAAATGCACCTGATTGTATTTACAAAAATTGTCTAATTGTGACATTCAATGTTTCACCCATGCAACCCCCCCCACCCCCCCCCCCCCCACCCCCCGTGGCCGTTTACACTTCAACACCCTTTCCCAAATTGCCCTTCAGTCCTGCACATCACCCTCCACCCACCTACAATCTAGTACGGCCCTCCTGCTCCGTTCCATTTGATACCTTGACAGGCCCCTCCGATACCCTCTCCCCAGCACCCCAACCACCCGTGTCCCCCACTGCACCACCTCTTATTTCCTCTCCTTACTTTCTTTGAACCACAACCACCCCCCCCCAAGAATTCAGCCTACAAGGTCTCCATAAATGGATGGTAGGCAGGCAAAGACCCGCTGGTCCATCAAGCCTGTGCCACACTTGATGGCTGCAGCATCACGACTGGGTATGTCCCCACTCCTGCGGGCTGTTCTTAGTTAGTCTGTGTGAGGAAAGGTTGTGGGGGTGGTTTAATCGGGGGTGAGTGAAGACGGAACGGTAATGAAAATAATAAACTGGCACGACACAATGTGGCAAATATGTAGAGCAATGTCCACCCACGTCTAAATAATGGGAGGCAAAACTGCAAAGATCGGATCTGGTTCAAGACTGCTGCCGTCAAGGAACAAAGAGTTAAATCCGTACAGAAGCAGGAGTAAGCTTTTGACAATGAAAGTGAGCCCTTGAGACTGAGGTAAGATATCTCGACACGCAAGAGCACCAAGAACCGACTTCCCTTTTCCAGGGACAATCATGGAGCTCGTTCAAAGTAGTCATCCCACAAACATTTGGGAGGCATTACAAGTATAGGCAACTGCAAGCCAAATTTTTTTTTTTTGGGAAAAAAAAAAAGAATAGGAAAAGTTCCACAAAAAATGTTTAATTTGTTGGCATGGAGCCACGTTGCTTCAATGTGTGGCCTCCAGATGTCTGCGAGTACTTCCTAACAGAAGCTGGGACTACGATGTTGACTAGAAGGGCAATACGGATCCTGCCAACAACACTCGCACTCTTTCAGTTGTGGAGCCCAGCCCTGATATGGAAATGAGTTCAGGTTGGTAGACCACAAGAATCTGGGAATGTCTGTCATCTTGAGGTTTGTCTGCAGACTCCTGCATGCTGCTCCTGTTTGTCTGTGTTGTGAATTCTTCAGCAGTGACACAAGAGGCTGGAGCATAAATAAGTTTACAACCTCAGACATGACTTTTTAACCTCCCCTCCCACTGCAGGAGTTGCCGAGCCCTGCAACGTCTCTCCCTCCGAGCATCTCCCCCTACCCCTACTCCGATAAACCACAATGAGCGAATGGCACGCAAGGTGCTGTGGGCATTTCTGAGAGAGTTGATCGGGTGCCACGTGAAGGTAATTTAAAAAAAAAACTCTTTTTAAGTGCTGACATGGAAGGTGTCATATTTTTCAGTTTCACGCTCTGTGCGGGATGCCTTGTCGGTCGTGGAGCATGCAATTTGTGTGGCCAGTCCACATGATCTTCTGACCATTACTGAGCAGTGTGCACTCCTGGTGGGTCAGGCACGCCAGTAAGAATGCAGAGTTGGAGAAATGACTGGTTAGGGTATGTGGCCAACGGAGCAATTTAATTCCGGCCAATGAGCGTGTCCATACCCAGACTGCTGAATGTGCGTACATATGTCAGTATACGGGCGTGCGTTCGACCATGTGCTTTTAAAAAAAAAATCAATATCGTCCATCACTAATAGCCCCTGAGGACGTGACGGTGAGTTGCCTTCTTGACAACTGTGTGACCCTTTCAGAGGGCAGTTCGGGGTCAGCCACATTTGCTGTGGGTCCCGAGTCACATCTAGGCCAGACGGAGTTAAGGACAAGAGATTTTCTTCCTGCAAGCAAAGTTTAGTGAGGCAGATGGGTTTTTATGATAACCCGGTAGTTGCATGGTCATTCTTACAGACACTAGCATTTTATTCCAGATTTATTTAATCGACTGAATTTAAAATCCCCAGCTCCTGTGGTGGGCTTTGAACTCTTACCTTCACATCATCAATCCAGGCCGACCAGATTACCAGCCCAGTAAGATAATCACTATGCTCCTGCTCCCAATCTATTAGGCTTGCGCAATGGAATGCAAACCTGTGCAAATCTAAACTGATTTTAAAAAGGTCTTGTGGGTGGAATGTGCTTCATTACAAACTGCAGACAAATATAGACATAACTTCTACTTGGACTGCACAAATACAAACCAATATATAAACTGACAGTTGTTAATGGTAACCGTTCACGTCAGCTTTTTTCAACTGGCTTTCACTTATTTTAAGACGGATTACTTTTTTCTCTTTGAGCTGTGCCTTAAAATGACCAGATTTGTACAAAATACTAACAGGTACTTCTCTCTTTATCTGGGTGTTCCGGGGTTACCTAGGAGTTTCAGCTGGTGGGGGGGGTGCCTTTTCCCTTTTTCTTCCACAGACCCAACCACCAAATGACCAGCTGCGGTAAATACTGTGAGTTGAGATCATCGACCGCAGTGGGCCGTGAATTCACAAATCCCCGCTCCTGCCTCGGATGACACTGATCGACATTGATCCTGGAATGACTGTAATTGCTGCTCTCTATTGCAAGCTATAATGCTCTGACTTCCTCTCTCATTTCCTCCTGCTTTCTGCATCTCTGACCTACCACTTTATGCCCGATAACTAGGCAAGGCATCTTGCTCCAAGCATGTTGCCCCCCCCCCCGCTTGGAGAGTCAAAAGCGGTGTTGCCCAAGAATATAAATAGAATGTTTGAACAAAGGAGAAACTGAGAGTATCAAGCCAGCCAAGTGCATTAAAATGCCATTGCACCCTGCCTGCTGCTTTTCTTTAGCACACACACTCACACACATTTTTCCCTTTCGGAGAAGTAGTGGAAGGATTCCTGAGCTGATTAGCAGCCAGTTGAACCAAGTTATGAACGCTCCTTCCGCGGCCAACGAATCCTGGAGCTGGACTTGAACTTGGGAGGTTCTGGTCCAGAGGTAGGGACGCTACACACTGCGCTGTAAGACCTCCCTCCTGTCTGGTGCTCGGACCATCGTTGCAGCAAATCACAGCAGCTGGGATACATCAAGAATCTGATTAAAGGTCATTGACCTGTAATGTTAACTCTGCTCCTCACTTCACAGATACCGCCAGATCTGCCGAGTATTTCCTGCATTTTCTGTTTTCGTTAAAAACCTGGGGTTTTTCTCTCAGTGGATAGGCTTCGCTTTACAGATCAGGACGCCCCCGGATTGACTCCTAGGCTGTGATCTTCTGGCCCCGCCTTGGCGGGACTTGTCGCACGAGTTTCGGTGACCCAGTCAAAAGTCCATTGACTTTCACCGGGAGCGGACAATCCCAACAACAGGTGGGGGCGGAAAATCCCGCCCCTAGTCTGAGCCACGTGACCTCAGCTGCGGCAGTATTTCGGACAATGAAACAGGCCTTAACAAAGAAAGAAAACCACAACCTCAAGACATCCCAAAATGCTTTACAGCCAATGTAGTAGTTACTGATATAATGGAGAAAACATGGCAGCTGACACGTAAACAACAAAAGAACACAAGAATTAAGGCAGAGTAGGCAATTTATCCCCTCAAGCCTGCTCCACCATTCGATAAGATCATGGCTGACTGGATTGTGGCTTCCGTTTAATTCCTCCCCACTAGATGGGCAGCACGGTAGCACAGTGGTTAGCACTGTTGCTTCACAGCGCCAGGGCCCTGGGTTCAATTCCCGCTTGGATCACTGTCTGTGTGGAGTCTGCACGTTCTCCCCGTGTCTGCGTGGGTTTCCTCCGGGTGCTCCGGTTTCCTCCCACAAGTCCCGAAAGACATGCTGTTCGGTAATTTGGACATTCTGAATTCTCCCTCCGTGTACCCGAACAGGCGCCGGAATGTGGCGACTGGAGGCTTTCCACAATAACTTCATTACAGTGTTAACGTGAGCCTACTTGTGACAATAATAAAAATTATTATTAATTCCTGACTGCTACCAGAACAAGTTCCCGTGACAGTAATGGGACAATCTGCTCTTGATTTGGAGGGATAAATATTGACCAAGAGTTTGAGGGAGAACTCCCCTGCTATTTTGCGAAATAGTGCGGTGGGATCTTTGACATTCAGCCGAGAGGACACATAGTGCCTCAGTTTTGCATCTCATCCAATCGACGGCACCTCTGACAGTGCATCACTCCCTCTCTCTGTACTGCACTGGAGTGTCAACCCAGATTTTGTGCTCAAGTCTCCAGAATGTAACTTGAACCCACAACCTTCTGACACAGAGGCAGGAGAGTCAGCCATGGCCGACACGGAGAATAAAAACAGCCGCGGTGTCTGTCCATGACCACCGTCCAGTGTCTTCTGCTGGGAAGGATCTGTGTGTGGGTGTAAGGATGACTGGGCTTTTTGATAAGGTTAACATTCAACGTTGCGCTAACACAACCCGATAGGTTTCTGCAGGCTGTTTGTGACTGTGGAACCATACCCCTTCAAGAGACCACGGAGGTGGAAAGGGTTGAGAGACAAATTAAAACATGAAGTGCAACAAGAGTACACATTTGCGAGCAACTGATACTGGGGGCAGCACGGTAGCATTGTGGGTAGCACAATTGCTTCACAGCTCCAGGGTCCCAGGTTCAATTCCGGCCTGGGTAACTGTCTGTGCGGAGTCTGCACATCCTCCCCGTGTGTGCGTGGCTCTTTCTAAAAACAGGCTCTTTCCAAAAGCCGGTGCGGACCTGATGGGCCGAATGGCCTCCTCCTGCACTGTAAATTCTATGAAATGAGTGAGGGAGAGCAAGAGATAAATTTCTTGAGACAAGCAATGAGTGGAATGGATGTGAAATCGAGGACGATGCAGGAGTAATTTTCTGATATGCCACCATCAATTTAGGGGCAGCACGGTAGCACAAGTGGATAGTACTGTGGCTTCACAGCGCCAGGGTCCCAGGTTCAATTCCCCGCTGGGTCACTGTCTGTGCGGACTCTGCACGTTCCCCCTGTGTCTGCGTGGGTTTCCACTGGGCGCTCCGGTTTTCTCCCACAAGTCCCGAAAGACGTGCACGTTTGGTGGATTGGCCATAATGAATTGCCCTTTGTGACCATGGTTAGGAGGGATTATTGGGTTATGAGGATAGAGTGGAGCCAGTGGGCCAGTGCAGACTCGATGGGCCGAATGGCCTCCTTCTGCACTGTATGTTCCAAAACAAAATATTGTCTTGGGGTATCAGAAACTTTGCCCCCAAACTTCTTAGAATTAAAAGTGGGAATGGTTGATTGTCACATTTAGGTGCCAGTGAAGTTGGCCTCCATAGACCATATCATTTACAGTACAGAAGGAGGCCATCCAGCACATTGAGTCTACACCGTCACTTACAAAGTGCCATGATACTGGGGGCAGTAATCTGCCACTTAATCCCATGCCGCCACCCTATCCCGGTAACCCAGTAACCCCAACTAACCTTTTGGACACTAAGGAGCAATTTATCATGGTAAATCCACCTAATCTGCAAATATTTGGACTGCGGGAGGAAACTCAGAGCACCGGGAGGGAACCCACGCAGACACGGGGCGAAAGTGCAGACTCCACACAGATAGTCACCCGAGGCCGGAATTGAACCCGGGTACCTGGAGCTGTGAGGCAGCATTGCTAACCACTGCGCCATCGTGCCGCCCCACACACCGGTCTGCACCTCCCCCAACACACCAAAGTGAGTCTCCTTTCACATCATGTCAAGCAAGGGGACTTGACACTCAACATATTGGATGGAGCACAACTGAAGAGCTCCTAACAACTATCCACCATTTGCATTTGGAGGAAATCTTTTCAGGCCACATACAATAAACGGGTTTCTGGGTGTGATGGAATAGGGAACATTTGTCCTGTGATGCACAGGGCATGTGATGGTTGTGTGAGATTGGCTGGATAGACAATAAACAGGTCATTTGCTCTGTGATATTTTTCACTTCTAACTCACTCCCAGCAATCAAAAAGTATCGCCAGAGGATTCTACAGGAATTGGACTGGAGCTGCTCCGAACACAACCAAAAAGGGGTCCTTACCGCCAGCGAGAGAGAGAGAGAGCGGGAGGAAGAGAATGAGAGAGTGCAAAACAAAGAAAATGAAGAAGAAGGCTTTCTCATCCCATCTTTTCTGGCCGGTTTCTAACTTTTCTGGTTTGGTCTGCATCTTGGAAACCAGATTGGGTGAGAAAACCTCCGGACTTCTCCGGACGCCAAAAGTGAGAGGTCGGGGTGGAAACCTGCTGCAGGATACAGGTTCTCAGTGCCTAATGAACTGCCCTTGTGTACAATTCCCTGTGCCACCCTCAGCCCTCCTATCAAATTGTTTTGAACAAAACAATTCGATTAGCAGAAGGAAAAGAAACACGTTAGCACCAAAGTCAGAGAAAATGGGAAATCATCTTCACAACTCTGCAAAAAGGTGCCGAGGCAAAGGAATAAAGACAGGCAGCTGATAGCTTGCAATCTGAATAAAAGCATGAGACGGAGGGGGGGGGGGGGGGTGGGCGAACGCTTGGCGAGGCTTCAACACTGCCATCATTCAGCAATACCTTCTTCCAATGTTGTCTAAATAAATTAATTGTGGTGTTGTCAAGCGGATTCCTTTACCCTTTGAGGCATTGCTGTCACCGTGCCAAGTGTCTCAGTAAGATGGAGCACAGCATTCTCTATATTTAGTTTCCATCAAAGTCGAAACATTTGCTATATTTAAGTAGCTGTATCCTGCTGATGCAGAGTGTTGCTATGTTGTCTGTTTGTGAATACCACAGCAGTAATAAATGTTATGGTCGGAGGCGTCCTTCATACTTTGCAAAACACATTCTTTCCATTCGGATTAGCATTTTCCTGCGCCCTCCAGAAATAACTCAATATCAAACTTATCATTCGGCCGCAACAGGCTCTGGAGTTTTGGATGCTCTTTGATTTACACAGCACACTGGTTGGGCAAGTGGTGAGGGATTCAATCAGGGTCTGCCTGGGTGCAGAGGACACGGATGTTGCCAAAGTGCTGGGTGACAGAGGGTGGCCAGCTGACTCCTTGAATTTTCTCACACGGGCTCTTCAGCAGGGTGATCAACAGTGAGGCTCAGAGTCAATTCCAGGGAGCCTGAACGAGGCATGTCAGTCCAACATAATACCGATAGAGGCTCGAGTGAATGAAGCCTCCAATCCTAACAGCACTGCAGGAGTACCTACACCAGCGGTACAGTAGCGGTTCAAGGTGGCGGCTCTCCACCACCTTTCTCGAGGGTGATTAGGGATGGATGACAAATGTTGGCCTTGCCAATAGGACTCATATCCAATGAAAGAATGTTTTTAAAAAATCAATTCAGAAGGGCTACTGGGTTTATGGGACATTGTAGGTGGGGGAGTTCCAACAGCAACACCAACAACACAAACACAACAACAGCAAAGGTTTTTAATTCTTCAAAGCTTTGCAGAGCCTGCAGCAGCCCAGCAACTGGTCATGTCGAAGCCACAAAACACACTGCATCAAGTTGGGCCCTACCTACCATTCTGGCTAATCTTGCACCCAGCTGCATCGCTTGTGGGCAAGCAGAGCGGTGAGAGGCCCCTCACACGAAATGGAGTGTCAGGAAAGTCTGCCCTGACCGCCTCTGTGGCAGTGAGTGGTTGAGGTCTGCGAACTTTACTTCGACAGCACCTCCCAGCCCGGCGACCCTCCATCACAGGGAAGGGCGAGAGCAGCAGCGACGATGCAATGCCATCACCACCCCGAGTCACATGTCTAGGGATAGGCAATAAATGAAACCGTGCCTCGGGTACCCCACATCTCAGCCTTTTGGCTGAGGTGAGCGTGAGGTCGGGTGTATTGCCTGGATCTGGTATGTCTCTCTTGTGGGGACCATGAATTGGATTCAATTTGAATTGGTTTCTGGAGCAGGCAAGGAGCTGGATTAGGGGTTTGCCCATCTCCACACTCTGAGCTCTGGCTTTGTAACTCTGATAAAGTGATAAAAAAAAAGACAGTTTTCTTGGCTGGGGATAGAACATGGCCTGAGGAAACATGGGAGTAAGCAGAGAGAAAAGCAGGTTTCACAACTTCAGCGAATATACACAATTCCATTTTTATATATATATATATCCTATTAATGGGCTTTTTTATATCACTGCGCTTTTCAAACATTCATAAAAACTGCAATCAAGTTACGCAGAAGAGCGCGAAAGAAGTAATAAAACAAAGCTTTAAAACTTTGCGGGCTTTTAACCAAAGATTGTAAAAAAGAACTGCAGGCATTTTCAAACGTTTAAATATGGACACTGTTTAGACTTCTTTTTTAATTAGTCTAAAGTACTATCAATACAGGCTGACAACAACCCATCTCTGAAACCTCCCCCGAACCCTGTGCAGAGCGAGTTCCTGATTCTGGTTTATTAATATCCCTCCACCAACACCTTCCACACCCCCAACCCCCTACCCCACGCCCTCAACCTTGAAAAATCTTTTTTTTTGTTGTAAATATTTACAGCTCAAGTCGATAAGTATTATTAAATCTGTACGTACCGTTGAAGCACTCGAACAGATCGCAGCATTTTCCAGGCATGCCATCCCCAGGGGAAATTATTCGTGGCACAGTGCCCGCCTCGCACTTAGGGACTCGACAGATTCCCAGCAAACACTCGCACCTGGAGCCCAAACAAGGCACAACAAATAAGCGTTTTGACGCCGGGCATGCGGCGAGACACGCGGGCGCCCAACAGGTGGGCAAAGTCACAGGCGCTGCGTCCATTCAGAGATCGCGAGACCATGCCCCTCCTAAGCAGGCGACTCTGGCCTGAAGTTGCATTATCATCCATCACATCTGATTATTCTTTGTGTGTGTGTGTGTCGATTTTGTTAATGGCTTGAGGGATAGAATTCAGTTCAAAAGCTGCACCAGCTCCCTTGGCACCTTCTCCATTATTCACGTGGCACAAGATAAATTGAGATGCTGGGAGTTGGAGCCACGGAAACAGATTTGGGGACAGTCTTGTAGCAGGGACCAGTGTGCTTCTTCATACCTGGCAACACCCACCATTGATATACTTTTCCCTACAGGCTAATGGCATGGGACAAGCGAGATAGACATTGGCTTTATACCTATGCCATCCGGGTTTGATCCAACACAGGATGAATGGAGTAGAAAAACCCTCCTCGCCTTCTCTCTCTCTCCTGGCTGTAAAATGTGAAAGCGGTACAGGCCGGCTCTGCCCAGCTGCTGGAGCTCATGGAACCAAAACTCGGAACTGTTCCTAATCTCATACTAACTGGTGATCAGAGGAGAGGCGGTTCGGATAATGGGGAATTCTCCCACCTGTGGAGTAGGAGGGGAGGTCTAGCGAGATTGGTACTGTGTCTTTGGGTTGTGCAATCATGAGCTCTACTGCTTATGGGCAGCACAGTAGCACAGGGCGGCATGGTGGCACAAGTGGATAGCACTTTGGATTCACAGCGCCAGGGTCCCAGGTTTCCTACTGGATCACTGTCTGTGCGGAGTCTGCAAGTTCTCCCCGTGTGTGCGTGGGTTTCCCCCGGGTTCCTCCCACAGTCCAAAGACGTGCAGGTTAGGTGGATTGGCCATGATAAATTGCCCTTAGTGACCAAAAAAAAAGGTTAGGAGGGGTTATTGGGTTACGGGTGGAAGTGGGTGCTTAAGTGGGTCGGTGCAGACCCGATGGGCCAAATGGCCTCCTTCTGCACTATATGTTCTATTCTCTGATTATGCTGTATCTGACCCAGGAGCATTCACTGCCGAGAATGACTACCTGAAATACAGAAATGCCCCAGTAAACCTTATTAATATCACCTGTCTTGGTGAACTAAAAAGGCACTGGTCAGAAAAAATAAGAAGCAGCAATATAAAATGATGTTACTGAGATTTCACTTGTTTTTTTCCCCATTTCTTCCATTCCTGAAATCAATACCTTACATTCCTTGGAGAGCTCCGACACTCAATACCATTGGCCCTCGTCTCACCGGCAGTAAAACCCAGTTGGCTATCGCAACATAGAGGGCATCACAGAGCTGTTCCCAATCCTGTTCTGACCTCATGCCCACATTCCCTGCCAGAATCAGAATTGATCAGGATCAGGAAGAGGGATACCGAATGCCCTGGCCAGGGCTACTGAGGCTAATTGTGATCCCACTGTTACCACCCTGCCGCAGATCAGCGTACTCACGAGTTCGACTGAATCCACGGAACAGAAACTAGTCGGCCCAAATAGTTCATGTGGGTTATTTGGGTTCCTCATGGGGCTCCTCCCACGCTTCCTCGGCTAACCCCATCAGCAAACCCTTCTCTTCCTTTCTGGCTCAGGTTGTTTTACCTAGCTTCCCCCATAAGCTGATCCACGTTAGCTGGCTGATTTACTCCATTCTCCATGCTAACCACTTTGTGAAAGTTCTTGTAGGATTAATCTGTCACTGCCACAGTTACCGCCCGTGGTTCTCTTCTCCCCCACAAGTGGAAATGTTTTCTCCTTGTCTAACCCATCAAAGAATTGCATTAGTAAGGAGACCCCAATCCAAGTCAACCCATCTCTTCTGGCTATGACGTGAGTATATTAGTGATTCGACACGAGACCAGCCTCTCCATTCTGGTGTCATAAAAAAAAATCATCATTTCATTCAAGAGCAACTGCATGAATACAACCTCCAACAGAGCGAGCCACTGGACAGCCCGGGTTTGATGTTGTACATCCCGGAGGTGAGGTGACGAAATCCCCTCTCACCAGCAGCAGCAGCGGGAAGACTCACCGTGTCGGGAGAGTGCAGCAGCCGTCGGCTGTCAACCGGGTCGGAGTCTCGTAGCTGTCGGGTGGGCAGACCACTTGCTGAATGGCGGGGCAATCCACAGTGCTGCAGTCCACATTATAGACTACGAGAGGCAAAAACAAAGTGTCAGCATCGAGCACTCGGTGCATATTGTTCGTTTGTGAGAGGAGCAGGGAATAATTAACCAGTTTTGACCACGGACGCGTCAAGCAGCTGCGTGCTGTCACTGCAAACTATAACTCCTGGACATTACTTCCTCCTGCCATGGAGCTTTGTCGAGAACAGTAGGAATTCTTGGTGCCTTACCATGTGCCCGCCAAACGCTCCAGCGTTTATTTTCCGAGTTCTCACTGTACCTGTGGCCCATGGTGTTCAAAATCATGAGGGGTCTGGCGAGAGTACATGTGGACAAACTGTCCTCACTGGCGGAAAGGCCCGCAACCAAAGGACCCCAAAGGTCAGGACAATGGCTCGCACTACTGCCTCACAGCGCCAGGGACCCGGGTTCAATTCCGACCTCGGGTGACTGTCGGTGTGCAGTTTGCACCTTCTCCCCATGCGTGCTCTGGTTTCCTCCCACAGTCCAAAGATGTGCAGGTTAGATGGATCGGCAACGTTAAATTGCTCAAAGGCTAGATGGGGCTGCAGGGAAGGGGCGGGAGATTGGGCCTGGGTGGGATGCTCTTTCTAAGGGTCGGTGATGACTCGATGGGCCGAATGGCCTCCTTCTGCTCTTTAGGGATTTTATGACACCAATTTCAGGTGACCAATAAAAAGCAATGGCGACAGGCAGAAAGAGTGAATGGTTAGGATCTGGGATGCATTGCCTGAGAGTGTGGTGGAGGCAGATTTAATCGGCGTTTTCAAAAGACAACTGGATGTTTATCAGAGGGGGAAAGAAACAGGGATTGGAACTAGGCGAATTGCTCTTATAGAGAGCTAGCACAGGTATGATGGGCTGAATGGCCTCCTTGTTGCTGTGCCCATTCTAGAATTCTCGAAAGCAGGTGGTGTGGGGAAAAGAATGAGGGGAAAGGTTCCTCAATGGCACAAACCCAGTAAATTAGTACCACAGGTTTTTCCTGGAGTCCTCGCCCCTTCTTCCCTCCCAACCCAGCCCTGGATGGAAACCTTATTGCTTTTACATTTAGTTAAATGATTAGTTATTTGACAAAATATCATGATCAGCTAAAGATGCCACACGTCATCTTCTGTCTATTGGATTGGGTTGAGAATTGTTCATGTGCGCTTCTGTGAATGTGTGCGCATGTGTACGTGTCTTTGTGTACGTGCTTTTGCGATTGTGTGCCTGCGCGTGAGCGAGTCTGTGTGTTTGAGTGTGTGTGAGCGTATGTGAGTATGCATGAGTGTTCTGTGAATGTGTGCTTTGCGGTTATTGTGTGCTTATGTGCATGTGTGTTCTGTATGTGTTTCTGAAAGTGTGTACGTGTGTGATTGTGTCTGACTGCGAGTGGCTGAATGCGTGTATGAGTGGATGTACGCGAGTGTGTGAGTGTGAGTGAGTGTATGAGAATGTGGGTGTGCGAGTGCCTCTGAGTGAATCTGTCTGAGTCTGAGTATGAGGTGAGTGAGTGTATATAAGTGTGTGATTGGTGAGTGTGAATGATTGCATTTGTGAATGAGCGCATGAGTGTGAGTTCATGAGTATGAGTACGTGTGAGTGAGTTCATGTGAATGAGCGCATGAGACTTTGTAAGTGAGTCTGTGTGCGTGCGAGTGAGTCCATGAGTGAGTGGATGCGTGTGAGTGGATGAGTGTGAGTGGGTAAGTTAGTGTGAGTCCGTGAGTGTGAGTGACTGAGTGCGTTTGAGTAAGAGTGAGTGAGTGAGTGCGTGTGAGTGAGTAGGTACGTTAGTGTGAGTGAGTGTGTGAGTGAGCACGTGTGAGTGAGTGTGAGAGTGAGGGCAAGCGTACGTGAGTGAGTGCGTGTGAGTGAGTGAGAGTGCGTGTGAATGAATGTGTGCGTGTGAGTGAATGTGTGCGTGTGTAGAAGGGAAGCTGTCTGTCAGTTACTTTAGGTTTAACAGGCTAATGCTCTGTGAATACAAAAAGGGTTGAAATCGTGTGATGGGATATTACTAACAAATGTGTTCATGGTTTCACTTAAAATTCCTGTCTGTTTTTTAAAGGCCTCCAACCTGTGGATTTCACATGAGCACGCTAATGGTTTTATGACTAACATTGCAAGATACGATTTTTAACCCAAGCATTTAAGAGGGCATGGAGGGAAAGATGAGGAAGAGAATACTGTGTAGCAGGATCCAGGGCCGGGATTCTCCGACCCCCCCCCCCCCCGCCGGGTCGGAGAATCCCCCGGGGGGAGGCGCGAATCCCGCCCCACCGGTCAGGGGCCGTTGACAGCGGCCCCCTCCAGCGATTCTCCAGGCCCCGATGGGCCGAGCGGCCGTCCAGTTTTGGCCAGTCCTGCCGCCGTGAATTACTCATCTCACGCACGGCGGGACCTGACAGCTGAGTATGCGGGGGCGGTCTTCCGGGGGGGGGGGGGGGGGGGGGGGGGGGGGGGGGGGGGAGAGATCCGATCCCGGGGGGGGGGGGGGTCCCCACGGTGGCCTGGCCAGCGATCGGGGCCCACTGATCTGCGGGCGGGCTTGTTCCGTGGCGGTACTTCTTTCTTCCGCGCCGGGCCCCTGTAGGGCTCCACAATATTGCCCGGGAGCGGCGCGGAGAAGAGAATGCCCCATGCAGGCGTGGAAATACGCCGGCTGGTCTGCGCATGCGTGACATCACGCTGGCCGTTCTGCACATGCGCGAACTCGCACCATCCCTTCGGCGCCGGCCGAAGCAGCGCCAACCCCTCCGGCATCCACCTAGCCCCTGAAAGTTCAGAGAATTCCTTATTTTCAGGGGCTGTTGACACCAGAGTGATTGCCGCCAGTTTTCCTGCCGGCGAGGGGACTTAGTCCCCAGAAGGGAGAATCCCGGCCCAGGTGTCCGGAGATATGGCTGCTGAAAGAATCAATAATGCACAGGGAGCTAGAGTTGTAGAGGACTGGAGAAGATATTTCAGATAAAGTCACAGGGTGAGGCCATGAATGGTTTTAAACACAAGGGTGAAAGTTTTAAATTTGAGGCATGGGGGGGGGGGGGGGGGGGGGGAGCGGCTAGGTGGCAAAGTGGCACAGGGCCATTGCCCGAGGAAGAGCTGGTATAGGTAAAACAGAGCAGAGTTTAGGATGAATTGAACTTTGTGAAATGAAATGAAAATCGCTTATTGTCACAAGTAGGCTTCAGTGAAGTTACTGTGAAAAGCCCCTAGTCGCCACATTCCGGCGCCTGTTCGGGGAGGCTGGTACGGGAATTGAACTGTGCTGCTGGCCTGCCTTGGTCTGCTTTAAAAGCCAGCGATTTAGCCCAGTGTGCTAAACCAGCCCCAAGGTTGGAAGTCTGCCCAGGAAAGAATTGGAATCGCCTAGAGTTAACAAAGGCATGGGTGAGGGTTGCAGCAGCAGATTGGCCGAGGCAGGGTGGAGAATGGGCACTGGTGTCAAAGGAGGCGGTTTTTGTGATGGACATTGGAAGCTCAGTTTGGGGTGAAAAAAGGGCACAGGGTTTGCAAACAGTCAGGTTCAGCCCAAGGCAGTAACCAGGGAGCAGAATGAAATCAGATGCTGAGGAAGGGCTCGGCCTAACCACTGCTTCACCAGGAAATTAGGGCTCGTCCAGGACTGGATGGCACGCAAGCAGTCTGACAACACGGAGGCCGTGGAGCTGATGGAGGGGCAGAGCTGTGAGTCGTCAGTGTACATGTGAAAGCTGAGTCAATGACTTTGGGTGATATCTCCTCGAGGCAGCACCTCGGTGAAGAAGAGTAGCGAGGCCCACGCAATGAAACCCAGAAAACCCTCTGGGTAAAATCCTATTCACGTTCTCATGGTCGTCAGTTCAAATGATACAATGATTGCCGGGGGACCAGTCTAAAGAATATGTGACGGCACGACTAATGCTTGGGAGCTTGTGAAGGGCAAAAATTGCAGATGATTCATGAAGGCAGGACAAAGCAAGTGGCATCCAGTTAAGCTCAAAGGATATTAAGGAAAGATCAGCCCTCGGGTCAGTCTGACATCCAATATCCTGTTATGTGGGATAACATTCCCCATGAGAATCAGATTTACTGTCATATCACAACCCAGAGCCTGTGTTAAATTGGAGATGAAGCATAAGCTTTTATCCTCGACAGTGATGGATAAACCATCAGCAACACTGCCATGCACTCGTTTAGCACAGTGGGCTAAACAGCTGGCTTGTTATGCAAAACAAGGCCAGCAGCGCGGGTTCAATTCCCGTACCAGCCTCCCCGAACAGGCGCCGGAATGTGGCGACTAGGGGCTTTTCACAGTAACTTCATTTGAAGCCCACTTGTGACAATAAGCGATTATTATTATTGTGGCAGAGAATGGCAAGTTCACTGGGTAATGTGATGCGATAGCAGAGAACGACTACTTCAATGCCTTTGGGGCGATGGATTAGTTGTTAGTAAGGGCTTAGGTTTAGTCCGCAAATCACAAATACGTAAAGCGAGGCGCTGGTATAGTGGTACTGTCATTGGACCAGGGTTAATGCTCTTGAGATCCAGTTCAAATCCCACCACAGCATAGTGAAGATTGAATTCAATAAAAGAAATCTGGAATTAAAAGTCTAAGAATGACCATTAAACTATCGATAAAACCCAGCTGGTTCACTAACCCCTGCCTTAGGTAGGGAAGGAAATCTGCCATCCTTACCTGGTCTGCCCTACATGTGACTCCAGATCCACAGCAATGTGGTTGACTATTAAATGTCCCCTGAAACGGCCTCTGCCATGAGCTTCCTGCAGCGTTTCAATAGCGCTCAAGGAGGAAGAGTGCCCCGTCTCTCAGTTAGGCACCGTACAACATTCTGGACCCAACACAGAGCTCAACAACTTTAGATGTAAATTCTGCCCCCATATTGTTTCTCTGCGCCTCTTCGGTTTTGACTCCTTGTTCTCTTGTTTCTCTTTGCAACCAACTACATGTCCCCAGTTCTGGTAAAAGGTCACTGGCCTGGACCGCTAACCCTCTTTCTCTCTCCACGGGTGCTTCCTGACCTGCTGAGCATTTCCTGATTTTATTTCAGATTTGCAGCATCTGCGAAATTTTGGGAGAGGCCAGCCGCCCACATTTGCACAGGATTGACGAATGAGGGAAACCTATCTCCATGCAGATTACTTATTTCACGTTTTATCAGGTGGAGAATTCCAGAATTGGCTGGCATTTGAAGAATTGTTAACAAAAAATTGCTACCTGCAGGTACTGAGGATTGAGCTTCCCTGTTCTCCCATTATCGCTGACGACAGCTGAAACAAGTTGATGAAGGAAACAGTACTCCTGACTTTCACAGCGTCAGGTTGTTATCTCGCTGGACAGGAGGCTGGATTCAATCAGAACTTAAAAGGGTTGTCAGGCTTTTTCGGACCAACTGATCCTAAAAATACTCATGTTCTCATGGTAAATTAGTGCTATTTTTAATCAGGGCCTAATCACGGTGACAAAATGCAAAGAGAGAATGCCTGAGGGTGGTGGGAAGGGGTATGAAGGAGGGGGAGAGAGAGGGGAGGGAAGAAAGGGAGCGAGAGGGGGAAGAAAGAGAAAGAGAGAGGGAGAAAGAGGAAGAACGAGAGAGGGGAGGCGGAGGAGAGAGCGAGAGAGAGGGGGGATGGGTGAGGCAGAGAGAATGAGCAAGAGAGGGAGAGCGTGAAAGAGGGAGAGTGTGAGAGAGGGGGAGGGCGAGAGAGATAAAGGGGCAGGGAGAGAAAATGGGAGCTTAAGTACCGAAAATGAGACCAAATGAAATGAGAGTTTGACAGAAAGAAAGAATGGAGGAACCTGGGAGTGATTACATAATTACGATGCACACAGGAATGGCCAGTTACAATTTCAAATGTCACAGAAATCTTCGTTATTCAATAATCTGAAGATCAAAAGATAATAGTGATGAGATACTCCCAGGCTACCATTAATGCAGCTCTTGAGTCTGCCTGGTTGGGACAAGTCCCTTAAACATTCCTTCGCTTGAGGGGACTGAAGCTAGGACCCTGCTGGGTACCTGCCCGTAGCCCCGTGGCTGACACCGGGATCCCAGAGGACAGAAAGGAATCAAAAAGGCATTCCTCGCTTTCAAACATTTTCTCTCCCATTTTCTCTGCCTGCCTCTGTCTCCCCTGGCTCATTTCCCCCCTCCTTCACCCTCCTCCGCAATCTTTGCTTGCTGTTCGCCACCACGGCTGGAATTCTGATAAGGAACTAATTTGCCAAGAGAGTATAATTATTTGTTAGGGTAGACAGAGAGAAAAAGAGGTCATTCAGGGACGATGCCATGCGATACTGCTTCACAAAATGGGTTATGAAAGCCTGGAACTCTCTCCCCAAAAGCTTTTGTGGCTGGGTGTCAATGGAACTGAGACTAATGTTTCTTTTTTGTTCGACAACGGCACAGCAAAGACAGGTAAATGCAGTTGGGATACAGCTCAGCTACGATCTGATTAAGCTTAAGGGACTGAATGGTTAATTCCCATGTTTTTCCCAAAACTCTTTCATGGGATGTGGGCGTCGCTGGCTGGACCAGCATTTGTGACCCATCCCTAATTGCCCTTGAACTGAGGGCTTAGCTTGCTAGGCCATGCCAGAGGGCAGTTAAGAGTCAACCGCACAAGCAGCACGGTGGCGCAGTGGTTAGCACTGCTGCCTCATGGCGCCGAGGTCCCAGGTGCGATCCCGGCTCTGGGTCACTGTCCGTGCGGAGCTTGCTCATTCTCCCCGTGTTTGCGTGCAACCGAAAGATGTGCAGGGTAGGTGGATTGGCCACGCTAAATTGCCCCTTAATTGGAAAAACAAAATGAATTGGGTACTCTAAATTTATTTTTAAAAAGAATCACCGCACTGCTGCGGGACCTGGAGTCACACGTAGGCCAGACCAGGCAAGGATGGCAGATTTCCTTCCCTCAGGGACATCAGTAAAGTAGTTGTTTTTTGTCATCTCTAATCTATAACCGTTACTGAGACTAGCTTTAATATTCCAGATTTATTAATTGAATCGGCCACGGCAGGATTTGAACTCAATATCCACAGAGCATTAGGCTAAGCCGCTGCAGTATTCGCCCAGTGACATTAACACTATCGCTTAAGGGTAGGAAGCCTAACTTCTGAAAGGAAAGGCACCTGCAATCATTCAGAAGTTAATTGCCACTGAGAGGGGATTTTGTAGATTGGCGCGTGCTTGCACATTGTTGGCTCCATGGGAGAGAAAAAAAAAATCAAAGCATTAAAATACTTTCTCCCCTTTTTTATACTTCATAGAATCATAGAAGTCACAGTGCAGAAGGAGGCCATTCGGCCCATCGAGTCTGCACCAGCTCTTGGAAGGAGTACCCTACCCAAGCCCACATCTCCACCCTATCCCCATAACCCAGTAACCCCACCCAACACGAAAGGCAATTTTGGACACTAAGGGCAATTTAGCATGGCCAATCCACCTAAGCTGCACATCTTTGGACTGTGGGAGGAAACCAGAGCACCCGGAGGAAACCCATGCACACACGGGGAGAACGTGCAGACTCCGCACAGACAGTGACCCAAGCCGGGAATCGAGCCTGGGACCCTGGAGCTGTGAAGCAGTTGTGCTAACCATTGTGCTACCATGCTGCCACTTCAAGCAATCTGAAATGTTATAGATGTAGGAGGCAAGATGCTTGCACACACAGTAGGTGGGCCTAATCGTAGGCCCAGCGGAAAGAGGGCAATAGTGGATTGGCTGCCAGTTACACCTCTCTCGATTTTCATTTCAACTGAAGTCATTCTGATACTGTCCTGCTGACAACATTACTCGAAGCTGGCTGGCAAGGAATGAAAACAGGGCAATAGGCATTTGTTTGAAGAGGGAGGCACAGTGGTTAGCACTGCTGTCTCACAGGGCCAGGGACCCGTGTTCAATTCCACCCTTGAGTTACTGTGTAGAGTTTGTACATTCTCCCCGTATCTGCGTGGGTTTCCTCCGGGTGCTCTGGTTTCCTCCCAGTCAAAAGATGTGCCGGTTAGTTGCATTGGCCATGCTAAATTGCCCCTTAAGTGTCCAAAACGTTAGGTGGGGTTACTGGATTATGGGGATAGATATGGTGCTCTTTCAGAGTGTCGGTGCAGACTTGATGGGCCAAATGGCCTACTTCTGCACTGTAGTGATTCTATGTAACCAAGTCTGCATCTTAAAGTTGTACATCAAATCCATGTTGTCATATAACTCCTTGATGGAAGTATGGCAATTTGGGAAGCCAAGAAACTGAAATGAAATGAAATGAAAATCGCTTATTGTCACGAGTAGGCTTCAAATGAAGTTACTGTGAAAAGCCCCTAGTCGCCACATTCCGGCGCCTGTCCGGGGAGGCTGGTACGGTTCCAACAAAGTTGAGCTGCTTTACTTCTAGGGTATATTTACAGGTTAACAAGATTACACAGGTAGTCTTCACTGTAAATGTGGACAGAATATGAATTTACAATAGACAAATTGACATAGCAAGTAGGTGCATCTGTAAGATTTTTTATACATTCTCTGGTTAAACATTATTAATATCCAGAGAAAGACTGTTTCCTTCCCACAAAACTATGCAATAAGGAAAGTATCAATTGTGTAACACAGCCAGCTTTTTACTTGTATCCTTCCCAAGTTAGTTGAATTGAAATAAGTAATTCTTTTCCCAAACCTTTCTTGCATTCGTACAGGTCACAGCATTCCCCCGGCTTTCCCGATGCTTTGGAAACTAGAATACTCTGGTATCCGGGCTGGCAGACTTTCCGCAAACAACCAGCTGGATTGCACACGCAGCGACTCGGGAGGGGGCAACATTCGCCGGGAGGGGCGTAGCCTTCGATCAGGATGGAGTCTTCCGGGCAACGGGGAGAGAACTGGACCTCACACCTGGCCTTGGAGCAGTCTGGCTTCTCTTCTGAAAAATAAAAAGTGAGGATATATTTAATAAGGACACGGGGAGTCCACACCGAATAAAATAAGAACAAAGTTTTATTTACGCGAATAATGTAATAATAATAATTGTTTATTGTCACAAGTGGGCTTCAATTAGGGTACTATTAAAAGCCCGTAATCGCCACATTCCGGCGCCTATTTGGGGAGGCCGGTACGGGGATTGAACCCGCGCTGCTGGCATTGTTCTGCATTACAAGCCAGCTGTTTAGCCCACTGTGCTAAACCAGCCCCTTACACTATACTGTATACACTACATGGTAGATCCCTACTGGGTTCCTCTCCCGAGTGGGTACCCTACTGGTCGACCTTATATAGAGAGGTTATTTGAGATACCTCTCAAGGAGCACAGGGAATACTAGCATTCCCACCCTGTAGGTCCCGTGTGGGATATAACAATATACAGTGAATTTTGTGTTATCTGACATTCTCCCAAACGGAATTCTTTACTCACCGAAATTTGTGGAAGCTTGATCTTTTTAAAAAGCTGACCACACTCAAGTGTTCAGATAATGCAATGTTTACCAAAAAACTCAATGATAATAGACAACATCTGCAGGAGTTCTTATATTAATATATACATGAGGATAAATGTGAGGTTCTCCACTTTGGTAGCAAAAACAGGAAGGCAGATTATTATCTGAATAGTTCTAGATTGAGGGGGGAATGTGCAACAAGACCTAGGTGTCCTTGTGCACCACTCACTGGAGGTAAGCATGCAAGTGCAGCAGGCGGCAAAGAAGGCAAATGGTATGTTGGCTTTCGTAGCGAGAGGATTCGAGTACAGGAGCAGGGATGTCTTGCTGCAATTGTACAGGGCCTTGGTGAGGCCACATCTGGAGTATTGTGTACAGTTTTCGCCTACTTATCTGAGGGAGGATGTTCTTGTTCTAGAGGGAGTGCAGCGAAGGTTTATCAGACTGATGGTAGGACTGACGGATGACGACTGATTGAGTCAGTTAGCATTGTATTCACTGGAGTTCAGAAGAATGAGGGAGGATCTCATAGAAATATATAAAATTCTAACAGGACCAGAAAGGGTAGATGCAGGAAGGATGTTCCTGATGGTCGGGGTGTCCAGAGCAAAGGATCACAGTCTGAGGATGCGGGATAGACCACTTAGGACTGAGGTGAGGTGAAGTTTCTTCACCGAGAGAGTGGTGCGCCTGTGGAGTTCGTTACCACAGTAAGTAGTTGAGGTCTAAACATTGTATGTTTTCAAGAAGAATTTAGATATAACTCTTGGGGTGAAGGAGATCAAAGGATATGGGGGGAGGCGGGATTAGGCTATTGAATTGATGATCAGCCGTGATCACAATGAATAGCAGAGCAGACCTGTGGCCTAGCCAAGGTCCTATACAACTGTAACGTGACCTGCCAACCCTTGTACTCAATGCCCCGTCCAATGAGGGCAGGCATGCTGTATGCCTTCTTGACCACTCTATCAACCTGCGTTGCCACCTTCAGAGTACAATGGACCTGAACTCCCAGATCTCTCTGTACATCAGAGAGAGAGCGAGAGAAAGAGAGAGTAGTTCCTGCCCCTGATGAAGCATGCACGTGGGGCCACTCGGTGAAGGCAGGACCGGGTTTGCCTGTAATTCCTACTCCCATAGCTGAATACAGCAGCAGCTGCATGAGGCATTTGAAGCCCACAAGTACCCAGGGGCTGTATTCCAGCAGAAGACAGCATCCTTGACAGCAAAGAGAACTGCAAGCAAAAGGGAAGGGGACTGGAAGAGAAAGAATATAAATAACAGCTGCATCTCTCCAAATGTGGGGCTTAGTAACTCAACAGCCACTTCCTGCAATGATTATTAACCGTGGCATAAACAAAACACTTCTCAAGCGAGTTAAGACTTAATTCTGAGCAACTGTTTTACTTTACTGATTCTGACACATGCTAATCAAGCCTGAGGTGTGTTTAGGTTTTCACTGAACCTCCTGTATGAACACAGACCTTTACGTTTCAACAGTGATAAAACCGCAGCAACTCGCATTGATCCAATATCCTAGAACAAGGCAAAACATCCCCAAAAACCTATACTGAGAGAAAAAAAAAAACCTGGTTGGGATTTCTGAGCCACATTGGGAGAAAAGTGGCCAAATCTGTGTCAAAAACTGTTACGAGGTTTTTCAGAAAGGTGCAGTGGGAAAGAGAGGCTTGGACGTTTAATTGTACCAAGGGGGGGTTGATTGGGACTCGCTTGTGCTCATATACAAGAGCAGGCTGAAATCTGGATTCGAGGGGCATGATTTATAATGTGCGTTTCTGTGTATAAAACTCTGTAAGTGTACTGTGATAACCCTGACGAGGATCATGAGGAATCGCTCATTGATCTCCCTGTGGGGCTTGTTGAGTATATGTTCCCATGGTAACGGGCTGAGGCCCATCCAGTTGGGACTCGCTATCGAGCCTCTTCACATGCCGTCCCACACCCGGACTGGGAGGCTTTGTTAGTCCCTGGCTGGCACACTTGTGTTGTAGGTCTCGGGTGTGGCATTACCTTGGAGTTAAAATAAATTTGGTTTAACCTTCAGTCGCCTGGATTACTACATGCACAAAGTCTTTACCGTAGTTCTATCCCTCACTGCCTGGCCCTCTGAATTGGAACATCGAGAGTCTTGTTGAGAACGTTGGTACAGAGGTAGAAGATAACGGACATCAATGCCTAAGCTCAGTGACGGTAACGGCCAACACTGCAAACCTGACGACAAAGAGAAACACGGGGGTGCTGGATTCGCTGCTGCCGCGTGCAGCGGAGTTCCTGATGCGGTGGAGAATCCAATCTCAGGGAAATAAACGAGTTTCTGATGTGCCCCCTCCCCACCCCGGCCGGGATCTTGATTCGTGCCCTGCGCCGGTGGGAGGATGTAAATGGATCATTAAGACACATTTGCATCCTATTAATGGCTGGGCTCCATATTCTCCAGTCCTCTGGGCCGGGAATCACAAGGGCGAGAATTGGTGCAGGTCTTGACAAGCGTGTGACTGACGTGGTGGAGTTTGTGATTGTCCAAGGGGATAATTCTTCAAGGGAGTTGCCCCCAAGTCCATCGGAGGGCTACCCTCACCCCCCACAATGCAAGACATGCTGCCCCCCCCCCCCTCCGCCCCAACCCCCGCTTTACTGGGGGTTACTGTTAAGGGCATTCCATCCCAGCTCTGTCTACAAAATCTGAGCCATTATTCTCATCATTCACAGTCCATTAAGACCTGTTGTATGGATCACAATCTTTCCTATGCACAAAAATCCAAGGGACCAATCTGCAACTCAAAACTTCAATGTGGCTCCACTGAGCCACTCAGGACTCTGGACACCGACACAAATTGGCCGGCACTGTCTATAATCATGTCCTTAACCCTGTTACCGTCACGTCCACACTGAAAACCACTGCTGAGATGGTGCTGCTGCTTTTCCTCTGTTCACCCAACAATGTGGCCAGTGGGACACGTTTCTGATACGTTCGCAAAACCAATTGTACCACCCGACAGCTCCTACAACTGAATTAGATTGGATTCTGACACACATTTCATAAATGCTCCTTTTGTAGATGAAGTGTCAAGCTCTGGTGATTAAGTTGCCACAATGATAAATCCTCCACGGGATATGAATGGAATTTGACTTTCAAATTCTAGTCTTGTTTTATTCCTATTTCCCCAATGCCTTGTTGGTAACTGAGCACTGCCTCTTCTGTCACCCTTGGGGAAAATCAGACAGTGTTGAAATTTTTATTTTGAACTCTCCTTCTTGCTATTATCTTCTCCTTCACTCTTGCAGACACCTTCTCTGGGATATGGTTTCACTGGGGATATTTGTCCTTCAGGTGGCTATTTGGCTTTTGCAGCTGAATCTGATCCAGGACACAGCATTCGCATGTATGTGCAGTGTCCAGGAACGGGAATCCCGACCCGTTCTCTTTACTCCAGGGGAACTGAGGCACACTGCAGTATCTTGACATTCAGCTGATTCAGCAGTGGCAGGGAATCAATCGTGGCATTTTCCTGATCACTGGGGTGCAGGACCACAGCACAAAGGGTCTCGTCCCACAATGCCATGGTGAGGACTTCGGCAGGAACATCTTATGATATAATAATAATAATCTTTATTGCCACAAGTAGGCTTACATTGCAATTAAGTTACTGTGAAAAGCCCCTAGTCGCCACACACTGGTAACTGTTTGGGTACACAGAGGGAGAATTCAGAATGTCCAAATTACCCAACAGCATGTCTTTCGGGACTAATAGGAGGAAACCCATGGACAAACGGGTAGAAAGTGCAGACTTCGCACAGACAGTGACCCAGCCGGGAATCAACCCTGGGACCCTGGAACTGTGAAGCCACAGTGCTAACCACTGTGCTACCCACCTTGACTGCTTGCTAGGGTTTCTCAGTATATATTCATTCATAGAACTGTGGCGTCTCTGGCAAGGCCGGTATTTATCGTCCCTATCTGTTTAAAAATTTTTTTTTTTAGAGTACCCAATTATCTTTTTTTCCAACGAAGTGGCAATTTAGCATGGCCAATCCACCTACTCTGCACATCTTTGGGTTGTGGGGGTGAAACCACTGTGCCACCCTGTCCCACTCTATCTGTTAAGTGTCAATCGCATTGTTGTGGGTCAAGAATCTGTAGAGCTGTCGGGGCATGTTGATGGAGAAGTCCTGCCCTGGGGCAGTGCCTTTTGTCATATTGCGTGTGGCCTATTTAAATGGTTAGGCAAAAAACACACAGCACCACCCGAGTTTCCGGTGCACAATCCAAGGCATGCGAAGCTCTCCTTCAGGAGCGCCGGGTCGTACAGTAGTTTGAGGGCAGCTGGCTGCTCCCAGGCCTTGGTCAATGGCAGCTCTTCTTGGAGGTGTCAGGCACAGCCTTTCCTCACAAGAGGGAAAGTTAAAGTGGGGTGTGTGAACGGAAAACACTACTACATCCCCCTGCACCCCTCTCATCCCAAATGCACTCCCCCCCCCCCCCCCAAACAAATCCTCCCTCCGTCTATCTTGTTAGTAGCCAATCAAAATTAATCTTTTCTGCTTTTTGGGAGACGAAAGATAAGCGCATCCCTCTTCGAGCAACCGTGAGGGAAAAAACGGTGACTGGTTCACTCAGCCCCACAGATTCCGTGGACTCTTCGTTTCAATTAGCGTTTAATAGGACCACTGACAAAGATCTAATTTTCCATTTCATTTTTCTCATTTTCGTATTGATCAAAGCGCTCGCATTTGAAATGATCACGGGTTATGTGTGTAAATTTGGGGCAATTAACCTTTGGCATATTGTCAATCACTCTCTACTTTAAAAACCAGGCAATCGGAAAATGAACCCAGCTAGCAGAGCGCAATAATTGGTTTCAGTCGAAGGTTTCTGTCAGAAAGAAAAAGGAATTGATTAGTCTGTTTTGAGTTTTTTTTTTAATTATACCTCGTAGCTTGAAGTTATCTCAACATTTTAAACAAGGATGTCTAATTAAATGCAGCAATTTAAGGGATGAAAGGCTCAGTGACATGCCAACCTAAACTGGTGAGCGACATTCTCTTGCGAGAGAAAAAGACGGTTCAACCCAGCATGCCTTCAAACACTTCACTGATGTTCTGCTTGCTCCCTTCACTAAACTATTTGTTGTCAGTGAATTCCCCTCGAGACCATCCTGGTCAGCTCAATTCCTTTGTCCCCTGGCTGGAAACTTAACAATTCCTTTTTTCCCCTGGCTGGAAACTTAAAAGGATGGTGTCCGTATTTTGAACTGGGCAATAGTCAAGAGCCGAGGATGCCCAGGTCTCCGTTGCATTGCTCCTATAAAGCAGTCAATTGTGAATATTAATTAATACAGGGTTTGCGGGATGGGTCTGCCAAATGCGTCAATCCAACAGCAGCTCTGACACCTGGAACAGCAAAGCAAGGTGAGTGGCCTGTCTCAGTTGTCTTGAATGTCCAAGCCCCGATTGCTGCACTGGGACCTCAAGAGGTGGATCTTGACTTTGTGCGAAAGCGTGGAATGGGTGATAGCGAGGTGGAAATTCGCCGTGCGGGGGAATTCAATCAAAAAATTTCCAAGTTTAATTTTGGTCGCGTTTGGCGGCGGGGTGTTTGCCGCCGGATGTTTGGGTGAGAGCCACACCGGCATTCACCCACACTTAGGGTGCAGTCGGACGGCGTCTTCGTGCCTGACTCGTTGACGCGACAAGGCTGTTAAATTCCGTGAGTGGTTTCTCACGAGAATTACGATGCTCAGAACGCCTCACGAGGTCTTACGAGATCTCACAGAACGTCGCGATCTGGATCTTCCCTGGCTGGCTGAGATCCAGATAAACATATTTAATGGCTCAGGTGTCCAGGTGGCACTGTCAGGCTGGCAGGGGCACTGCCCGGGTGGCACGGCCAAGGGCTAGAGCCTGAGGGGGGGTCATGGCCATGAAAAGGGAGATGAGGGGGATTTTGAGGGTGGGGGAGGGGTGAAGGATGGGTATGAAGGGGCCTCCTAAAGGTTGTGAGATGAAGACTGGGGGTCCAGATAGGGGGGTGCGGTGGCCTGAAAAGGGGGGGGGGGGGGTCACTCAGCGAACCCATAGCGGTGTGTCGTCACCTTGGGGGGGGGGGGGGGGTGTTAATGCCAACGTGTGACATTGCACATGGGTGGGGGAATGGGGGGCAGTGCCACCTGGGTGCCAGCCTGGCAGTGCTAAGCGGGCATTTTGCCTGCACCAGGAAAATCAGGCCTGGGGTGCCCCTGCCTTATAGGTTGGGTGATGGAGGGCTTGAGGACTAACAGCTTGGGGGGGGGGGGGAGGGTCTGGAGGTCAATTTGTGGGTTCTGGGGGCTCACATTGAGTAGTGAGTTTCAAAAAATAAGAGTCGAATTTGAAAGCGTGGAAGCTGTTGGAACGACCCTGCTGGACCCATCCACGACGAGGATGTTGGTTTTGTTAAATCGCACCCTAAGCGTAGGTCTCACCCAAAAGGCTGGCGGGAAACCCACCAAACCCGCCCAAAATTACACTTAAGAATGTTTTGCTTGAATTGCGCCCGTAGTTATTTTCTGGGGCCTTGGGGAGCTTTCCCCCAGTCGAGCCAACATTTGGACAATTTTTCAGCAGTGGGGTGCCGAACCCACCTGTGGGACCGGCACCTCAGAGGCTGGGGTGCTATTTTGAAAGGGTGCCCTGAGTTCCAAGTGAGGTCCAGGGTCCCCCACCTCCCCCACCCATGGACAGTGTCACCCACGGATGCCTGGGCATTAAGCTCCCCCCCCCCCCACCCTTCCCCCCGCGCGTGAGGACACCCTGCTATGTGATTGCTGAGGGGCCCCCTCTCCACTTTTTCAGACCTTACCACACCCCTTTCGGTTACCCCCTTTCAGAACCACTGAATACCCTCCCCAACCTTTATGAGGCCCCTTCATACCCGCCAATCACCCAACCCCCCCCCCACCCTTCATGCCCCCCGTTCAACTCCCCTTTCATGGACATGCCTCCCCCCCTCAGATCCCGACCTGTGGCAGTGTCACCCTGGTACTGCCACCTTGACAGTACCCCCGCCAGCCTAGCAGTGCCACACAGGCACCTTGGCAGTACCAAGGGGGCAGTGCGAAGGTGCCAGCCTGCCACTGCCAAGGTGCTCAGGTGTCAGAGGGTGGGCGAGGGTGCCATCCTTCCGTGACCACCCAGGGGTCTCCAATGTCTGGGAGCCCCCCTGGTGTCGTTACGCCTGGTCCACGTTTGTGTGGACCAGTGTTAAACAGCACCATGGCGAGGTCTCCCAGGCGCCTACTGGCTCATTTAAATATGCTGATCCTGCCCAGCGAGGGTGAGATCCAGATCGCAAAGTCTTGCGAGGTTCGGCTGAATCCCGGGAGACGTTGCGAGTGTTGTGAATCCCGCAAGAGGCCTGACACCAAGTCGGGGGAAGACGTGTCCGTTAAATTGCGTCCTACATCTGTCCCCATTTTTACCTCCATTGCACTCAACAGAACTAATCTTTGGGTCAATTATATCAGACCTAAGGTCAGCACGGTAGCGCAGTAGTTAGCACTGCTGCCTCATGGTGCCGATGTCCTAGGTTCGAACCTGCTCTGGGTCACTGTCCGTGTGGAGTTTGCACATTCTCCCCATGTGTGAGTGGGTTTGGCCCCCACAACCCAAAGATATGGAGGGGAGGTGGATTGGCCATGCTAAATTGTCCCTTAATTGGAAATAATTAATTGGGCACTCTTAATTTATTTTTTAAAAAATGATATCAGACTTGTCAATTTACCATTTGTTAACATCACCTTCACAGGTGCGTATCTGACATCAACATCAAAATCTAGGATGACTAGATTAAGGATCTCAGTCCCATCCTGGTTAATGCCGGACTTTCCCAGTGTGTGAGCATTATTGAGGAGAATACTGGTAAAAATCGGGAGGCATGTAAGGCGTGCTGCCACCTCGCGATCACCTGTTTTATGCTTTCGTGCAAAGTCGAGATCCACACTCCTTGAAGTAGTCCCAATGCAGCAATCTCCCAGTCTGACATGTTGCACACTGAACTATGTCTTTATAATTAATGGCAGCCATTATCTAACAACAAACAAATTAAATCCTTAATCAGTCAACTGGACTCTTTGCGATTGGTTCTCCTTTTTTTAAAGGACTGAAAGGGTAGACTTGTTTGCGTTGGTAAAATAACGAACGTTTGCTACTACCCATGATATCATATTACATGGTTAACGTTGCTACTGACTTGCTCTGGTAGGTTACGCAGCATTATATGAGTAAGTTTTATGCCCTTTGGGCACTGGGTTAAAAGGAAAAGCTTTCCTTCAACTGATATAATTAACAGCATAATGAATTGTGAAAGCATTGTATTTTCCCCCAAAAATCTATTTTACTCTAATGCTCACCATGAATAATTAATCCAGGCGCAGAGAAGGGAATTGTAAAAATAGGAATTTCTGTCACTGTTCATCATTTTGGGACAAACAGAAAGGCTTTATTTATTGTTACAATTATCAAGAGCTGAAATGCTGACCTGAATGACGAAGTCTCTACAGGTATATGAAATGCATAGACAGTTCAAGACTGTGTTTGACAGCACCTCCAGTAAAAAAAACAAAAGAAATCAAAAATATTTACAAAGCCAGTCAGAATGTTATCCCTGGATCTTGTTTGGGAACTGGTGGCATATTCAACAACGGGCAATTCAAAGGGTGGACATCAGCGAGGTGACAGCTCACCAAGGTGATGGCTCCTGCCACCCATCAAAGTGGGTGAATTGGATGACGGAACCATCCTGTTTCTTGGTCCACAGATTCCTAGGAGTCAATATTGTGTGACTCTAATGAGGGGCCGCACTTGAGCAGTCAGATCTACGTGCCGCCTCGCTCTGGCTTCTGTCTGGGCCCTCATGCTTGAAGAAAACCACGCTAAAACAAACAACGCAGTTTCTCCAGAGAGCGCCTCTGACTGGAACACGCTCACTGATAGCTCCCGGGGGGTGGGGAGCAGGGGGGGGGGGGGGGGGGGGGGGGGGGGGGGGGGCGGGGTGGGATGGTAACCTCTGACTTCACTGCCAATAACTGAGATGGCGTGCGTCTGGAACACGCGGAGATCTTAATCCAACAACTTTTCAAAAGAGCCCTGTGTATGCTGTTTATTTTTTTGTATGTCAATCTACCCACCTTGTTCTGGACGGGAGTGAATACTGAACCTTCTCGTGCCTCTTTGCAGCTCACTATGAAATGTAACCACTGGAGGCAATGAACAGGCTCTCAGAACGACCACAGGGAAAGAAAGAGCAGTGCTCACAAAGAAAACTATGTCGGGAGCTATGTGACGGATTGTCACACTTCACTGCAATGCAGCCTCACCTCCCTCGCCTCGTCGTGAGCTGGCTGGGAAAAGCACAGTGCACCAGATGCCTGAGGCCTTCAGTGAAAGTGCAGCAGAAATGGGGTGGGGGGGAAAGGAAGACACATCCTTTTTTACCATACATGGTGCCATTAGTCAGGCAGGTTTAAAGGTCCCAGCCACGTTGAGAAGGCAGGGAGGAGGTAAACGTCTAACAGAAGTGAATGAGATGGGTGGTTGAAGGGTGCGGGTGGATACGATGGGTTGTGGGCTAGGAAGGATCAAGGGGTGGAACGGATCAGAGGGGGGGGGGGGGGTAGAATGGGTCGGGTAGTTGCAGGGATGGGTGGTCAAAGGGAGATGGGATAGTTGGGGTGGTCTGGGGTCGGGATGGTAGTCGAGGGGGTTGAGGGGTAGTTGGCGGGCTGGAGGTAGTCAGTTGGGGATGGGTGGGTAGTGGGGGGTAGTCACAGGGTATTGGAGGGGTCAGGTAGGTATTCGGGGGGGGATGAGAATGGGGGTGAGGGGGTAACTAGTACAATTACCAAGGAGTTAGAAGTGGATTTAATTCTCCTGCCCGTTCCGAGGTAACTACACAAAAACAAATTAGGAGGAGTAGGCCACTTGGCCCCTCGAGCCTGCTCCACCATTGAATTAGATCATGTCTGATCTCAACCCCACAACCCTGCCTACCCCCGGGTAACCTTTTCATCCCCTTGTTACCAATTCTGCTTTCACCCCCTCGTTAACTACTCTGCTAAGAGAATAGGAACCATCCAGCGTCTCCGATTTAAATCAGAGTTTGGGATGCTTCCCAGCCACTCTCAAGCCTACAATCTCGCCGATCGGAAGTTTGAACTTCCCGGGCATTTCCTTCCGCAGCCCTTGCGTGGGGATTTTCACCACGGGTTCCCTCTCACCTCCCCTGGAGATTGAAAGTTATGGGCTGCAGATGTGAAAGTTGTGCTCCAGCTTCTTCAAGGGACACAGGTGGACTTCAAAGACTCCATGGCACCATTCAATGAAGAGTTCTTCACCTGTCCCTGTCCAATAATCTCTCTCTCTCCCCCCTCCCCCCCACCGCCCCTACCCATAGCCTTCAAAATATAGATCACGTGCCTTTGGCAGCACGGTCCCAGCTCCAGGGTCCCAGGTTCGATTCCCGGCTTGGGTCACTGTCTGTGTGGAGTCTGCACGTTCTTGCCGTGTGTGCGTGGGTTTCCTCCGGGTGCTCCGGTTTCCTCCCACAGTCCAAAGATGTGCAGATTAGGTGAATAGGCCATGCTAAATTGCCCTTATTGTCCAAATTGCCCTTAGTGTTGGGTGGGGTTACTGGGTTATGGGGATAGGGTGGAGGTGTTGATCTTGGGTCGGGTGCTCTTTCCAAGAGCCGGTGCAGGCTCGATGGGCCGAATGGCCTCCTTCTGCACTGTAAATTCTATGTAAATGCTGTTGGTGTCTACACAGAAATAATCGCTGTGCTCTAGTTCACTGCATTGAATGCAATTGATTATACTTTTGATGTAACATAGTGCATAATGGACGTGCTATTATTATTGTTATTATTCCATCTCTGGGGCACTGGCCAGACTGGTGCAGCGGGCACGCAGCAGAGAGCCACTCTAAAGCCTGTAATCTTGGCTACAGGGAAGAAGAGCTGGAAACGCTGCCAACCTTCCTTTGCTACCTTTCAGCATTATCCGCAGCAGCAGGAAACACTGAGTACATAAACAGCCGCGGCCTGGCTTCACATCTCCTACTAGAGTAAGAGCATTCAGCAGCCAGGTTTTTTTGGAGGGGTAGGGGGGAAAGTTGTGCAACACAGTGAGGCGAAGTATGATAGGTACATTAATTGTGCCCGACAATATCGGAAGGCTCACATTTGTCAAGTTTACCCCACCTCCAATAGGAAGTCCCAGTCATGGGTTTGAATTAAAGTAGTGATATATTTCTAATATACAATTTCTTATCTGTGTAGGCTGAACTGTTCCAGTGGAAGGGAAATCCAATTGAAATTCTGCTGATGTTTTTGTTTTTGTTGCCTGAAACACTTATTTATGTTGTCGCTGTGATTAGCTCACCACTTTGTTCCGGGAATGTGTTTGCTGTTTTCACGAGGTCAGTCAACCATTTCCCACCTCTGGTGTTCTTTATTTTACTTGAGGTTTGTTGGCTAGGAAATAAGCGGATGTTTTGAGGTAACCTTTCTCCTCTCCGAAACTTCTTTCTGAGTTTTTGATCTCCCCTTTTCATCATTCTTCCATCTTCTAAGGTCATCCCCAAAAGTTCTACCCAAGCTGCTAACTGTTCACTAATTGAGTGTTTAATTGTGGTGCAGGTATAGGTATCAACTCGGGTTTCACTTATGCTGCTACACACGGGAACATTCCATTCCCGGTGGGCACCATAGGGGTCTGGGGAGTTTTATTTACACCTTTAATCATTTTGATTTGATATTGCAAGTTTGCTTTGAGTTTTTTATTAAAAATGCAGTACCCCTTTAAGAAGCTGCCCTTTCAATTTGTCCTTCAATTTGTTTTGCTTTAATGGGTTGCTCAGAAGAGTACACATAAGAACAGACTGAAGCTTTTGGCTAAAAGCAAATTACTGCGGATGCTGGAATGTGAAACAAAAACGGGGGCGGGATTCTCCGATCCCCCGCTGGGTCGGATAATCGCCCGGGGCCGGCGTCAATCCCGCCCCGCCGTGTCCCGAATTCTCCGCCCGCCGAGATTCGGCGGGGGCGGGAATCGCGCTGCTCTGGTCTCCGGCCCGCGATGGGACGAAGTCCCGCCGCTGACAGGCCTCTCCCGCCGGCGTGGATTAAACCACCTACCTGATCGGCGGGGCGGGCGGGCGCCGGGGTCCTGGGGGGCAATCTGACCCTGGGGGGTGCTCCCACGGTGGCCTGGCCCGCGATCGGGGCCCACCGATCGGCGGGCAGGCCTGTGCCGTGGGGGCACTCTTTTTCTTCCGCCTTTGCCATGGTCTTCACCATGGCGGAGGCGGAAGAGACCCCCCTCCCCTGCGCATGCGCCGGTATGATGTCAGCAGCTGCTGATGCTCCGGCGCATGCGCGGATTTATGCCGGCCGGCGAAGTCCTTTCGGCCTCGGCTGGCGTGGCGCCAAAGGCCGTTCACGCCAGCCGGCGGAGTGGGAACCTTCCGCATCTTTGGGGCGGCCCGACGCTGGAGTGGTTCACTCCGCTCCAACATGCCGGGACCCCCCGCTCCGCCGGGTAGGGGAGAATCCCGGCCCAGAAAATACTGGACAATCTTAGCAGGTCTGACAGCATCTGTGGAGAGAGAAGGGAGCTAACGTTTTGAGTCTGGATGACTCTTTGTCAAAGCCTTTGAAGGTCTGGCTGTTGGGTTTGGAGGTACATGTTTGTACTGTGCGGCTCTGTAAATAAAATCTAATCTAATGTGTGAAAATTGGGTTCCAGTTCTATCCTTCACTGTCTATCTGTAGTAGAATGCAGGGTGCTCTTAAAATAATAAGATCTTTATTATTGTCACAAGTAGGCTTACATTATCACTGCAATGAAGTTACTCTGAAAATCCCCTAGTAGCCATATTTTGGCATCTGTTCAGGTACACTTAGGGAGGATTCAGAATGCCCAATTCACCTAACAAGCACAACTTTTGGGACTTGTGGGAGGAAATCGGAGCACCCGGAGGAAACCCACGCAGACACGGGGAGAACGTGCAGACTCCGCACAGACAGTGACCCCCAAGCCGGGAATCGAACTCGGGTCCCACACAAGCCTCAACTGCCCATTCGATCATGAGTCAGGCTGAAATTGAAGTTTATTCAATCCTCGCCTGATGACAAAACTGGTATTTCCTGGAGGGAGTCACTGCTCTATGTCCTGCCAGAGAGAGAATTCTGGCAGAGCGTCTTTTCTCGTTGAGCCACACCTCCAACTGAGATCAACTAAGTCAGTAAAGAACTAGATCTGGACCTGTGAGCTATAAGTCAAGTTTGTTTAGCTATGCCCTAACCCAAACAGACAAGCTTGGTGAGATCAATTTCATGACTTGTTCAAAAAGACTAACGGTAACAAAATGCATTCCTTCATGCCGCATCTCAGTACGTTGATGGTCTGGATGTCTGTTCCCGAATCCTCTGCCTGTCCTGCTCTCTACCACGGCGAGTTTGTTATGGAGAGTAAGAGTCACATAGAATAAAGGAGCAATTTGTTTTTTTGGGGCGACAGGTGCGCTGGGTCAACACATTGCCTTGCATCCCTGTGGAAGAACCCCTTTGTCATTCTTTTGCTACAGAAATACCACATTGACCCTCTCTCCTGGAGCACCTTGTCCTGTCCTGTGGGAGGAGCGCCCCGTCATCCTTTACTATGGGAATAGCACCTTGTGTGGCAATAAAGGCATGATGGCCTCAATGCCCTCCCTCCGTGCTGTGATGATTCCACATCCTCCTGCCCCTCGCCAAAACAACCGAGTTAGAAAAGGGCACAGAGTCCGGCAGTCCCCCCGGGCATCTTGGCCCATGAGGCGAATGACCTTGCTTTCACCGAGTCTGTCAATTGAGCTGGCTCGTGAAGTGACAAGCGCTGACAATTCTGACTGGGACCCGGAAGTGGGTCGTGGTCGGGGGTGGTGAACGACATTGAGGAGGTTTGGAAAATGCTGGCTGGTATCAGCTTCCAGCAGCTCATTGTAATGAAGTGATACAGGATGCAATGGTTGATATTTTAGAAATTCAAATTTAATGCAACCCAACTTCTGATTTTAAACAAAAGCAATTTATATTAGTGGCTCAATGACGACGTGATATTCTACACATCATTTGCTCACTCCCCTTCTGTTATTTTCCTGAAAGCTGAAGCTCTGATACCATGGGGGGGGGGCTGCACCAGCCCTTGGAAAGAGCATCCTGCTGAAGCCCACACCTCCACCCTATCGCCATAACCCAGTAACCTCATCTAACCTTTTTTTGGACACCAAGGGCAATTTAGCATGACCAATCCACCTGTTGGCAGGTGAGGAGGTTGGGGTGGCCAATCCAAATGCAAAACTGTCCGGATGCATATTTAGAAGGTGGAGGTAGTCTGCTCCCTCTCCCACTTCACGTAGATACATAACCCTGCAGACATGGAAAGAGATTTAATATTTAACCACATTTACCCCAAACCCCTTTATTTTCCTTTTTCCTTCATCAGTCTATCTAATCCAATTTGCATGCTGATAGAATTCCCCCCCCTCCCCTCCAAACAATTAAACCGTTGAATTAAACTCCAAAGATGTTGAGATCTCTGTGTGAAACAGTTTCTTGTACTCTCTGTTCTAAATTGCTCACATTAAACCTTGGATGTATGGCCCCTCATCTACAGGAAGCAATCAGATTCTACGGGCTCTGTCCCATCCTTCCAACACTCCAAATAGACCAAGATTAACAATAATCTGCTTTGTTCTAATAAAAAAAAGACACAATTTCCCAAGTCTTTCTTTTTGTATTTCCTCAAAACTGGCAGCAGTCGAGTCAACCTGTTTTGCACCCTTTCAAATAAATGCCTGTTCTCTGGAGCCAATACTTTCACCCAGTATTTTAACGGAGGTCTTCAGGTTTTATCCAGGCTCATCGTTAACTCTTGGCTTTTATACTCCATTTCTCTTGTGATCAAATGTGCAATTCCATTTGCTTTTTTATAGCCGCGGTACTGCCTTTATTGTGCCATGAATCTGTACCTTGAAACCCCTCCTCCCTTCCACATCATCAAATCTATTTCCATTCAGAGCATTGTTATTACTGTTACGTTTTGAACCAAATATATCACATCACGCTTGCCGACACAAAAGTCTTAAACTGTCGTGTTTTAGCCCCCCTACTTCATTTCAACTCCACCCCGAGCAAACCGATCACCAAATTGTGGATGTACACCCTTGACCGACAGCTGCGTAAGTTGGCTTTCCTGCAGTGTAAATTTTAATGGGCTGGAAACCTGCGCAATGCTTTATTCTCCATCGCCTTGTGCCATGGTTGTAAAATGGCGCATCTCTAGTGTCACCCCAGCTGAGATCAAGCCATTCAGCAATGGCCCGTGATCGCTCCTGGGATCTTCAAATCGATCACTGTCACTGCTGTGTGATCCAATAGGTTGGGAGTCAGGGCTCTCTTTACAGTTCACAACAGAGGAGTCTATTTTACGGCCAGAACAGCATTTATATATAGAGCCTTCAATGTAGGAGGACATCACAAGGCACTTTGCAAGACTTTTATCAAGCAGAATTTGACACCCTGCTGCACAGGGTGATCAAAGGGCAGATAACATGAAAAATGAAAACCGCTTATTGTCACGAGTAGGCTTCAATGAAGTTACTGTGAAAAGCCCCTAGTCGCCACATTCCGGCGCCTGTCCGGGGAGGCTGGTACGGGAATCAAACCGTGCTGCTGGCCTGCTTTAAAAGCCAGCGATTTAGCCCAGTGAGCTAAACCAGCCCAGTAACATTTAACAGTAAATGTTAAGGAGAGTCGTGAAGGAGAACAAGGTAGAGAGGCAGAGCGGTTTAAGAAGGGAATTTCAGAGCTTAAGGCCGAGGCAGCACTAGGCACAGTCATCTATGGTTGAGCGATCACAGCAAACCAAGTGTACGACGCACACTGCAGATTCGGTTTAAAAAATGAATTACAGCCAACAGTCTACAGAGTTTATTTAAAAAGAGTCCCCACGAACTATAGCACACAGATCTTGTGCGTGACTGAAATTATAGAAGCAAGTCCTGTTAAAAACAGGGGGGATTCTCCAGTGAGATGCAGCGGGCCGAGGATAGTAACAGCCTCCCCGAACAGGCGCCGGAATGTGGCGACTAGGGGCTTATCACAGTAACTTCATTTGAAGCCTACTTGTGACAATAAGCGATTTTCATTTTCTTTTTCATAATAACATTTGTATGTAACCAGTCACTTACAGCAGTGTGAGATGGAGGGAACAATGTGATAAAGAGATTTCTTAGTGGTAATGACCTGGAACCTATTGCCAATGAGAGTGGTAGAAGCAAAGATGATCAATTATTTCAAAAGGAAATTGGATGGGCACATGGAATATAAACCTGTAAAGCTACGGGGATAGAGCGGGAGAATGGGGCTGAATGGATTGCTCTACAGAGAGATGGCATGGAATCGTTGGGCTGAATGGCCTTGTTATGTGCTGTGTCACTCGATGGCTCTAGCTAATCATTCTTCTGTACCTTTACCGAGGGCTTCTGAAGTGAGGATCTAGTCAGAGTGCATGCAAGTGGACTCCCAACTGGACTCTTTATGTGTGATCTATAAGATGCCTGAATGCCCCTCCTCGTTGTGCCTGTGAGAGAGGTGGGCTATGAAACTCTTCGGCTATGCCTCAGAGGAAACAGTTCACCTGTGATTTTGCGTAGTCATGACAATGTCCTGCAATAATAGTGTTCTGCACGACTGATATGGTCTCAACCAAAAATATAAAATAATTTGGTTCGCCAAGTGCTTTGTAAAATTTGAAGCTCCAGATGTAAGCTGATGAGTCCTACCTCGCTTCACCATGACCTCCTGGAGCACAGTTACCATCTCTAACACAAGACCAGTGGGTCAATGGGCGGCTAAGACAACAGAGGTCAAACCATTGAATGATTTGCGTTTCCAGGATGGGAGATGAACGAAGAAAATCGGCCGAGAGGAATCGGTTCTTTTTAATGCTGCGCAAAGCCGGTGCAAAAAAAATGAACGTGAAATATAACTATTTGAAATTTAATCACTTTTCCTGAGTCGCTGAAAGATTTCTCTTTGCTTTTTTTTTGCGTGCCACATCACGCCATTAGTTATCAGGGAATTCTTATTTAAAAAATCCCAAAATAAACCATTAACCTTGGAGTAATCGCCTGACCAGCTGCGTGGCCCAGGCATTCAAACTGGCTGCGGATATGACTGAGCAGATTGCAAGGAGCTCTTTTTTGAGGGGGAGGGGGTGAGATCCTTTAGCCTGAAGGGGAATTTGAACCATTTTTTTTGAAAGAAGAAAACAATTCTATTGTAGAGGTCATTTTGCTCATTACTTTGAAGGGACAACTGTCTGCGTGAACATGTCAAGGCAGATGTCGTAATGGGTGAAAAATGTCTGCTCCATTCAAAGATGAGCCTAGGTCAATGCAAGTATCTTCTTATTAGTACAAAGTCAGAGAGTGGTACAGAGATGAGGGAGTCAGAGTTATAATTTTATCGCCGTATCCCTGGCCAGCCCTTCCACTGGCTAGGTTTCGACACAAGAGCATAAGTCTCGCTCACCGTGCCTTCATTAATGTCTTAATTCCATTTTTATCTTGTACTGACGAGTTAAAATAAATGAAATTCCTTAAGAGAATAAAATTAAAATAATCAGAATGTCAAATAGCAGATTCAATTTGCTAGTTAGGCTTTCCATTTCAATTCTCTTCCCGCACCGTGCGGCCTGCCAAGGCGCACTTCCCATCTGTTTCCAGAACTAATTATTCATGGAACAAGTCACTCGTCTGTTGCCAAGAGGCTCATAGCTTGAGGGGGCACCACTCCACATCAAGCGCAGTTGGCCGGGAGTCTCTCCCGCTCTTACCGCCAGACACCAGCATGTTGGAAGGATTTGCAGGTTGATACTCAACCTGTTTGGCTATGGACTCAAACCTGGAGCTTGTGGATCAGAGACAGGAACGCTACCCATTGTGCAACAAGACCTCCACAGTTCGGCTTTAGGACCATACATATTGCAGTTTTGGCAGGTGTGTTATTTTGCTTCCCTATGTTTTTCTCCCCCCACCCCCCTGATATTATTTTTGTCCTATTTTCTCCCCGATGGCCAGGATAGGAAACTCTTTAAAAAAAAAAAATTTAGAATACCCAATAGTGTTTTTCCAATTGAGGGGCAATTTAGTGTGGCCAATCCACCTACCCTGCACATCTCTGGGTTGTGGTGGTGAGACCCACGCAGACACGGGGAGAATGTGCAAACTCCACACAGTGACTCCAGGGCCGGGATTCGATCCCGGGTCCTCGGCGCCCTGAGGCAGCAGTGCTAACCACTGCGCCACCGTGCCACCCTGAGGATAAGAAACTCAATGGCCACTTCCTGTCCCAGTTTTCGATTGGCAACGAGGTTGAAATGGAGGGAAAATGCCAGTGCGCTGACTTACCATCCTGTTCATGTTGCCAATCCTCCTTCATCTCCGACCGCAAGGAAATATTCAGATTCCAACAGGCAGCAGATGCGCCCTGAAAGTTCCACCCATTGGTGTTCGGCGCAGAATGAAACACGGAATCACACAGCATTGGAGAAGGCCATTCAGTCACATTTCACCAACTCTACCCTTGCAGTCTCCGCCTTGAACCTCGCTTTGCAGGTGGGTCCGGTTAGAAATGAATCTGGCTGACTGCTGGTGTTGGTGATTTAGCTGAGCACTGACTTTGGCTTATTGAGGTCCAAGTGTTGGGACCAGAGGTCGTGGGCTACCATCAAACATGATATGTGCAATCTAACGGGAGAGGTTTCTAAGTGTCATTTGTAAGGGGATTTGCCGGGAGTTTCCGTCAGCTCTGTCGCCGAGTTCCCCACCTCTATCTAACCACACTTAAGTCACTTTGTTGGGCTCTGGGGAGTTTTTCCCCAGTCAAGCCCACACTTACCGAATTATTTTCATCATTGGGGAGCTGAACCCGCTGGCCAGACTGGTTCCTCAGAGATCGGGCCACCATTTCAAAAGGGTGCCTTGATCTCTAAGTGGGCGTTTGGGCCCACCACATCCCCAACCTATGGGGAATGTCACTCTCCCCCACACAAGGGCATTTGCCCCCCCCCCCACCCCCCCAAAGTAATGGCACCCCATTATGGGGTCGCTGAGGGCCTCCATTTTCAGGCTTCCCGCTGCCTCTTTTGGCACCCCCCTCTGCCAGGACCCCCACCCTTCAACCCCCCAACCTTTTAGAGGCCCCTTCACACCCACCCTGTACCCAACCCCCACCCCTCATAACCCCCGCCACCATCCTTTCAGGGGCACAGCCACCCTCAGGCCCTGACCCTTGGCAGTGTCATTCTGGTGCCCGAGCACCCTGGCACTGCCACCCTGGGAGTGTTCCTACTGGCTTTGCGGTGCCACCTGGGCAGTGCCAAGGTGTCAGCCTGGCAGTGCCATGGTGCTCATGTTCCAGGGCCAGGAGGCCACCCTTCCTTACCCCTGACCACCCAGGGGTCTCCGATGGCCTGGGAGAAACCCCCAGGTGCCATGACGCCTGGGCCACGTTTGTGTGGACCAGTGCTAATTGGTGTCCACTCACTGTGGATCCAGTTAGATGATGGGAGGCTGTTAGATAGGGGGCTCTTCCCGTTAATGGGATGGAGATTGGCTTTAACTGGTGATTATTGTTCCTCATCGCGCTGCAGCGCGATCCGGATCTCACCAACAGGAGCGGGCTGGTTAGATCAGAAACCGATGGGTTCCCGATTTGGGATTCTCCTACGATCCGACTGGCTCGTTCGGATTCGTGCCAGGCGTAACCGTTAAATTGTGCCCGATATAAAAGGAACTTTTGGATCAATGTGTGGACTTTTGAAAATAATATCCAGCACACTGCTAATGGTATTGCTCTTGACAAAAATCCATGTGTCCCTGCGACTTTTGTGTGACCCTTACATTTATAAAGTACCTTTAATGCAGTATAACATCCCACAATCCCACAGCAGCACTTGCCGGTAACATTTTGACACTGGGCCAACAGGTGACTGAGGCCAATGAGGTAGGTTTTAAGGAGTGACTTAAAGAAGGGATTGAGATAGAGAGACAAAGAATTTTAGGAAGGAATCCTAAATCTTAGGATTTAGAAAGCTGAAGGCATGTCCGCCAATGGTGGAATGATTAAAATCAGGAATATGTATGCAAAAGGCCAGAATTGGAGGAGCGCAGAGATCTTGGAGGATTTCAGAGCTGGAAGAGATTACAGAGATGGAGAGGGGCCGGGCTCAACACGAAGTCCAGGGAACAGGCAGAAGTCACAGATTGCTCTCAAATTCTGTGCAACACAGTGGAATAGCTAAAACTCACCTCATCCCCAACCTCCTTAAGATGCAAACTCATGGCGGGATATAGTTTCCGTGGGATAGTCTTCTGGCAAACCTCAAGTGACAAATCTTCAGATGTAAACATAGATACTGGGTGGGATATAGAACATACAGGGCAGAAGGAGGCCATTCGGCCCACCAAGTCTGCACCGAGCCACTTAAGCCCTTACTTCTGCCCTATCCCTGTAACCCAATAACCCCTCCTAACCTTTTGTGGTCACGAAGGGCAATTTATCATGGCCAATCCACCTAACCCTGCACGTCTTTGGACTGTGAGAGGAAACCGGAGCACCCGGAGGAAACCCACGCACACACGGGGAGAATGTGCAGACTCCGCACAGTGACCAAGCAGGGAATCGAACCTGGGACCCTGGCGCTGTGAATCCACAGTGCTAATCACCTGTGCTACCGCACTGCCCACTTTCATACTGCCATGAAAAGTATCCCTGCCTTTGTTCTCAACTGGAATGTACACGTCACGCGATGAGGGAAGCGGTGGCAAGTGAGCAGGACTTGATGCAGAATAGGATATGGGCACCAATGTATTGGATGAGCGGAGGTTTGTGGAGGATGGGTTGTTGGTCAGGAGCGTATTGGAGTCTGGAGACGACAAAGATGTTGCTGAGGCTTTCAGCAACAAATGGGCTGAAGCGGGGAGTGAAGATGACGATGTTATGGCGGTAAAGGTCGGCAGTCTTTACAAATGAGAAGATAGGGGGTGAGATCAAATGGGATGTTGAAGCCTGAGACAAAGATAATCACAAAGCCCAGCAGAGTGTTGAACTTTATCACTGGGCGGCTGGAATAAAAAGGGAGGGGGGGGGGGGGTGTTGATTCAGACGCAGAGATCTTTGGTCGGATGGCTGACACACTGCATCAGCCCTGAGCTTACACCTGAGGAAGGACGTATCGGCCTTGGAAAGGGAACAGAGCAGTTTCGCTAGATATCCCACCTCGAATGAACTAAATGTAAGGCCCACCACCCGGCGTGATCTAATTGGGATGTTAAGATTAGAAAGGGATTAGATAAAGTAGATACAGAGAAGCTATTTCCCCTGATGGGGTGTTTCCAGATTACGGGGTCTTAATTTAACTTTAAAATTAAAACAAAACCATTCAAGAGTAAAATCAGGAAGCAAATTTTCATATAAAGGGGAGTGGATGTCTGCAATTATCTCCCCTAAAAGCTGTGGAGGCTGAATATATTTCAGACAGAGCGTGACAGACTTTTTATTCGATCAAGGATATCAAGAAATCTGGATTAAATGTGGGATAAATGGAGTTGCATTAGAGATTATGGTGGGACAGGTTCGACAGGCTGAGTGGCCTACTTTAGTAGCTTCGCTACAGCGAGTATTTGACTGAAAATCAGCCATAGAGACAGTGCTGCCAGCAGACATAATAACATTTTCATTTGGTGTCACCTGCATTGATAAATGTAACCAGGGTCCTGCCGTGGGGACATGAGAATACAATATTCACATCCGTGAAGGGGTCTGCTGTCGCTGAGTGTGTCCTGCAAATCTAAACGAGAGCGATTCGGCAGCAAACAGTCTTGGGTGTAATGCAGAATTGCTCTCACTGGAAGTAGCAATTAACATAAATAGGGTTTTATAGCCTGAAGTACAGGTAGCTTCGGATCTGCCACTGGCAATGGCGGCAATTTGAGGTGATGAATTAAAAGCATCACAAATAACTGCACTGCACAACGCTGAGGGACATTGGCTGAACTGTGAGCTCTCCAGCAATATAGTGGAACAAATGCACCTGATTTACAATACTGGATAAGTGGGCAGCTCTCACTTGCCCTCGCGGCCATATATACTAATATCAGAAAATCATAATCGGGTAGGATATTTGGAGTGGATTATCCACCCCAACACAATGAAAATAAACACCCGCAGTAACTCTCGGCGATTATTCAACTTCTAGCTCCAAAGCAGAAAACGATGATCCGAAACATAGGAGCTACAGATCATAGATTTTACATTGCAGAAGGAGGCCATTCGGCCCATCGGGTCCGCACCGGCTCTTGGAAAGAGCACCCTACCCAAGCCCACACCTCCACCCTATCCCCATAACCCAGTAACCCCACCCAACACTAAGGGCAATTTTGGACGCTTAGGGCAATTTATCATGGCCAATCCACCTAACCTGCACATCTTTGGACTGTGGGTGGAAACCGGAGCACCCGGAGGAAACCCACGCACACACGGGGAGAACGTGCAGACTCTGCACAGACAGTGATCCAAGCCGGGTATCGAACCTGGGACCCTGGAACTGTGAAGCAATTGTGCTAACCACTATGCTACCGTGCTACCTCCCTCTTAATGCACATGAAGCATTGACAGGGGACGTAGACCAGAATTTTAAGTTATTCGGGCGGGTACACACATGAAATCAGGTGAGACGATGTCAGGCGTGTGTAATAGATAGATAGATAGATAGAACAGTACAGCACAGAACAGGCCCTTCGGCCCTCGATGTTGTGCCGAGCAATGATCACTTAATGACGTCATCCCTCCCTCGCGCGGTATTTTGGTTGGCGGGCAGGAGTCAAAACACGCCCGCCGTCAATCAAGCGGTCAATTTAAATTAATTCAACAGCAATTGTCCAGGATTTTACGTTGTCCCCCTTCCTTGGCGGGTGGGCATCCCTCCAGGGTGAGATGAAAGGTCAGGGCTCAAACACAATTGAGAAATGTGCTTGCTGACTGAGGTCTGTGTATGACTCCGCTGCCCAGTCAAAACTGGCAGAGCTTTTCCGCTGATTTTCACCAGCCTGCAGCTCCCTCAAACAGTTCCACAGCGTCTGTCCCCCTAAGGGAGTACAGTGGAAGTGCCAGCCCGTACCCTCCCATTTATTGGCGCCTGCCGTCCTCCCGCCCTCTCCTACAACGCTCGACCTTTCACAGAGCGTGTTTCACGCTGGATGGCCGTTAATTGGTCAACCAGCGCAATGTCATGTTAACAACTCAATCTCGGCGGCAGCGGGTTTAACATCCGCGCCAAGTTCTGGCACGTCCAGTTAGTAAAATCTAGGCCTTAGTTAACAAATCAAGACTCCATTCTTTCTGACTCCTACTTGCACGTTGGCCTCTCTCCGTTTTTGGACAAGAGCAGGATGACATATGACCTACTCCCTTGTTTAAGGAGGAAAGATCCGATCCTTCAAAGGGGAGATGGCTTGAGTACAGTTGAGGGAAGGAGGGGTAAGGTAGAACAACCAAAGCCAGCGCTCCCTGGATGATGAGCGGGATAGAGAGTAAGCTGAAGCAGAAAAAGAGGGATAATGACAGATGTCAGGTTGACATAATAGGTGAAAACCAGACTGAATATTTAAAAAAAAATCAGAGTGAGAGAAGAGACTGGCAGCTAACACAAAAGGGCAGGGGGGTGGATACGTGGGTTTGAGTAGGGTGATCATGGCTCGGCACAACATCGAGGGCCGAATAGCCTGTTCTGTGCTGTACTGTTCTATGTTCTATGAAACCAATAATCTTCTCCAAGCATGCAAACAGGAAAAAAGTAGTAAGAGGAAGGTTGGAGAGCCAATTAGGTGCCAAAAAGGGGGATCTACTCATTGAGGTAGGCAATATGGCTGAGGTTTTCAATGACTACTTTGCAGGCAGCACGGTGGCACAATGGTTAGTCACGACGCCGAGGTCCCAGGCTCGATCCAGGCTCTGGGTCACTATCCGTGTGAAGTTTGCACATTCTCCCCGTGTTTGCGTGGGTTTCACTCCCACAACCCAAAGATGTGCAGGTTAGGTGGATTGACCACGCTAAATTGTCCCTTAATTGGAAGAAATTAATTGGGTACTCTAAATTTATATTTTAAAAATGACTACTTTGCATCTGTCTTTACCAAGGAAGAAGATGCTGCCACGGTCCTTGTGAAAGAAGAGGCAGTTGAGCCGATAGATCATAGAATCACTCGGAGACTATTCGGCCCATCCAAGTCTGCATCCACCGACTGAAGGAGCATCCTACCCAGGCCCACTTTGCCGTCCTATCCCCAGAATTCCACCTAACCTTTTGGACACGAAAGAGCAATGTAGCATGGTCAATCCACCTAACCTGCACTGGGACTGTGGGAGGATGCTCAAGGCCAGAATCAACCTCGGTTCTTGGCTGTGTGAGGCAGCAGTGCTAACCACTGTGCACCGTGCCACCATGCTAAAAATTGATCAGAAAGACTGACTACATTTAAGTTTGAAAATTATGAGACGGAACCAGGATGCCGAGGGAATTAAGGGGAGAGGTTGCCCAGGCATTGGCCGTAATCTTCCAATCCTCCTGAGATACAGGGGTGGCGCCAGAGGGCTAGAGTATTGGAATGTTACCCGTGTTCAAAAAAAGGTGCAAGGATCAGGTCAACAATTACAGGCCGGACAGTTTAATCTTGGTTGAAGAAAACCTTTACAAATGATCATCCGGGAAAAATGTAACAATCACTTGGACAACTGTGAATGAATTAGAGAAATGTAGCATAGATTTGTTGAGGCAAATCATGTTTAGCGAACTTGATTTGAGATTTTTACTGAAAGGGTTGATGAGGGTAGTGCAGTTGATGTGGTGTACATGAACTTCCAAAAGTAATTTGAGGAAGTGCCATGTCAAAGACTTGCCGCCAAAGTTGAAGCCCATGGAATAGAAGGAAAATGGCAGTATAATGTTGGCTGAGTGGCAGCAAACAGTATGTTCACGGTTGTTTTTCAGACTGGAGGAATGTACGCAGTTGGGGTTGCCCAGGAGTTGGTACCACGACCAATACTTTTCTTGAAATATATCGATGATTAGGCTTGGGTGTGCTGTTCATAACTTCAAAACCTCCAGGTGACACAAACCTTGGAAGTATTGTGATCTGTAAGGAGGACAAGTAAATTCTTCAGGGTCATCGGCTGGTGGAATGGCAGACACGTGGCAGGCAAAATCTGATGCAGAGAGGTACATTTGGGTAGAAAGAACAAGGCAAGACAGAAGGAAGTAATGGAATTTAAAAGAAGGTGCGGAACAGAGAGACCGGTGGACATGTTTACACAAAATATTGACGATGACAAGGCAGGTTGAGTCAGTGGTTAAAAAAAAACATATGGGATCCCGGGCTTAATATATAGAGGCGCAGAGTATAAAAGCAAGGAAGTTACGGTGAACCTTTAAAAAACATTGTTTCCGCTTGAAAGACCTAAAGGCTTCAGAGATGGTGCAGAAAAGATTTGCGAGCATGTTTCCAAGTATGAGGTGCTTCAGTTCATCAGTTAGATCAGAAGCTGGGGTTGTTCTCCTTAGTAAAGGGAAGGTCGAGAGGAGATTTGATAGATGCGGTCAAAAGCATGAGGAGTCTAGACAGAGAAGGGAGAGGTCTGTTCTCATCGGTGAAGATCGAGAATCAGAGGACACCAAATTAGGGCGATTGGTAAAAGAACCATTGGAGACGTGAGGAAAGACCTGTTTACACTCCTGGAATGGGTAGGCTGTCAGATGAGGAAAGGGTAGACAGGCTGGACTTACATCCGCTGGAGTTTAGAAGAGTAAGGTGTGACTTGATTGAAGCATATAAAATCCTCAGGGATCTTGACAGGGTGGATGTGGAGAGTGCGCTTCCTCTTGTGGGAGAATCTAGAGCTGTGGGTCACTGTTTAAAAATAAGCGGTCACCCATTTAAAACGGAGATGATGCGATTTTCTTTTCTGTCAGAGGGCCGTGAGACTTTGGAACTCTCCTCCTGAAGAGGTGACAGAAGCAGAGTCTTTGAATATTTTTAAGGCAGAGGCGGACAAAGTCTTGGCAAATAAGGGAAGTGAAGATTTATCGGGAGGTAGCCATGATGCAGATATGTGGTTACGATTTGATCAGCCATGATCTTGTTAAATGGCAGAGCATGCTCGAGGGGCGAATGGCCCCTTGTTCGTGCGTCCGTGCACAGTAAGTGGTTAGGATCCGAAATGAATCTGCGAGAGTGTGGCGGAGGCAGATACAATTGGGGCTTTTAGAACATAGAACATACAGTGCAGAAGGAGGCCATCTGCACCGACCCGGCACCGACCCACCTGAGCCCTCACCTCTACCCCATCCCCGTAATCCAACAACTGCTCCCAACCTTTTTTTGATGTGGAGATGTCGGCGTAGGATTGGGGTGAGCACAGTAAGAAGTCTTACAACACCAGGTTAAAGTGCAACAGGTTTGTTTCAAATCACTAGCTTTCAAAGCACTGCTCCTTCCGTGTTGGACTTTAACCTGGTGTTGTAAGACTTCTTACTAACCATTGTTTTGGTCACTAAGGGCAATTTATCATGGCTATTCCACCTGACCTGCACGTCTTTGGACAGTGGGAGGAAACCAAAGCACCCGGAGGAAACCCACGCAGACACGGGGAGAACGTGCAGACTCCGCACAGACAGTGACCCAGCGGGGAATCAAACCTGGGACCCTGGTGTTGTGAAGCCACAGCGCTATCCACTTGTGCTACCGTGCTGCCCACATGGTGAAAGGGAATTAGATAAGTCCCGGGGGGGGGGGGGGGGGGGGGGGGGGACAGCAGGGTCACGGGAAGAAAGGGGGGAGCGGGACAGGTGAGTTGCTCTTGCAGAGGGCATACCCTCTTTCTGACCTCTAACCGTTTTATGGGCTGGATTATACCCTTAGGTTGGGGGCAAGCGTGGGGAGAGGAGGGGGGAACGTGCAAATGCGAGAGCGGCCTGCCTGCGGAGGAGAGCCCATCGACTAGTGGACCTGTTGAAGCCCTAGGGTGGGACAGAGCACCCGGCATACAAGACAGAGACAGACTGACAGGGGGAAGGGGAGAGCAAGTGAATGAGTTGCCATTGAGGTGCTGAACCTAAGAGTATGAGAGACTTACAGACAGAGGGGAAAGGAGCCAAGAAAGGTTTACACGGGGGAGGCGGGGGGGGATTGGGCGAGATGGCGAGAAAAAAAAGTGTGCCCCCAAAAGAGGAAGAAAGAAAAACATAATGGAATTGGAGATGTAAAAGAATCAGAAAACGGGAGGCCAGCAGAGAGACAATTACAGCATGAAATGAGCTACAAACCCATTTGTATTTTGTACATGAGCAACGCCAACGCAGATCAGCTAATAAACCGAGACAGGAAATGTCAGAAATGAGGAGCAGTGATTTATTTTCCCTCAGATACCACTGTACATGGCATGTCAAACCACAATATTTCTGAGGTCAGTCATGTTAGTGGAAAACTCTCTATGTGATGACATTTCTTGTAATTAAATTTAGTGGGGTTTGCGGTTTTCTGTTTATTGTGTGTGATCTGCTTTGGTCGGGTGCTGTGAAATCCTGTCAGATGGATTGCTGCTCCGTACAGACACCAGGGCCCGGAATTTCGAGGTGCGGGGCAGGAGGCCCTAATTGGGTGCAGAACCTGGTGTTGTGGGGGAACTTTACTTAAATAACAAACTGCAGTCTTTGGGTGTGGGTGAGTTGTCTGTCAGAAATTAGGGCCTGGAGGTGGGGGAAACCAATTATGTGAACAATCGGGGGAGGGGGTTTTGCTGAGGTTGTGGTGGGAGGGGGCAGTGTCAGGTCAGTGTTTTTTGGGGGGGGGGAGAGGATGGTTTGAGGGAGGGCCTTAGGGGCAGTTAAATCCAGGTCTCTATACTCTCCAGGGTGTATCCATGAGGGGCTCAGTCTGTAGTTCTTCAAATTGTAGTGTTTATTCATTTTAATTTAAAAAGGAATAAAAGAGGCCCCCATCTGCCAAGATCTCTTTCCTTTATTCATAGAACATACATAGAAAATACAGCACAGAACAGGCCCTTTGGCCCACGATGTTGTGCCGAACTTTTGTCCTACATTCAGAACAAATCAATCTACACCCCAGCTCATGTAAGGAGCTGGAGCCACGTTTCTTAAAAATGGAAGTTACAAAGATACTGTGAAGTTTACCGTATTTATTTGGTTAGGGTTGCCTTTATGCTCACGACCTCGCTGAAATAAAACTGGGGGAGGCCATTCAGCTCCTTGAGTCTGTTTCGCCATTCGATTAGATCACAGGTGATCATTATCCTTGCCATCTTTCCCAAAGGTGTCGCTCAATTCGGACATTTCCCCAGGAACAAATTTAATCCAGAATGAAGATTAAATGGTGGAGTTCTGGATAATATTCAACCCTGGAAGGCAACACAATGCTCCCAATCCTTTCGGCACCTGCGGGTAGCGATGAGGATTTCCGTCAGACAGTCCAGGGGGCCGGGAGGCGAACAGGTGCCAGTCCTGCGAGGGTTAATTCAGCCCCTGACTGGCTATCAATCCAGAGGCGGACTCACAATGAAACACACAGCGCTGGCACCACCACCCCCCCCCCCCCCCCCCCCCCCCAAATGGTCTCCTTCCACACTGTAGGGATTCTCTGATTCTGTGTTCGGGGGCATGGGAGGGAAGGGTTTCGCAGATTCAATGGGCGAAAAGAGGGGGCCACAATCGACCGGGCTGGGGGCGTGCAGTCTCCAGGACCCTCAATGATGCCCCGGAGTAATTTACCCTCCGATCTTCAGCCCCATGATTTCTTTCTAACAAATCTATTTTAAATGTATCTCTCCAAGCTTCCGGGGTGTTCGCTGCCACAATCTCCCCTGATAGCTCTGCTGCAGCTTCAGAGCTGCTAGGCCTCTGACTAGGCCAGCAGCAACGGGAACAGACCTAATAAAGATTATTATTATTACATACCTGCCATTCTTAACTTGATGGTGGGTCCCGCAGGCAGCCAATTAGTAGGCCGCCTTGTGCTAAAACTGTCGAACCGATCCTGCTGGCGGAGGGGGCAGCCCTGAGACCTGTTTTTTCACCTCAACACCATGGTCCCCCAACCCGTGGTAAAATTCTGGCCAATTTTTCTCTCTGCAGTCTTAATTAAATCTACTATTTTAAGGTCCTTGACAGGATGCAGAGGAGTTGGTGTAGCGGTATTTTCATTGGGCAAGCAATCCAGAAACCCAGCGTAATGATCAGGCTTGAACCCCACCACAGCAGATGGCAAAATCTGAAATCAATCAAAATCTGGATTCAAAAGTCTAACAAAGACCATGAAACCACCGTCGTAAAAAAGCCCATCTGATTCACTAATCTGCTGTCCTTACACGGTCTGGCCTACATGTGACTCCAGGCCCACAGCAATGTGTTTGACTCTTAGCTGCCCTCTGAAATGGGCAAGCAAGGAACACAACTAATGGGCAACTGGAGCCAAGCAATAAATGCTGGCACTTGAATGAATAAAAGTAAAATAGCAGAATGGCTCCGGGCAAGGGAGGTGGTTTAGTTACAAGGCTGCGTCTGTTCTCCTTGGGAGTATTGGAGATTGAAGCGAGTTTAGATAAGAGGAAGAAGAAAAATCTCTTTCCATTAGCTGATCGTACAAGCACTAGGGGGGGAGTGAGAACATTTGCACGAAGCAAGTGGTAATGTCCTGGAATCCATTGCCCACAAGGGTGATGGAAACAGAAATGGTCAATGGTTTCAAAGGGAAATTGGATGGGCAATTGAACAAAATAAACTTCAGGGTTAGAGGAACCAAGCGGGGAGGGAAGTGGAATTGACTAGATTGCTAGGTGGGATCCAGGCATGGAATCGGTGGGCCAAATGGCCTCCTTCTCTGTTGTAAATTACTCCATCGGTTTTTTTTTCCACATATCACAAGTCCCCAATGTGACATTTGCTGCTTTGATGCGATCTGGAATGGTATTTAGCTGTGCCGCTTAAATGCTTTTCCACTAAATTATGGTCCTCTGTTTCTTTTCATTGACGAAGGAAAAGTCCATTCGCAAACACTGGCCCATCCTGTCGCGCTTTCTAGCCAGTGAAGTACTTTCGAAGTCAGGCCACTGTGAAGTTGGCAGCCAGGCTGCTGGACCGCAGGCAGAGCACGCTCCCGCGCAGGGCAATGAAAAACCGGCTAGCTTTGAGCCTCGCTGTGTTCGATGCGCCCAGCCGCTATGTCACAGGTGGGCAGGTGCCAAGCAGAGACTGCAGTGTATTCCGGCTAATGTCAAGGGGGGGGGGGGGGGGGGGGGGGGGGGGGGGAAGAGAGAGAAGAGAGAGTGGGAGAAGAGCTTTGCATTTGAATAGGCCTTGACATCTTTTGTCTGTGGGCACTTTGGGTGTGTGCCCAGCCGAACTGCAGGAGGTGCGCATCAGCCAGGCAAGGGCAAACAGGTAAAATCACAACAGTAAGTAAAACGAGATACTTGCCACAAAATGCCGTCTCCCCCTCCTCCCCTTAAATAAATCTTAACGAGATCTTAATGAAAATATGGAGGCACAATTAGACTTTAATATTCATCCACTGAGGCACGCACGTGGATCAAACTGATCATTTGAGCGCACCTGTTTAACACTGCACACTCTGGCACTAATGTTAGGCTAGTTACGCCGCTAATCCCTGGTGACAGACATACGGAAATAAGAAACCCCCGTCGATAGTCATCAGCGATGAGCGGTCGTGGTGGGAAGGTGCTGCAGTCTGGTGCCAGTGACAAGCTCCGCCTCTCCTTGGCAGATGGGGTTTAACAGACAGGAAGGTTTAAATTCACTCTTTCGCAGGTTTCAAACAACTCGTCCAGTTTTCATTACTGTTGCCGCAATAATCTGTCACCATCAGGAGGGAGGGAGAGGGAGGGAGGGAGGGGGAGGGGAGGGGAGGGGGGGGGGGGGAGGGGGGGGGGGGGGGGAGGGGGGAGGGGGGGGGGGGGGGAGGGGGAGGGGGGGGGGGGGGAGGGGGAGGGGAGGGGGGGGGGGGGGGGAGGGGGAGGGGAGGGGGGGGGAGGGGGAGGGGAGGGGGGGGGGAGGGGGAGGGAGGGGGAGGGGGGGGGGGGGGGGGGGCGCGGTGGAGTACAACAGCAGCCGCGGAGAATGTAGTGGAGTGCAGGAGGACCGTCTCTGTACAATCCCTGTGACTGAAAATTTCAATCTAAATTAATCAAAATTAATCAAAGGAAATACTGAAAACCTCACCAGAGTTTACGCGACAGAAATCTGACAATGTGGAAATGATAACCCTTATTGAATTCCATTACCACATGAAGGGTTGCTTGGCAGATTAACAAATCACTTTTACGGGCAATGTGAGTACATATAACTATTATTCGGACATTTTTATTGTTAAGTATTCCCTATTCAGCAAAAAATAGAATTACCAGGAATATCTAAGATCCATAAAAGTCCCAGTATGGAAAGAGCAGCTGCTGAATAGTTTAAGCATCTCCAAGGAAACATTAGGACCCTAGTTTCCATGCTTTACATTTGACCTTTCATCTCTATGGTAACATTTTGTTCACGTTGCCATGGAAGCAAGCTAACCGAGCATCTGTTGCCACTAGAGCGTCTGGCAAGGTGACAAGGCCCAAGTTCAGACCAAACATCAGGAACGTCTCATGTCTCACACAAACCAGGTACAAGGCCAAAGGAGGGAGGGAGGGCGAAAGAAAAAAAGTTTTCAGGACACAAAGAATAACTCGGGCAAAGCACCAGCCCTGGGTTTTACACCATCCCGGGAATTCGTGATGTGCCCAAAAGAGAGCAGCGAGGTTAAGCGGAGTGCGTGCCCCTGGAGATCATTTATTTCAGGGGAGCTGAAGGTTTTTCAGATTAAATTCAGGGGTGGGGAGAATGGGAAGAGAAAGTTCAAGTCGGAAGACAAGAGAAAAGGCAACGAATGTGTCAGACCAGAAAGCACAGGAATGTCCTTCACTCAGTCTGAATCAAAGAACATGGCCTTTATGACGATGCTGACTTTGCACTGGAGCTATTCATCGTAATGCTACTTCCCTGCATCTTTAGCATTTGTTTCCTTCTAGTGTTTATCCGACTCCCTCTTGAAATTGACTTGGGCTTCATCATCCATTTAATGTAATACATTCCATATTCTGAAACCTAATCAGCACGGACACGTCTTTGCATTTGATGTACGAAAGTCTGACTTTTTTTGCCCACTACTTTCCAGTTCACTAATCAGTGGAAATGACCTTTCGCCATCCCCCCCCCCCCCCCCCCCCCCCGTCAAACCCCCGACAAAAGCTCAAACTTCTATTAGATTCCAGCCTCATTAATCATCTTTCTTCATGTGACCGTACCGGAAGTAACTAAAGGATTAGGCAAGAGCTGGCGTGGTGACCGTGGAGAGCTGGGACTGGGAGGAAATGAGTTTGGAACATATAAGCACAGCAGGTCCATGGGGCTATTTTTGATTTAAAAAAGCTTTATCTGTTTTCAATATTAACATGTGTTCAAGATGCTTAACTCCTGAGTTTAATGTGTTTCCACAGGACTGCCAATACCCTGATGGATTGCACTGACCAGCTTCACAGGTTTTGAGGGCTGCAGGTGCAACAATGAGCAAGTCTGAACAATGCTGGGACTTCTTTTGACCCTGGACTTCTCTTCTTGTTTCCTCTGACATGCCCGCCCCCACAATCCCCCGCCGCTGAATCCGCGTTTTCTTCCCGTCATTCCGGCAGGGGGACATCTCCGTGGGCTCCATCGCTGGCCACCCTGCCAAACAGCATGCTGATGTGCTGCAGGAAGGAACTCTCTGGTTTGTTCTAACCTTCATCAACCCCGCCCGTCCCACATGAACAAATGACTTGATCCAACAGTGGTGAGTCTTGCCTGCTCCAAGCACCTTTGCAAATTTAGGTTAATAAAAACAACCTTAAAGAGCAGGGACAGAGAGCTGGGCCACATGTTATAGGACAACGGATATATCACAGCGGCAGTAAACTGACTAAGGTCTTTGGAATATATCAAGGACGGGGAAATTTAGTTCTGGGCATAGACTTTCACACTGTCGGCCAGTTTGTCATTTACCCAGCTCCATTCCACCTCAGGCCACGTTCCCAAAGGCAGATTGGGGGTGGGGAGTGGGGAGGGTGGTGGTGGCATGGTTAGCTGCTGAAGAATCTATTAAGGCCTGTTATTGGAGGTTGACTGTAATGGTCTACCTGGCTCCCAGATCCAGCAGGTGGCAGGCATCTGTGTAGCTGCCTGGAGGCAGCCTCCTAGTCGGACCTATCCTTCTCTATACCTGCCCATAGCAGGGACTAAATGTCCCACCCCATGATGTATCCCAAAGACCTTTGTCAGTTTACTGCCTTGTGTTATATCCATTGTTCGCTAACATGTGGCTCTGCACTCACCCAGTGCAGCCCCCCCCCCCCCATCCCAACCCTATCCCTTTCTCTTCACCCCCATCACTGTGCTCGTTTGCCTGCAATTTTAAAGTGAGGGTTGTCTTCATTTTGAGGGCACCCTCTCCTTCACCTACCTGCCAGGGCATCCTGCTGCTGCTGCTGTTTTCAAGCCAGAAGCCTCTTATTGGTCCTTCAACCCTCCATCCTTGACTGGATGGCAAGCACTCCTCTGGCCATTAATTGGCCGATTTGGGGATAATTACAGATGTGAGACTGTTCCCCACACAGTGCAGACCTCTAACCCCCATTTGTGCCTGGCGGCAGGGTCCCGAAGTCTGCAGGAAAATCCTGCCCTTGAGATCTACGAGACCTCGGAGTATAATCAGCATGAGCATTTTGGGCAGAATTCTATAGCTCCTCCTGGTGGCGGTATTCTCTGGTCCTCCCACCAGTCAGTGAACATTTGAATGGTTCGCCACATTTTACGGCTGTGCCCCCACTGCATAAGTTCCTCCCTTTACCCTATTATCTTGCAGGCAGTGAAACACAGAAATGTTCGCTGGCCTACATTGGCTCCTCGTCTAGCAATGTCACAATTTAAGAATTCTCAACCTTCTTGCCTCACCCTCCCCATCTCCCGAGCCTCCTGCAGCAGCACTCCTAAGATGTCCGCACTGCCCCAATTTTAACCACTTCACCACTGATGGTCTTGCCTTTCTTCAGCTGTCCGGGCCCCGAGTCTCTTGAATTTCTGACCTGCGCCTCTCCTCCTCCTCATTTATCATGTTCCTCAAGCCCTATCTCTTTGACCGAGCAATTGGTCACGTGTCCAAAAACCTTTGGTGGAATTCTCCGTTCCGGAGACTTGTGTGGCACGGTCTCAAACACTTTGGGGGGGGGGGGGGGGGGGGGGGGTATCGCTCCCGTGGAAGGCCGCGGGATATTATACTATGTTAAGGGCATTATATGAATGAAAGTTGTTGTAGTATTGTGTATTGGAATTCACTGCCATTCTGACATACGAACGCACAAATCAGGGGTAGGCCATTCAGCCCCTCGCCACCCCCCCCCCAAAGGTAGTAGAGGCTGGGTGGCTCAATCAAAAATTTAGAAACTGTGATTTATTAATTTTTCGCTAGATAGGGTATTAAAGATTATGGGCACAAGGCAGGTAAATGGAGTTGAGATACACATCAGCCATGATCTAATTGAACAGCGGACAGGCTCGAGGGGCATAATGTTTTCCTTCTGTTCCTGTGTCCCTGCAGATAACTAAAACAAAATCATCGCTCCCTCCACAGGGTTACTATAAACTGCAGATGAGTGAAGCTGCCACAGTTACTGGTATAAGCACCGTGGCACACGACAAGCAGATGCTGAAAAATCAACAGTGTCCCTGCGAAAAGTGGCTCCAAATACTAATGCAGTGTCAATCCTTTACAACAAGAGCCACCGCAGCCAGGCACATTATTACTTCATCAACAATGTTCACTTAAAGCAATGACTTAAGGTCACCAGCTGTTGTGTTATAAGATGAACTAAGCTCACTACAGTGCTGAATGTGCATTAAACAGGTAACCCCAGCACCTCCAAGTAATAAAGAACAACCAGAATGCTTATTATTGTCCCTGTAAATGCCCTCAGGTCATCTCAGTTGGTTTAACTGACAATAGTTCACCTTAGTTGATTTAGTTCTGAGGGTTTTCCTAAATAAAGCATGAAAGGTTGAGGAGACGGAGAATAACTGCATTCAGAGGTTTCCACTTGCAGGCAATTTAATTCCAAGAAGTTTGTACTGTTGCATTTTTTTGTTGGATTCCACCAAAGAGCCTTCCAACGTGGGATTTAGAATGGCTCTCGGGCAGAAGGAGGCCTTTCAGCCCCCTGAGCCTGTGGACGGCTCTTCGCAATTCAGCTTGTCCCACCTCCCCGCCCTTTCCCCATAGCCCCGATACACTTTTCTTTCCGATGCTCAACCAATTCCCTTTTGGAAGACACAAATGAACCTGCCTCCACCACATTATCGAGCAGTTATAGAGTCACGGAATCATACAGTTCGGAAGAGAACCTATGGCCCATCGAGTCTGTGCCAACAAAACCATACTAAATGTGCATTAGGCCCATTTTCCAGCACTTGGTCCATAGCCTTGAATGTTATGACATTTCAAGTGCTCAACTGCATATTTTTTTTAGAAAGTTGAGATTTCCTGCCTCTACTCCCCTCCCAGGCAGTGCATTCCACACTCCCACCGCTCTGTGGGTGAATATCTTTTCCTCAAATCCCCTCTAAATCTCCAGCCCCTCATCTTAAAATTATGCCCCCCTCGTTATTGACCCTTCAACTAAGGAGAACAGCTATTTCCCATCACGCCCCTCAGAATCTTACACACCTCAATCAGGTCTCTCCACCCTCCCCCAGCCTTCTCTGCTCGAAAGAAAACATCCAGAGACTAACCAGCTTCTCTTCCCAGCTGAAATGCTCCATCCCAGGAAACATCCTGGAGAATCCCCTCTGCACCCTCTCCAGCGCAATCACACCATTTCGAAAGTTAATTCCAGCCCTGCCCACTGGTCGCAACAAATAAGGTTTTTCCCCATGCTGCCTTTGGTTATTTGGCCAATCACCTTAAACTGTTGTCCTCTGGTTCTCCCCCGTCCAGCCTCCTCTGGATCTCCTTTGGATCTTCCCTGTCCAGCCTCCTCTGGATCCCCCCTGTCCAGCCTCCTCTGGATCTCCCCTGTTCAGCCTCCTCTGTATGTCCCCTGTCCAGCCTCCTCTGGATCTCCCCTGTCCAGCCTCCTCTGCATCTCCCCTGTCCAGCCTCCTCTGGATCTCCCGTCCAGCCTCCTCTGGAACGCCCCTGTCCAGCCACCTCTGGATCTCTCCTGTCCAGCCTCCTCTGGATCTCCGCTGTCCATCCTCCTCTGGATCTCTGCTGTCCATCCTCCTCTGGATCTCTGCTGTCCAGCCTCCTCTGGAATGCCCCTGTCCAGCCTCCTCTGGATAGCCTCCTCTGGATCTCCCCTGTCCAGCCTCCTCTGGATCTCCCCTGTCCAGCCTCCTCTGCATCTCCCGTCCAGCCTCCTCTGCATCTCCCCTGTCCAGCCTCCTCTGGAACGCCCCTGTCCAGCCACCTCTGGATCTCCCCTGTCCAGCCTCCTCTGGATCTCCGCTGTCCATCCTCCTCTGGATCTCCGCTGTCCAGCCTCCCCTGGATCTCCGCTGTCCAGCCTCCCCTGGATCTCCACTGTCCAGCCTCCTCTGGATCTCTGCTGTCCAGCCTCTGGATTTCCCCTGTCCAGCCTCCTCTGGATCTCTGCTGTCCAGCCTCCTCTGGATCTCCCCTGTCCAGCCTCCTCTGGATCTCCCCTGTCCAGCCTCCTCTGGATCTCCACTGTCCAGCCTCCTCTGGATCTCCACTGTCCAGCCTCCTCTGGATCTCCACTGTCCAGCCTCTGGATCTCTGCTGTCCAGCCTCCTCTGGATCTCCCCTGTCCAGCCTCCTCTGGATTCAAACACGGCCATCACAATTTCCTCTCAACATTCTCTCCTTAAACAGAAACAACCCCAGTTTCACCAATCTATCCATGAGTTTATTTGTATTTATCCAATTTATACAAATAAATGTGAAATGTTTCTACATGTGTGTGCATCCAGCATGCGAGCATGTTTTGTGCGCACATGTTGGGCAATCAGATGCCCAACCGCTCACACCAGTAGTGGTGGCCATAGATAGGAATACACATGAGAATGACTAGAGCGAGGGTAGGTCCAATCAAGGACAGTAGCGGGAGATTGTGTATCGAGTCTGAAGAGATATGAGAGGTCTTGAATGAGTAATTTTCTTCAGTATTTACAAACGAGAGGGGCCAAATTGTTGGAGAGGACAGTGTTAAACAGACTGGTAAGCTCGAGGAGATACTGGTTAGGAAGGAAGATGTGTTGGGCGTTTTGAAAACTTGAGGATAGACAAGTCCCCCGGGCCTGACGGGATATATCCAAGGATTCTATGGGAAGCAAGAAATGAAATTGCAGAGCCGTTGGCAATGATCTTTTCATCCTCACTGTTAACAGGGGTGGTACCAGGGGATTGGAGAGTAGCGAATGTCGTGCCCCTGTTCAAAAAAGGGAATAGGGATAACCCTGGGAATTACAGGCCAGTTAGTCTTACTTCAGTGGTAGGCAAAGTACTGGAAAGGGTACTGAGGGATAGGATTTCTGAGCATCTGGAATGACACTGCTTGATTAGGGATAGTCAGCACGGATTTGTGAGGGGTAGGTCTTGCCTTACAAGTCTTATTGACTTCTTTGAGGAGGTGACCAAGCATGTGGATGAAGGTAAAGCAGTGGATGTAGTGTACATGGATTTTATACGGCATTTGATCAGGTTCCCCATGGTAGGCTTATGCAGAAAGTAAGGAGGCATGGGATAGTGGGAAATTTGGCCAGTTGGATAAAGAACTGGCTAGAAGTCAGAGAGTGGTGGTGGATGGCAAATATTCAGCCTGGAGCCCAGTTACCAGTGGCATACCGCAGGGATCAGTTCTGGGTCATCTGCTGTTTGTGATTTTCATTAATGACTTGGATGAGGGAGTTGAAGGGTGGGTCAGTAAATTTGCAGATGATACAAAGATTGGTGGAGATGTGGATAGTGAGGAGGGCTGTTGTCGGCTGCAAAGAGACATAGATAGGATGCAGAGCTGGGCTGAGAAGTGGCAGATGGAGTTTAACCCTGACAAGTGTGAGGTTATCCATCTTGGAAGGACAAATATGAATGCGGAATACAGGGTTAACGGTAGGGTTCTTGGCAATGTAGAGGAGCAGAGAGATCTTGGGGTCTATGTTCATAGATCTTTGAAAGTTGCCACTCAAGTGGATAGAGCTGTGAAGAAGGCCTATGGTGTGCTAGCGTTCATTAGTAGAGGGATTGAATTTAAGAGCCGTGAGGTGATGATGCAGCTGTACAAAACCTTGGTAAGGCCACATTTGGAGTACTGTGTGCAGTTCTGGTCACCTCATTTTAGGAAGGATGTGGAAGCTTTGGAAAATGTGCAAAGGAGATTTACCAGGATGTTGCCTGGAATGGAGAGTAGGTCTTACGAGGAAAGGTTGAGGGTGCTAAGCCTTTTCTCATTAGAACGGAGAAGGATGAGGGGCGACTTGATAGAGGTTTATAAGATGATCAGGGGAATAGATAGAGTAGACAGTCAGAGACTTTTTCCCCGGGTGGAACAAACCATTACAAGGGGACATAAATTTAAGGTGAATGGTGGAAGATATAGGGGGGATGTCAGAGGTAGGTTATTTACCCAGAGAGTATTGGGGGCATGGATTGCACTGCCTGTGGAAGTAGTTGAGTCGGAAACATTAGGGATCTTCAAGCGGCTATTGGATAGGTACATGGATTATGGTAGAATAATGGAGTGTAGATTAATTTGTTCTTAAGGGCAGCACAGTAGCATTGTGGATAGCACAATTGCTTCACAGCTCCAGGGTCCCAGGTTCGATTCCGGCTTGGGTCACTGTCTGTGTGGAGTCTGCACATCCTCCCCGTGTGTGCGTGGGTTTCCTCTGGGTGCTCCGGTTTCCTCCCACAGTCCAAAGATGTGCAGGTTGGGTGGCTTAGCCATGATAAATTGCCCTTAGTGTCCAAAATTCTATGATAATCTATGATTAACCTAGGACAAAAGTTCAGCACAACATTGTGGGCCAAAGGGCCTGTTCCGTGCTGTATTTCTCTATGTTCTATGCAGTCCCACCACATTGAGGGGCCCAGGTATGTCTGAGGGTATCGTGGGTTTCAGTGTGTGGCTGTGGGCAGGGTGGGTGGGGGTTAGGAGGGTCTCAAAAGATTGAGGGTGGTGTGGGGGCAGGTGAGGGTTAACAGTGAGGGTGCGATGGGCCCAGGGGACAGCATAAGAAACTGTTCCCCATTTTGCCCGACAGCCCACACAGCTAAAGCTGCCAGGATTCCAGCATATTGTGGATTTTCTCCCCAAGGCAGGAGAAGTATGGTGGCGGTGGGGTGAGGACCTTAATCCGCCATTAATTTGCTACCGCGAGCCTGAAGAGGTGAATGGGCGAACATGTGCCTCCCACGCCCCAGCTGAAATTTCAGACAGGCGGGGTGTGTGGGTAGGCAGTGGGAAGGCCACCGACTGGATTTTATGTGTCCTTCCCCCATCAAGACGCGCCAGTGGGGGAGCTTAAAATCCATCCCACTGCATATTTGTGAGTGCACATTTTGAACAAATATGTGGGTGCACTGTGCGCTTCTGCATGTTGGTTGTATGTTTGGGTAAAGTGCGTGTGTGCGCTCCATGTGTACGTGTTTTGTCTGTATGCCTGTGCGCTATGCATGCATGCTGTGTGTTGCGCATTGTGTGTATACATGTAGTGTCGACGTGAACCAGTCATTTATTGGTGTTGCTGTCTCGTGATTCAGATGCTCTCCATACCTACATCTGCTAGAGCACAACATAAATTAAATATAATCATACCATTCTTAGAAAATAAAACACAAAGTTGCTTCTCTCTGAAGCGCCTCATTATAACATAGTGCGGCGAGTTAGTAAAGGGTCTATTGTCTGTAAAAGTCCAATAATGTATCATTCATGGTGCATGTTCTGAGTTTGGTTAAACAAGAAGCAGTCCCAGTCTAAACTCTCTCTTGTATATGTCTGCAATTTTTTCCATTGGACCATACAAGGTATTCATTGGCACCTCAGCCAGTGTTTCCTTCAAACAAGTAATCCATTAAAAGTGAATGGTGTAGTTGAGTAGAAAACGGTCTTTCTCTTCTAGAACCGAGGTTTGAAGTAAAGACAGACTAATGGCAGTGAGGTCTCCTCTCCGCTGGCTCTAAGGATTCTGTATGAAGTGGTCTCAAAGCAGTAGGCATGGCCCCACAAGGCACAAGTGCTTCCAACGTCTTAACGCTATACGGCAGTGGCTTTCAAAGCCTTTCTGCTAGGGAATCCCCTGCAAGTAGTGACAGACTGCCAGGAACCTCTTGTAGTTCTGAAAGCCTCAGCCAGCTACCCAAAGGAATGCATCAACTGCACTTTGGAAATATCTTTCATTGGTAAACGGCAACAGAAATACACGTTAGTGTATTTCTCAACAAATACAGCCCAATTCAGAAATACGATGATGGATGTATGACCTCATATATCTCCTGCAATCTCTCCACAGATGCCCAGAATCCGGGTTCCCTAGTTTGAGACCTGTGCTGTAAACAGTGAGAGGATGTACGCGGCTGGCTAGTGTGGGAAATGAATTACTACTAATGTATGTTCCAGAAGGCATTCCTCTTGAGATTGAGGTTGCAGAGCACTGTTGACAGGAATAGAGAGTGCTTTACTCTGCACCTGGTTTGGGGTGATTTATGCTGACACCAGATGACATAAGAGTTCCCTTCTGTAACACTAGGATCTCAGTGAAACAATTGGGTGTAAAGTGTACTTTCCTTCAGTCACAGCTCCTAACACTGATTGACAGGAACAGGGTAACCAGTTGCTTTCGTCACTGACATTGTGGGGGCTGGGGCGAAGGTCGCAATGTTCTTTGTTGGTGGCTCCAGTTAACCTGCTCCACAGCACAGCCTGTCAGCTCATTTACACACTGATACACACCGATCTTCTTCACAACCCTACGTAAACAGTCATAGTTTCAAGCTGCTGGTTTATACAAAGGTAGGCCTCACCTTCAGCCGGCCTGTTTTCCTGCCTGCAAACTGGTCATACCTTCGGCCTACTGATTTGCCTACTTCTCCACGAAATCTTGGTTCTCCCCCCCCCCCCCCCCCCCCCCCCACCTCACCAACCGACCATTGACCACCTGCACACCCCCCCCCCCCCCCCCCCCCAAGCCAGCTCTCACACAGTAGCCTTTCCAACAGTATATCCTTGGCTGGGGACCAGCCCCCAGGTCTTTGTGGGCATCCTAGATGAACCGGCCATTAGCAGGTGTGTTGGAGCATGCTCGAGAGAATTCCCCTTCCAACTAGGCTGAAGTAGTGCCTGGTACCTGGCAGCCCAATCAAAATCCAGAAAGCCTTCCTCAACAAAACCTGCCAGCTGGTGTGGTCCAGCTCCTTTTCCCTGCACTTAGATGTCATTCAGGTAAAAATGATGCGCGCGTGGAAAGTACATAAACGAAGCAGATTAAACTCGTTACCCACCAGTCCTCAAGTAACCTTAGGAACACTACTCAACAGCAGGAAGTGTGACACAAGAACAGTTCACTGAACAACTGAACAGAAAGGTGGGAGATAAAACCTCATTGGCAGCGGGCTTTTCACATCCACCACCTAGTGAAGAGAGAGAACATGCTCAGCTGAGTGACCACAGCACTAAGTTTATTTGGATGGCAGATGTTTCTGTGTGGACCCAATAAAGGAGACTATTCTTACAGAAAAAAACTTCTTGGCAGGCATACAACAAACGGGTCATATGCCTATAAAGTCTTTTCATACACTTCCTCTATTAACCAGGGAGTCATAAACAACCTGGCGTTGCAGCATACCCGATAATGCAATACAGGCTGCCTATTCTGCAGCCCCCATGTCAATTCAACGCACCAATGATTTGAGCAGTACTTCGAAATTGCTAAACCGAAGGGCTGTTTGGAATTTGGCCACGTGATATGTCACGATCCCCCAGGGGCATTGGCACCTCATCGGGTTTCACACCCACTCCTCGTATAATTCTAATCGGTGCCATGATGCCCGTTTAAACTTTATTTACAAATGTCCAGATAGTTCATCATCGATAACGAAAACGTCCCTGGGACTCTGACCTCACTACGTCTACGCAGTGGAAAACTGTGCTTTTAAAAATACAGTTTCCATAAGAGTCATAAACAATGTCAGGTATTTTCGGGTTATGAAATAGCTGACTGATATGGGCTCCCATTCCAATTATGTGATGAGACATCTCAAACATGAGACACTGTAATATGGAGAACTTTCAAAAGGGTCTCCTATGCAGGATGCCATGTATCTCCCATTTCCTGTACCCTGTATGGTGCTTTTCCAATGCACTGTGCCCAGCCTAAAGGGGCTCCATTATACAATAATGTGTACAGAGGATGCTGTGCACCGTATTTTAAAAATTAATTCATGGGATGTGGGCGTCGCTGGTTCGGCCAGCATTTATTGCCCATCCCTAGTTGCCCTTCAGAAGGTGGTGGTGATTTGTTTTCTTGAGTCGCTTGTGTAGGTGTAGGTACACCCACTGCGCTGAGGTGTAGGTACAGCCACTGCGCTGTTGGGGAGGGAGTTCCAGGAGTTTGCTCCAGCGACAGTGAAGGAACGAGATATATTTCCCAGTGGGTGGTGAGTGACTTGGTGGGGAACCTCCAGGTGGTGGGCTTCCCAGGTATTTGCAGCTCCTGTCCTTCTAGATGGTAGTGGTCGTAGGTTTGGAAGGTGCTGTCTACGGAACCTTGGTGAGTTACTGCAGTGCATCTAATAGATGGTACACACGGCTGCCACTGTTCTTCGGTGGTGGAAGGTTTGAATGTTTGTGGAAGGGGCGAGCAATCAAGCGGGCTGCTTTGTCCTGGATGTTGTCCAACGTTTTGAATGTTGTTGGAACTGCACTCATCCAGGCAAGTGGAAAGTATTGTCTTACACTCCTGACTTGTGCCTTGGAGATGGTGGACAGGCTTTGGTAGATGGTGGACAGGCTTTGGTCGTCAGGGGGTGAGTTACTCACAGTGCAATTCCTAGCCTTTAACCTGCCCTGGTAGCCACAGTAGTAATATGGCTAGTCCAGTTCAGTTTCTGATCAAGGTAACCCCCAGGATGTTGATTAGGTTCATACTCACACCGTACGTAATGAGCAGGGCATCAGAGTCTAATTTTACTGGTTTCATCTCTGACTTCCTTAAATCTCGACGCCAACCCAGTTATTTGGGTTTTGCGAGCAACAAGACAGAACACTGGCAACGGAGAGAGAAGCAAGTCAGATGTAGTGTAGCTGCTGCTGCCAACTTCCGGCAATATGCAATCGCAGCCAGCAGCATTGGAGAGTTTAGCTCCAGGCTCCCGTCTTGAGGAAAAGGGTGAAGGCTCAGAAAGGTTCCAAAACGTGCACGGGACAGAAAGTTGCCTGGAGATTCCAAAGCTGCTTTGGAGACCTCGACCCCTTTCGACCCGCCACTTATTTTCTCCCTTAAGAACAGAGACTAGAATGCTGTTTTCAGGAGCTAAGTCTGCATAGATTCTTCCCAAATAAAAAAAATACAGGCCGTGGGAATGGCCTGCTTTTGGGCTGTATATTTAACGGATTTTCAATGCGGCTGGTCAGGAGCAAGGGTGCCGAATGTCAGAGCAATGGCAAGTTGGAAGTCTCGGAACTGAGAAAGAACAGTGAGAGTTGGGAAAATCTGTGGGAATGGAATAGATAGCCTGGTACTATACCTATGACACAACAGGTAACTATGAGTAGTTTTTGTGAGATAACTTCTGGAACAATGCTCTCTTTTGAAACAACTTCAATTAATACTTAAGCACCAATATTTAGCCTGACACAGTACGAAGGAATAAATTCCAGTCCGAGAATATATGCAACATTCAGACGCCACCAGGGGAAGGGAAATGAGATCAGTAACACTCTCTCTTCATCACCAACTCTCAAGTTAAAAAAAAGTCAGCCGAAAACTAATACTGAATTGGTGTGTAACTCCATTTTCTTCAAAAGAGCGAAGGAGCTAATTAATTTTACATTAAAGTTCTTGCAGGTCAAAACAAGCAAGCTGTTTTCATGTCATGTTTGAGAACAAAACTGAACGGACGGCAGGCTCATGGTTGTTTGGTGAGTCCTGCCCAAGGTTATCCATGCAGCGACAGATCTGCCAACTAGCAGTTGATGCCTAGCAACAGCGGAGACTTGGTGCAAAGTTAGGAGGGCGTCGGCCTTGTGGGCAACGTACCAAGAGCAGGCTGTGTAAACAACAACAGTGTAGCTAGGAATAAGACCAAGTCTGGCCTGAACTCACAGTCACACCAATTATCACAACAACTTGAGGGCCGTGCAGCTATTATTATTGCACCCCCGACTACCCACACTGCTCCCGCAAGCATAGATTATTCCTGTGAATTTTCATGGAAATTGCTTTTGCATAAACCAGCTAAAATTCAATTCAGTTTTTTTTTTTTAATTGATTTTTCACAGACTCTGGTTCTTGATCTAACAGGATAAATGATTGTTACCCACTCGTTTACTGCCTAATAAGACACCGCTGTTTGGGTGCAGGCTTATGAGGATTTGGGTTGCCATCTCTTCTGGCTTGGTATCAACCTTGCGTCGGAGTTCGAAGTTTGCAGGTCGAGCGGTGATCCAGCCACAGCCCTGAGCTGTGACAGTGCTGTCTGAGGGAGCACTGCATTATAGAGACTTAGAGAATAGCTAGAGCACGAGTAGGCCTTTCCAGCCTGCTCTGCCATTCACCGTGATCATGGCTGATCATCCAACTCAGTAACTTGTTGCCGCTTCCCCCCCAATATCCTTTGAATTATAGTATTTCTCAGCTGGGACCTTAATTCAAGCCTTTTTCAGTGATTCAAGTGTATGTAAAGAGGCCAGACACTATCCTGGAGTTGGATCAACAATCCTCCCCCCCCCCAATTAATAGTATCCCGAAACGAGACTAACTAATCATTTATAATATTGCTGTTTGTAGGATCTGGCTGTGTTTAGCTACATAACAGGTCACTGCACACCAGAAGTAAGTTATTGAATGCAAAGTTCTTGGAGGCATTTCTGAACTTCTCTGATGAGTCTTACTTACATTCAGTGCCCCACCCGTTTGGAAGGTAATAAAGCTGTCTCAGAATGAAGAGACAGCAGGCAGTGACGTTGGGCAGCGCACATATGGAATCGAATGGAGCTGAATGTTATGTTTCGGGTACCAATTCTGAGTTCACGCTTTACATTTCATATTTTTAAAAAGGGGGCGGCATGGTAGCACAGTGGTCAACACTGCTGCCTCACAGCGCCAGAGACCCAGGTGCAATTTTGACCTTGGGTGACTGCGTGGAGTCTGCACTTTCTTCCTGTGTCTGCTTGGGTTTCCTCTTGATCTAACAGGAGGTTAGGTGGACTGGCTTTGCTGAATTGCCTCTAAGTGTCCAAGGATGTCCAGCTTAGGTTACAGGGATAGGGGGAGTGGGCCTGGTTAGGGCGCCCTTTCAGAGGGTCAGTGCAGACTCAATGGGCCGAATGGCCTCCTTCTGCACCGTGGGAATTCTATGGTGCTTCTATGGCTCTAATTAATCAGGCAGGAGGGGAGGGTGGTGGGTGGGGACCCCGTCACCTTCCCTCCTCCACCACAATCACATTTGGGATGGCAAGGTCCATACACAGCCATCTGCCCCGCTCCAACTAAGTGGTTGTCAACTGTCATCATGCGAGGGGCACGCCTAGAAAACCCCGGCGTGTTTGTCTGCGTGCTTCCAGGGGTGGATGCCTCTTTTAAAAGGCACTCAGTGCTTGCTCAAGTGACTCAGCAGCAGGAAGGGGGGTAGGGACGTCACTGAGAACCAACCTCCTGCTCCTGCTGCCAGCTCCCAGCTCCACCTCTCAGTGTATGGCCCCCACTGTGACACTTCGCCCTGTGGCCTGGGATCACTGGTGATGCTAAGCCTCTTCCTTGATGGGTGGTCACCACCTCCCCCCTCCCCAGTGATATCCTCTTCCTCCTCCTCCTGCACCCCCCACCCACCCCAGGGGGAATGATAGAATTTACAGTGCAGAAGGTGGCCATTCAGTCCACCGAGTCTGCAGTGGCCCTTGGAAAGAGCACCCAACTTAAGCCCACACTTCCAACCTATCCCAGTAATCCCACCCAACCTTTTTGGACACTAAGGGCAATTTAGCATGGCTAATCCACCTAACTTGCACATTTTTGGACTGTGGGAGGAAACCGGAGCACCCAGAGGAAACCCACGCAGACACGGGGAGAACGTGCAGACTGCACACCATCAGTGACGCAAGCCGGGAATCGAACCCGAGACCCTGGAGCTGTGAAGTAACTGTGCTAACCACTGTGCTACCGTGCTGCCCACAGGAAGGCCTGCAGCTGACCTGTTAATAGCCCAACTGGCACAATATGCGGTGGGCCTTCCTGAAAAGAGGAGACGTGAGGCTTCCCGGCAGCTCTCCAGCTGTTTCCTCGACAAAACTCTGACCTTGATAGCTAAATTGAAAAATACCACTTGTAAAAACTGTGTATCAAAGCATCAGTGCAGAAGCTCTGATTCCCTGCTTCTTTCCTTTATCTCTCACTGTGATGCATCAGCGAGAGTAAAATCTACTTGTTCATAAATATTCATGTTTGCCGTTTTCACTTAGTTTTGTAGTCTGGATAGTCATAAGTCTTTCTATCTGTGACGCAGCCTGGGAAGCTGTGACTATAGTGCCCCAACATTATCAGCAGCTTCATCAATGAGCTTCCCTCCATCGTAAGTTCAGAAATGGGGATGTTCGCTGATGACTGCAAAGTGTTCTGAATCATTCACAGCTCAGATAGGGGAACACCCGTGCCTTCATTCAGCAAGATCTGGGCAACATTCAGACCCGAGCTTATAAGTGGCAAGTAACATCCGAGTCACACAAGTATCAAGCAATGACCATCTCCAATAAGAGAGAATCTAACCATCTCCCATTCAACGGCATAAACATCGCTGAATCCCCCGTTATCAACATCCTGAGGGGTTACCATTGACCAGAAGCTGAACTGGACTAGCCATGTGCTTTGACAAAGGGTCATCTGGACTCGAAACGTTAGCTCTTTTCTCTCCCTATAGATGCTGCCAGACCTGCTGAGATTTTGCAGCATTTTCTTTTTGGTTTCAGATTCCAGCATCCACAGTAATTTGTTTTTAGCCATATGATTACTGGGGCTATAAGAACAGGACAGAGGTTTGGAATTCTGCGGTGAGCAGCTCACCTGCTGACTACCAAAGCCTGTCCACCAGATGGAATGCTCTCCATTTGCCTCCATGTGTGCAGCTTCAACAACACTCGAGAACCTCGTCACCATCCAGGAAAAAGGTGCCTGCTTGACTAGCACCCCATCTACCACCTTCAACATTCACTCCCTCCACCACTGACGCACAGTGGCTGCCGTGTGCACTATCTGCAAAATGCACTGCAGCAACTTGCCAATTTGAAAGCATCTTTCAAACCTCGATCACCTAAAAATCCTGAAACCACCTTCCTAACAGCACTCTTGGCGTACCTAATGTTAAGATACTGGACCAGACACCAAACAATTTTTTTTAAGTTTGCAAAACTCGGAGGAAAGGAACTTCACCCCAGGAGTGATGACTCTGACAAATAGGTAACTTTTAAGTTAAAACAAACTTTGATTTAAACACAGAATTACCACATTATCATCAAAGATGCAAGTTAAACAGCTCTTAAACACAAGGAAAAACCTAAACGTACTCGGCAGGATTCTCCGACCCCGCGCCGGGTTGGAGAATCTCCAGGAGGCCGCGCGAATCCTGCCACGCCGCTCTGGCACCGGGACGCGATTCTCCGGAGAGCGGAGAAATGACCGCATTGGCGCCGGCGTGGTGCCGGTCGGGGGAAGCTCTATGCGCCCCCCCCCCCCCCCCCCGATTCTCAGCATGGAATGGGCTGAGCGTCCGTACAAAAAAAAACACGAGTCCCGCCGGCGCCATTCTAACCTGGTCTTATACGGCGGGACCTCGCCAGGAATGGATCCAGGGACGGCCTGGTGGGGGGGGGCCTCCTCTGTGGCCTGACCCGCGATCGGAGCCTACCGATCGGCGGGCCGGCCTCTCGGGCTCGGGACCTCCTTTGTTCCCCCGCCGGCCCCTGTAGCCCTATGCCATGTTGCGTCTGGGCTGGCGCGGTGAAGGGAGCCACCGCGCAAGTCCGGCAATCGTGCCAGTCCCACTGCGCATGTGAACGTTGGCGCTGGTCCCACTATGCGTTGGCGCCGGTCCCACTGTGCATGCGCAGGCCCGCAGCGCCCATCTGATGCCGGGACCGGCAGCAAGGGTCGCTCCAGGGGCTGGTTTAGCTCACTGGGCTAAATCACTGGCTTTTAAAGCAGACCAGGAAGGACAGCAGCGCGGGTTCAATTCCCGTACAGGCACCGGAATGTGGCGACTAGGGGATTTTCACAGTAACTTCATTGAAGCCTACTCGTGATTAAAGCAATTTTCATTTTCATTTCAGTGCCGTGCTGGCCCCCTGTAGGGGTCAGAATCGCTGCTCCTGAGGCCATATTGATGCCGTTGGGAAACGCGACGGCGTCAACACTTAGCCTCAGGATCAGAAAATCCTGCCCCATCTATACCTGCTGCAACTCTAATTAAGGAACTGTCATGGGCCAGGGCTTAGAAACTTCAAAGTATATTATGACGTTCACCTGACCTACAACCTTTATATTGAATTTGGCTGGGATGAGCACGAGCCTTCCCTTCAGGTGTGATTCATCAGTCTTCCTAGACACTTTAATCAAAATAAGCTTTATTCTCAGAACTTAGTTAACATTTATTTATAAAAACACACAGTAAGAATTCTTACCAATTACTAACATAAAGACACCACACAGCTACAGTAATCTATGTATAACACTTAATGAATTCCCCCCTTAACTGTTCCAATTCAAAAACAGAATCCAATAAACCCAAACCCCCTTTTCAAGGACGTGGCCCAGCACACCGCATTCTCACTTGCCTAAGACTGGTCTTGTTACTGAAATTCTGATCCAATTTTTAACCAGCAGATTCAACTCCTCCTGGAAAGCAATTATATATCCAAAGCCACCACCAAGGTGATTTTTACTGGAACAGATATTTAAAATGAAAATAGAGAGAGACAGACCAAAACACTTCTTTTCTCTGTCTGTAGTCCACAGCAGTCAAACTGAGAATGAGGCGGAAAAAAAATCTCACCGCCACAGCTTAGCTCAACCCACAAAATGACACTCCCATGACATAACCCAATACAGTTCCAATGCCACTTATAAAGTTAACAAAACAGATTTACTTGCTTAGTTGTGTAGAGACATGGGAGAGGAAGATCCCTTCAGGAGCAGAACCAGAAGCAGAACTTCTGCTCAACCTTTTAGTCAGAGGGTTAGATAGGGTGGACAGTGAGAGTCTTTTTCCTCGGATGGTGATGACCAACACGAGGGGACATAGCTTTAAATTGAGGGGTGATAGATATAGGACAGATGTCAGAGGCAGTTTCTTTACTCAGAGAGTAGTAGGGGTGTGGAACGCCCTGCCTGCAACAGTAGTAGACTCGCCAACTTTAAGGGCATTTAAGTGGTCACTGGATAGACATATGGATGAAAATGGAATAGTGTAGGTCAGATAGGCTTCAGATGGTTTCACAGGTCGGCGCAACATCGAGGGCCGAAGTAGTGTTCTAGTGTTCTAGTAATCTAACAGCATTTGGAAAAGCCGTTGTTCTAATTAAAAGCTTCTGTCTTGACAGATTCAAATCCTACGGCAAACCTCAAAACTACAGACAGATCTGGCTCCTCCCATTAATTACATCATCTGTATCCACTAAAATATCACATAACCTGCTTATCTGGGACTAAATACAACCCTTCAAAATTATCTACTCTCCAGGGAATCTCTAGCAATCATAACAGTGTTCCATTAGGCCTCCAAATGTAAACAGGTAAATGGTTAGAATCAGTCTTGACTTCACCTTTTGGGCAGCATGGTAGCACAGTGGTTAGCACCGATGCTTCACAGCGCCAGGATCCCAGGTTTGATTCCTGGTCACTGTCTGTGCAGAGTCTGCACGTTCTCTTCATGTCTGCGTGGGTTTGCTCCGGCTGCTCCGGTTCCCTTCCACAAGTCCCGAAAGACGTGCTTGTTAGGTGAATTGGACATTCTGAATTCTCCCTCAGTGTACCCGAGCAGGTGCCTTTATGTGGAGACTAGGGGATCTGCACAGTAACTACATTGCAGTGTTAATGTAAGCCTACTGGTGACACTAATAAAGATTATTATTACAACTTCTTAATTACAGGTTTAACAGACACAGAGTCTGGATGCCTTAACCTAGGTTCCTTAATAATTCTACTGCAACAAATACATACCGTAACCCAGGCTTTTATAAATCTTACTGCAACAGATATAAACTACAATATATATCAATTTCTATATTCATCACACTAAGGATGATTAGGGATAGGCAACAAATGCGCTGATTCTGACATCCCATTAATGAACAATAAAATGCCAAGACTAGAAGATACAATGATTCTAAGGTTCAAGGAAATTACACCTCTTGCCACTCATGAACATGCATGTGCGTTAACTCCGAGCATCGGCAGAACATGTGACATATGTTCTTGCATAAAACACCGAGAATGCCGGGATTTTCGTGTCAGATCATGTGGCTGTCCAACCAACATGGGGCAGCAGGATGTGGCGAGCAGGATTTGTAAGTGGGCGTTTCTCTGGCCGCGTTGCGCCCAGTACAAATCACGTTATGCTGGGAGAAAAATGGAGAGAGCCCTTAAAAGGGATTTGCGGCAGGTGCTGAACGGCTCATGATGCTCCCTGCCCACTGCATCTGGCGTAATCTGATTCACGCCCTCGCCATTTAAATATGATGGGACGGTATGAAGCCGGATTCTCCTGGCTCCCGGTATTCACCTACCTGCCAGCGAAACGTGAAGCCGGCCGGAGTCACTAATGGTCTCCACCACCGGAGACCAAAAGTGATGACCAGGCCACTGTGGCTTATTTGGTACTATTGAGCCGGGCGGGTGGGGTGGGGGTGGGGGGGTTGCATGATCCATTGGGAGGGATCCAATGCCAGCAACCTTGGTGGGGGTGGGGGCCATTGAAGCCCCGATACCGGTGATAATGGCCCCGGGGGGGGGCAATTTAGCATGACCAATCCACCTAACCTGCACATCTTTGGACTGTGGGACGAAACCAGAGCACCCGGAGGAAACCCACGCAGACACGGGGAGAACGTGCAGACTCTGCACAGACAGTGACCCAAGCCAGGAATCAAACCTGGGACCCTGGAGCTGTCAAGCAACAGCGCTAACCATAGTGCTATCATGTCGCCCATTAAAAATGACGCCCTGATCTGTGTAAAGCTGGGCTTGCCAGCATGTTTAACCCCCCCCCCGCCAACCACCCCATGCCAGTGCAAAACCTGCCCCCTTCAAAAAGATTTCTAAGTGTGGGTGCATTGCGATCTGGATCACTCTGGATCACAGAGACCACACTTGGAAATTCTTTGGGAGAATTATGCTTTCTGTATGAGGTGCACAGCAGAACATGTTTGAGGAGGGATTTCCAGAGGTTCGGGCCTAGGCAGCTGAATGCATGGCTATTAGTGGTAGAGAGATGCAAACTGAAGGTGCACAAAAGGCCAAAATTAGAGCAGTGGAGAGAACTTGGCAGGTTGGAGGAAATTACATAAACGGAGAAGGCGTTGAAGATGTAGGTCAATGTCTCTCTCTCTCTCTGCCAACACCTGGGACAATTGAGCCCATAACCCCTCCCGAGGAGCAAGAGTCTGACTTCCATTCAGCACCTTATGGTGGCATAGTCAAGACCCGGGATTCAGCAACAGGGGGTGGCACCAGGCATACACACCAATGCCCCATTATCCAGTGGCGCAGAACCTAAGGCCAGTAGTTAGGAAATATCACAGACTGGTTGAGCCCCACTGGAGGGAATAGTTAAAGCTTCAATACAACAAATGTCCTCAGCCCTGTTACTGATGCTCAGCAGCAGAACGTGGCAATCGCCAGTGCCTCAGCTGCCTGCTCACTGAACGTTTGCGATTATCATTACCCCAGGCCACTGTGGAACTACGCCTAATTCTCTTATTGAAGTGTGATTCAATAAGAGGCAGATTACAACACAACAAAACCGGTGATTAGAAAGATAATAGCAGGAAAGAACATTGCAGGATTAAATGAAACCCACGAGCGCACATAATACACAAAAACAAAACAGCACATGGGAGAAATGGGGACTGACCAAACAGGAAACAAGAGGGCGAGAAACACACACAGATATACACACACAGACATACACACACACACACAGACATACACACACAGACATACACACACAGACATACACACACACATACAGACATATATATACACACAGACACAGACTTATATATACACACACACCCACCCATACACACACAGACATACACACACACAGACAGATACACACATATACTCACACACACACAGACACACACATATACACACACATATACAGAATTATACACACACAAACATACAGACACACACACATATACACAGACACACACATAGACCTAAACGCACACGGTGCACAGGCAGGCAAACATCCACAGACACACACACACAACTCACAGATGCCCAGACAGACATAGACACACAGGTGCAGGCGCAAACACACATAAGCCGACACACGGAGCACACCATCACATACACACTTTCAGCTGCCTTTATACTATATCGCCACTGACTATTCCATCTGGCCAATACTAATCCCTCAACCAGCTTCGCATTATGGTTTGTGGGACCTTGCTGTGTGCAACTTTGCTGCTGCATTTCTTGCATTACAAAAGGCGACTTCATTGGGTGTAAAGTTGTGGAAGTCACTACCACACAAGGAGTAGTTGAAGCAGAAGGCACAGCTGGATTCAAGGGCCTCTGCTTATTCAAAAGGTGGGTGACAGGATTGTCAATAGAAAGCTGTAAAGTTAGGATGTGACGAAGGGCAGCCCAGGGGAATGGGGAGGGGTGGGGGGGGGGGGGGGGGGCAGTACTCCTCAGCTTGTGAAAGTCACTCCCACAGTCCCTCACCCCCACCCTGCCACTCCCGCCAGCCACAGCCCCGGCTGCATTCTGTGCGTATCGACCGGCCAGTCAAGCAGGACGAGCAGCCGAGTTCCGCAATGCACCTCGAGTAGGAGTGCCCTCAGAAATTACTGATGTTAACTGGCGTCTGGCAGCAGCTACAAACACCTCCTTGCGGACTTTGCCTGGCCCGGATTGCAATTAGATTTTAAGGAGCCTGAACATGCTTCAATAAGCAGATGTCAGATGGTGTAAGTTTTACTCGTAGAGCTCTGAAAAAGAAATCAAGCATCCAGTCTTGGAAGATTTTCAGAACAAGAGGAGCCACAGGCTATAAAGCACACAAGGAGCCTGGTACAATCCTGCCGTTAAATGTTATCAGGTTCTACCCCAGGCGGGGTCAGATGATGCAGGGCAACTCATGTGGAAAACAATCATTTTGAAACCACCTCTTCCCATCGCTGTTTACTGACAAGAAGACAGTCGAGATGGTGCCAAGCCTTTCACTCATATTATGGTGTGTGCAGGAGGGGAAATGGTGGGTTGTTGGAGGTGGGGGGGGGGGGGGGGGGGGGGGGAATCCAAGCACGGAGAGGCAGCATGAAAGACGTATTTGCAATGCATCACTTCACTCAAGAGATGCCAACAAGAATGTGCATTTTTTGAGAAGTTAATCAGAACAATACGGAGATCCGTGCTCACCAACACCCTCTTCGGCACCTGTTATGGGCCAGGGTTTAGAGAACCCCAAAGTGTATCATGGAGTTCACCTGACCCACAACTTGTAATAGATGGTGGTATGGGGAGCACACGGCCCACTCTACAGGTGTGGTACAGCAGAAATGGAATAGTATTTTTAAAAGCAAAACAATGTTTATTCTATGAACTCAAGTTAACCTTTTTAAAACATACGGTGAACATCTTAGCAACCATCAATTCAAATACAACCCCCAAAGAATACAACACTAAGTAATCCTTACTTTTCTTTTAACATCCATAAGACTTTAAAAAAACCTTTTAATAGAAGCACATCAGGTTTAAATTCACTACTGAGAGCAGTTATCACTCTGAATTCACTAAATGATCAAGAGATGGTCTTTACATGGCAGAGAGATCAACATTACACCTTCTCCGGCTGACTGCAGCTTCAACACTGAAACAAAACCAAAAAAACACAGACACACCCAAGCTTTTCTCAAAGTGAAACTAAAAAACAGAGCCAGAGCTCAGCTCCACCCACACTCTGACATCACTGCAGTAACTTTAGCAGACTACCATTTCTTAAAGTGACATTCTCATGACACACCTGGAGAGAGAGAGAGTTCCACAGAGTGCATACAGCACACATACAGGCCATTCAGCCCATCTGATCTATCCCAATGTTCACGTACCACAGGAACCTCATCCCGCTCTTCTTTATCTACTGTATCCCTTCCATTCTTTTCTCTCTCCTGTGTTTATCCGACTTCCCCTTAAATGCATCTATGTTAGTCACATCAAGTACCATGAGTGGCAGCAGGCACCACATTCTAACCACCATCTAGGTTTATAAGTTTAACCCTGCGCCGTTTACTTGGGTGTATTGCTTTTATTCCTTCTAATCCACTCAAGGTTTTGGAGATTACAACTTAATCAGAAACAGTTCCTCTCCCTTCTTCATTTTCCCATGGGTGGGGATTGGGTGATGTAATTCTCATCAGAAAATTTCTTTCCGAAAATAAGACGGGCCCATTGCACGGAAGAGACCCTGTCTGAGCCATGTGACACTGCCTGAGCCATGTGACCCTGCCTGAGCCATGTGACCCTGCCTGAGCCATGTGACCCTGCCTGAGCCATGTGACACTGCCTACAATCATTTCTGACTGAAGAGGAAGAACAAACAAAAGGAATTCTCTGTCACAACAACATTAGTCCAAATGACATGCCCATGCGCTTCATCGTAATGCCTGTAATGCAGTACGGTGTGTTTTTACTAAGTGAAAAATGCTTTTGAGTTATGTTTTTTCAATAAAGACAAGCGTCATTTCTAGGTATTAAGGAGCTAAAATTGCTTTCAGTGGCATGGGAAAGGAAACCGAGCACAATACAATGTGCACAACTCAAAGCAAACATCACAGCGCAAGAGACATGAACACAATACAAAATACCAAGAACAACCTGAGAGATACGTAGCGCAACTCAAAGGACAGAACATGTGACACAGAATACAACCCAAAGCAAATTTCACAATGTAAAGGGCACGGAACAACACAAAGAAACAACACAATGGAAGAGATACGGAGCACAATACAAAAAGTACTGAGCTTTGAGCACAGGACACTCAACTCAAGGAAAAAAGCAGCACAATCAGAAATATTTAAATCAGGCAGCATGTTGTAAAGGACATACAGCAAGATGCAAAGAATAGACAGCACAATCGCACACATCATATTAAAAAGGACACAGCTTAACGCAAAGCACGCCGTCCAGCAGTCATTTTTCAAACTCCAATCTGCTGGAGTGAGCTGCTTAGGAGAGTCCACAGCAAGACAAAGCAGCGCTGGTGTGAGCTCCAGGGTCACTGGTGAACAACCCATTAAGAAGAAGTTGAAATCTGGAACAAAGCAGTATAAAGATGATTTCTTGAGGTATGGCTTTATTAATTGTGCCAGTGCAAATCAGGACGCAAAGCCTGTGTGTGTTATATGCAGGGAAGATTTTTTTGTGGGAACTTAAATCACCAGCTGAAGCCCTCAACAGAAATGTAACACTGAATGACAAAAGCAAGTGAGATCATCAGGACCAAGCAGGCTCACCCGCCGCATTAAAGGTAAGCAATAATGGTGTGCTGAGAAGGTAGGCCAGTGCGGAATGCGAAGGTCAGCCAGCGTGGCTCGCAAAGGTCGACCGATGTGGGTTTTGAAGGTTGGCCGGTTGGTAAAAATGGGTTCCGGGGGGAAGAAAAGTTTGAAAAACACTGCCGTACATCAAAGAGAACATAAAATATCAAGTTGGGAAGGGTACAGTTAAACAGTGGGACAGATACCGTGGCACTGCGAGACGGATACAGTGACACTGTGGGACGGATACCGTGACACTGCGGGACATAGTGACACTGCGAGACGGATACAGTGACACTGTGGGACGGATACCGTGGCACTGCGAGACGGATACAGTGACACTGTGGGACGGATACCGTGGCACTGTGGGACGGATACAGTGACACTGCGAGACGGATACCGTGACACTGTGGGACGGATACAGTGACACTGTGGGATGGATACAATGGCACTGCGGGACGGATACAGTGACACTGCGGGACGAACACAGTGACACTGTGGGACGGATACAGTGACACTGTGGGACGGATACAGTGACACTGTGGGACGGATACAGTGACACTGCGGGACGGACACCGTGACACTGTGGGACGGATCCAGTGACACTGTGGGATGGATACAATGGCACTGCGGGACGGATACAGTGACACTGCGGGACGGACACAGTGACACTGTGGGACGGATACAGTGACACTGTGGGACGGATACAGTGACACTGTGGGACGGATACAGTGACACTGCGGGACGGACACCGTGACACTGTGGGACGGATACAGTGACACTGTGGGACGGATACAGTGACACTGTGGGACGGATACAGTGACACTGCGGGACGGATACAGTGACACTGTGGGACGGATACAGTGACACTGTGGGATGGATACAGTGACACTGTGGGACAGATAGTGACACTGTGGGACGGATACAGTGACACTGTGGGACGGATACAGTGACACTGTGGGACGGATACAGTGACACTGTGGGACGGATACAGTGACACTGTGGGACGGATACAGTGACACTGTGGGACGGATACAGTGACACTGTGGGACGGATACAGTGACACTGTGGGACGGATACAGTGACACTGTGGGACGGATACAATGACACTGTGGGACGGATACAGTGACATTGTGGGACGGACACAGTGACACTGCGGGACGGACACAGTGACACTGCGGGACGGACACAGTGACACTGTGGGACGGACACAGTAACACTGTGGGACGGATACAGTGACACTGTGGGACGGACACAGTAACACTGTGGGACGGATACAATGGCACTGTGGGACGGATACAGTGACACTGTGGGACGGACACAGTAACACTGTGGGACGGATACAGTGACACTGTGGGACGGATACAGTGACACTGTGGGACGGATACAATGACACTGTGGGACGGATACAGTGACACTGTGGGACGGATACAGTGACACTGTGGGACGGATACAGTGACACTGCGGGACGGATACAGTGACACTGCGGGACGGATACAGTGACACTGTGGGACGGATACAGTGACACTGTGGGACGGATACAGTGACACTGTGGGACGGATACAGTGACATTGTGGGACGGATACAGTGACGCTGTGGGACGGATACAGTGACACTGTGGGGCGGATACAGTAACACTGTGGGACGGATACAGTGACACTGTGGGACGGATACAGTGACACTGTGGGACGGATACAGTGACACTGTGGGACGGATACAGTGACACTATGGGACGGATACAGTGACACTGTGGGACGGATACAGTGACACTGTGGGATGGATACAGTGACACTGTGGGACGGATACAGTGACACTATAGGACGATACAATGACACTGTGGGACGGATACATTGACACTGTGGGACGGATACAGTGACACTGTGGGACGGATACAGTGACACTGTGGGACGGATACAGTGACACTGTGGGACGGATACAGTGACACTATGGGACGGATACAGTGACACTGTGGGACGGATACAGTGACACTGTGGAACGGATACAGTGACACTGTGGGACGGATACAGTGACACTATAGGGCGATACAATGACACTGTGGGACGGATACAGTGTCACTGTGGGACGGATACAGTGACACTGTGGGACGGATACAGTGTCACTGTGGGACGGATACAGTGACACTGTGGGACGGACACAGTAACACTGTGGGACGGATACAGTGTCACTGTGGGACGGATACAGTGACACTGTGGGACGGATACAATGACACTGGGACGGATACAGTGACACTGTGGGACGGATACAGTGACACTGTGGGACGGATACAGTGACACTGTGGGACGGATACAGTGACACTGTGGGACGGATACAGTGACACTGTGGGACGGATACAGTGACACTGTGGGACGGATACAGTGACGCTGTGGGACGGATACAGTGACACTGTGGGACGGATACAGTGACACTGCGGGACGGATACAGTGACACTGTGGGACGGATACAGTGACACTGTGGGACGGATACAGTGACACTGTGGGACGGATACAGTGACACTGTGGGGCGGATACAGTGACACTGTGGGACGGATACAGTGACACTGCGGGACGGATACAGTGACACTGCGGGACGGATACAGTGACACTGTGGGACGGATACAGTGACACTGAGGGACGGATACAGTGACACTGCGGGACGGATACCGTGACACTGCGGGACGGATACAGTGACACTGTGGGACGGATACAGTGACACTGTGGGACGGATACAGTGACACTGTGGGACGGATACAGTGACACTGTGGGACGGATACAGTGACATTGTGGGACGGATACAGTGACACTGGGACGGAAACAGTGACACTGTGGGACGGATACAGTGACACTGCGGGACGGATACAGTGACACTGTGGGACGGATACCGTGACACTGTGGGACGGATACAGTGACGCTGTGGGACGGATACAGTGACACTGAGGGACGGATACAGTGACACTGTGGGACACATAGTAACACTGTGGGACAGATACAATGGCACTGTGGGACGGATACCGTGACACTGTGGGACGGATACAGTGACACTGTGGGATGGATACAGTGACACTGTGGGACGGATACAGTGACACTGTGGGACGGATACAGTGACACTGCGGGACATAGTGACACTGTGGGACGGATACATTGACACTGTGGGACGGATACAGTGACACTGTGGGACATAGTGACACTGCAAGACGGATACAGTGACACTGTGGGACGGATACAGTGACACTGCTGGACGGATACAGTAACACTGTGGGACGGATACAGTAACACTGTGGGACGGATACAGTGACACTGTGGGACGGATACAGTGACACTGCTGGACGGATACAGTAACACTGTGGGACGGATACAGTAACACTGTGGGACGGATACAGTGACACTGTGGGACGGATACAGTGACACTGTGGGACGGATACAGTGACACTGTGGGACGGATACAGTGACACTGAGGGACGGATACAGTGACACTATGGGACGGATACAGTGACACTGTGGGACAGATAGTGACACTGTGGGACACAGTGACACTGCGGGACGGATACAGTGACACTGTGGGATGGATACAGTAACACTGTGGGACGGATACAGTGACGCTGTGGGACGGATACAATGGCACTGTGGGACGGATACAGTGACACTGTGGGACATAGTGACACTGTGGGACGGACACAGTGACACTGTGGGACGGATACAGTAACACTGTGGGATGGATACAGTAACACTGTGGGACGGATACAGTGACGCTGTGTGACGGATACAATGGCACTGTGGGACGGACACAGTGACACTGTGGGACATAGTGACACTGTGGGACGGATACAGTGACACTGTGGGATGGATACAGTAACACTGTGGGACGGATACAGTGACACTGTGGGACGGATACAGTGACACTGTGGGACGGACACAGTGACACTGTGGGACGGATACAGTGACACTGTGGGACGGACACAGCGACATTGTGGGACGGACACAGCGACACTGTGGGACGGATACAGTGACACTGTGGGACGGATACAGTGACACTGTGGGACGGATACAGTGACATTGTGGGACGGACACAGCGACACTGTGGGACGGATACAGTGACACTGTGGGACGGACACAGTGACACTGTGGGACGGACACAGCGACACTGTGGGACGGATACAGTGACACTGTGGGACGGACACAGTGACACTGTGGGACGGATACAGTAACACTGTGGGACGGATACAGTGACACTGTGGGACGGATACAGTGGCACTGTGGGACATAGTGACACTGTGGGACGGATACAGTGACACTGTGGGATGGATACAGTAACACTCCGGACGGATACAGTGACGCTGTGGGACGGACACAGTGACACTGTGGGACGGACACAGTGACACTGTGGGACGGACACAGTGGGACGGATACCGTGACACTGTGGGACGGATACCGTGATGATGTGGGACGGATACAGTGATGATGTGCGACGGACACAGCGACACTGCGGGATGGATACAATGGCACTGTGGGACAGATAGTGACACTGTGGGACTGGATTGGGTTGGATTGGATGTGTTTATTGTCATGTATACCGAGGTACAGTGAAAAGCATTGTTTTGCATCCAGTTCAGACAGATCATTCCGTACATGAAAAGAAAATACATAAGGCAAACATAAAATACACAGGGCGCGATTCTCCACTCCCCACGCCGGGTGGGAGAATTGCGGGAGGGCCGGGCGAATCACGACACGCTGCCCTGGCACCCCCCCCCCGTGATTCTCCCAACCCCCCAAAATGGCGTATCGTGGAATCGCCGGTCGCCGTGATTCTCTGGCCTGGATGGGCCGAGCGGCCTGACGAACTCGACCGGTTCACGCCGGCGCCAACCACACCTGGTCGCTACCGGCGTGAACATCGCGCGACAGGTAAGTGTGGGGCCTGTGGGGGGCGGAGAGAAGAACGAGCACCACGGGCGTGCTCGGGAGGTGACTGGCCCGCGATCGGTGCCCACCGATCGTCGGGCCGGCGTCTCTAAGAGACGCACTCTTTCCCCTCCGCCGCCCCGCAAGACCAAGCCGCCATGTCTTGCGGGGCAGAGGAGGGGAAGACGGCAACCTGCGCATGCGCGGTTGGCATCACTTAGACACCGCCGTCGCGTCATTCTCGGCACGCCGCTTTGACGCAAGCATCAAGGCCAGGCGGCCGAGTTTCTCGCAACGCCGCTCCTGGCCCCCTGAGGGGGGGAGGGGGGGGGGTGTGAATAGGGTGCGAGGAGCGGCCTCCGACGCCGTCCTGAAACTCGGCCGAGTTCACGACGGCTTTCCCGATGCCGCACGGCATTGGAGAATCGCGCCCACAATGTAAATACATAGACACAGGCATCGGGTGAAGCATACAGGAGTGTAGTGCTACTCAGTAGAGAATGTGTGAAGAGGTCAGATCAGACTATAAGAGGGTAATTTAGGAGTCTGGTAACAGCGGGGAAGAAGCTGTTTTTGAACCTGTTAGTGCGCTTTCTCAAGACTTTTGTATCTCCTGCCGATGGAAGAAGTTGGAAGAATGAAGAAGCCAGGTGGGAAGGGTCATTGATTATTCTGCCCGCTTTCCCACGGTAGCGGGAGGTATAGACAGAGTTCAATGGATGGGAGGCATAGTTTGTGTGATGGACTGGGCTGTGTTCACAGCCGTGTGGAGTTTCGTACGGTCTGGGGCCGAGCAGTTGCCATACCAGGCTGTGATGCAGCCAGATAAGATTCTTTCTGTGCTGCATCTGTAAAAGTTGATAAGAGTCAATGTGGACATGCCGAATTCCCTTAGTTTCCTGAGGAAGTACAGGCACTGGTGTGCTTTCTTGGTTGCAACGTCAATGTTCGTGGACCAGAACAGATTTTTGGTGATGTGCACACCTAGGAATTTAAAGTTGTCAACCATCTCCACTTCGGCCTCGATCCGATGGGACGGGTACAGTGACACTGTGATGGACCATTAAACATAGAGCAGAGTTCTAACTGGAAAATTACACTAAGTCAATCCAGAAGTGTCTCTCTCAGCTGTAGTGAGGATAGAGTGATTTTTGTCACTAAGCCAGTGTGCTCCACAACATGAAAATAAAGAAATGGAGCGAGGCTCCTCACGATACTTTACATGCAAGCTGCCCAGAATTATAGAACAAGCAGGAAGTTATTGCTAATACTGTCATCCTAGCAGATCAAATAGATCAGGAATGCTCTATTCTTTCCTCTGCCATGGTGCAGATACGCACAGCATGTCTTCACTCATTAACCACAACAATTACCTACATGACAGCCACATGTTTCTCTATCTCCACAAGGGCAACTCAATCACAGTTCTTTTTCTCACCACTAAATAAACTATTCACACAATACATAATATAACCAAAACACACACAACTTATACTTGCAATCTTCCCCAACTCTGCCGATGACTTTAACCTGTCACCTCTTGTTTCCTGAAGTCAGTGACTTAAACGAGGTCATCGGTTTCATAAAAGTAGAAGTAGGGGACATAGCCTCAGAATCGGAGAATCCAGCCCGTGATCTACAGTTTCTAGATGACTGCAGTGTCATTGTCCACTCTGCACCAAATTAGCACATCACTCTCGGTCTTTGCAATCCTGCCTACAAGATACCCAGCCTGTCCTTGACCGTTGCCAAAATAAAACTCGTATATCAACCCGCACCTGGTCAAATATTCCACCTCCCACAAAAACTGAAGGAGACACACGGCCATATGTTGAGCACATATACTTGCAAATGCTCAGGAGATTGGTCCCTGGGATGGGAGGGTTGAATCATAACAGCAGCCACGATCGCACTGAATGGCGGAGCAAGCCCAAGGGACCACTTGGTTTGCTCCCCTTCCTATTTCTTGTGTTCTTTTGTTCTAAAGGGAGGGTCCCCTGCTTCACCCTGTCCAACATTCGGGCCCCCGGGTGTCAAGATTCACCCATTCAATTTAAATTAAGAAGCCCTGGTGATGTCAGACAGCTAGAGTCTTGGCACTGAAAGGTTCAGAACAGAAACTTTCACACTACCATGTGCATTCAGTGTTGTGAATGCAAATTACCCACACGGATAGCAACTTTGTGCCTCATATCACTATCACGGGCAGGCATTCCTGTCAGCATTCTGAGCCACATCCCGGTCAAAAATTCTCAAAATGTGTTCCAGCGGCTTCTGCCGTTTTATAAAGCAACAGTGCTGCCTCTTATTTGGAGAAAACTAAATATTTGCAAAGCACCCGAACTATAAGCCTTGCACAAAGCCTCTTATACTTCTGAGAACGTACAGGCATTTACACCAATTAATTAATTTCATTGCTGCATGAAAAGGTTTGCGACCCAAACATTGTTACAAGAACTTAATCATTGGCTGTGTCTAAATAATTCACGGGAGGGAGGTCCTGTTGGACAGAGGGGTCTCCTTGTGTAACATTGCTTTTTGGAAGTGGAGGCGAGGGGAAGCAGGGGTGTATGGATAACAAGAAAAGGATTTTGTAGCTTTCAACTGTAAGGAATTATTAAACGCTCTAAGATCAGTCTGTGGCTGCCAGTGTGGTGTCAACTAACCCGTGACATAAAATAGGTTTACTTCAGCTACTGTAACACAGAATGGCAACACTCCATTTTTCCATCATAACAGCGAAGGATTTGCATGGCATGAGATAGATTATATATCTTTTGGAGTTTGCACCTCACTCTTTGTGTGTGGAGTTTGCACTTTCTCCCCGTGTCGACGTGGGTTTCCTCCGGGTGCTCCGGTTTCCTCCCACAGTCTAAAGATGTGCAGGTCAGGTGGAGTTACGGGGATAGGGTGGAGGAGTGGGCCCTTTCAGAGGGTCGGTGCAGACTTAATGGGCCGAAAGGCCTCCCTCCTTCTGCACTGGAGGGATTGTATGGCTCCAAGAAGTACTTGCAGCGCAGGAACATTCAACCCAACTGCTCCATGACAAGATAGACATGAAGGTCTACAGTTTGTGGATGACTGAAGTGTCATTGCACACTCTGCACCAGGTTTGCAAATCACTCTTGGTTTCTTCAATTTTGCAGCCAAAAAACCCGACCCGTCCTTGAATTTTATTCGTCCCATCCCTCTTCATCTAACCCCATCAACATATCCTTCTATTCCTTTCTCCCTCAAGTGTCTTATCAAACTTCCACCCAAACGGCATCTGTGCTACTGTGAGTGTGAGTGAGTTCCACATTCTAACCACTCTCTGGGTAAAAATAAAGAAGCTCCTCCTGAATTCCCTTCTGGATTTATTAGTGCTTACCTTATATTTGTGGCCCTCTAGTCTTGGTCTCCCTCACAAATGGAAAAGCCTTCGCTACATCTATGCTATCAAATCCTTTAATAAACAGGGCCTCCATCAGTTTACTGCCTGGGTCTTTTATTTTCTAGAGAATAGGGGTGAAATTCCATGGCTTCCCCTGCGGTGTGATTCCCGACGGCGAGAGGTGTCCCGATGTTGGCTGGCGGTGGGATCTTTTGATGCCGCTGCCTTCAATGGGATCTCCCATTGAATCCACTCCATGCTGCCGGAAAACCGGAAAATCTTGCCGGCGTGAACAGCCGGAAAATCTCGCCCGCGAGCTCCAACCTACTCGGTCCATGCTGATGGACATGACGGTGGAAGTCATTTTTGGGTCAACGGGTTTTACAGTCTTTACCTCTTTCTGGCCGTGGGTGTTTTGTTTTTGCATTTATTCACCGTGTACTTATACTCATCCTACCGGGGAGGCTGTAAATATCATTTAGAGTCGGCTCGGCAGCTTTGATCTCCTTACGGTTGGACAGCCTGGTAACACTCACACTTCCAGGCTTACACAAAGGGTTATACCTGAGCAATGACAGGCCTTGGGGGGGGGGGTTTGACCTCTTGTGCCAAGTGAACCCAGCATGGCTAACAAGGCATTCATTGCTGTAGGTTACCAGAGCATTGTCAGGATTGACTGACTCTATTCCAGGATGATGCCTACTCAGTGCTGTGAGTCTCTGCCATGAGTATTCAGGCCAATTCCTGACTAACATGTCTTTGGACACATGAAGCCGGGCATCCCCCGAGGTAGTGGGCTCTGGAGTGCAGGATGTGCTTCCTTTTTCTTTCTTTCTCTGCCACGCTCTGCCTCACCATTAAGATTTTTAAACTCATTGCTTGATGCAGCTGGATGGACAAGTTCCCATTTTGAATGACCAGCTCCTCCCAGTCAGTAATGTCACTGCTGCCGTACTTCATGGAGGGCTTCAGAGTGTCTTTGCAGCTTTTACTTTGCCCTCCCACAGGTTCCCAAACCCCAGGCCTTCCCCCACTCCCCTCAACCTGGCCTGCCAGCTTGGCACCGGGCTAAACCCTATGCAAAAGGGGATTGTAATGAGATGAGTAAAGAAACAAAGGGTGGGTCTGGAGGAGGCGTCAATGGGGACTGAAGAATCCAACGGCAGCTATCTGAAATAATAAGGCCGTGGTTCCGGTCTGAAATTGCTGAACTGTTAAGTCTGGAAGGCAGTGAAGTGCCTAATCAAAATATGAGGGGCGCGATTCTCCCAGAGGGGGAGAAATCGTAAGGCTGGCGTCAAATCCGGGCGGGTTTGACGCCAGCCCCCCCCTCCCCGACCGGGAACCGATTCTGGTCCCCGGTTGGGGCTAGCATGCCGCCGCCGTAAACTCCGGCATCGCGGGCTTAACGAATTTCGTTAAGCCCGCTTGCCAGAGTTTGCGCCGGCTGACGCGTCACATGACGTCAGCCGCGCATGCGCGGATTGGAAGACTCCAACCCGGGCATGCGCGGATGACGTCATCGCGCATTTGCGCAAAACCCGCGCATGCGCGGGCCGGGATGCCCCTCAGCCGCCCCGCGAAGTGATACAGTGGGGCGGCGGAGGGACAAAGAGTGCGCGGGCATCGGACCCGCTGCCCGCGATCGGTGGGCACCGCTCGCGGGCCCATGGCACCCTTGGCACGGCCGTGGTACTGCCGTGCCAATCGGTGCCATGGTTTTAAAAATCGGGACTTTACAGCCGTTTTTACGAACGGCCAGACCAGGTGTGTTTGCCGTTCGTAAAAACAGCCGTAAAGGGCTGGGAACTCGGCCCATCGGACAGCTGAGAATCGCTGCTGGCCGTAAAAAAACCAGAAGTACGGGGTCATAGTTGCGGTCTCGACCAGGGTCTCTTGAATGACCTTTGAGGTTTTAGGCACCAAAACCGTATCCATATGTTCATCGTTATTCCCAAAAACCATCCTAAATTTGCTTTGCTAGGTTTTTTTAACACAAATTTAAAGTGCGCAATTCTTTTTTTTTCTAATGGGCAATTTAGCGTGGCCAATGCACCTACTCTGCACATCTTTGGGTTGTGGGGATGAGACCCACGTAGACACGGAGAGAATGTGCAAACTCCTCACGGACAGTGACCCGGGCCCGAGATTGAACCTGGGCCCTCGCCGCCGTGAGGCAGCAGTGCTAACCACTGCGCCAACGAGCCGTCCAAGCTTTACCGGTTTAACCCCCTTTTGTTTGGTCCTATTGTCATAGTTTACATAGGGAATGTGGCACAGAAATGAGGCAGTCGGCCCAGAATCTCCAGCAGTGGAGTGGATTTGGCATTCCTGACCACCTTCTGTAACTCCAAGGGGGTCAATCCATGATATCAAAGCCAAAGCATCGGCCACTCTGTTAAACCAATCATGTAATGCTGGTGGTGGGGCGGTGGAGGGGGCGGAGAGAGCAAGTAGATCTGACAAACTGGGAAGCCATTTGCACCTGAAAGAGGAAAACATTTTAAACTTTTGACTGTCTGACAAAGCAGCAGCAGGGAGGACTGAACCAGCGACCACGAGGCTCAGTTAACACACTCCCACTGCACCAACTCCACCCTCACACATCCCTGATCCTTTTACAATAGAGGCTAATATCTTTGCAGTCAAAGGCCCACTTCAAGGGCATAATTACAGCTGTATTAATGTCAAAAATTCTCATAATGATCAATTAATGTGGTGCTAAACAGCTTTCTCCATTTAAAAAAAAACATTATTTATGTAAATTAAGCACCTTCAAATGTCCTCTCATCATAATCAATATGACTTTCTCTGAATTTCTGGAATACACGAATGGTTTCACTAAGGCCTTATCATCTTTTCTCACGGGTCACTCCTTAAGGCAACCTTCTTACATTCAGACGAAAGGAGGTCATAGTCCATCTAACCATTTACAATGAGACTCCTTCAGCAGGCTGCATTTTTTATTACCGATAATTCTGCCATCTCCGACAGCCCACGAACGAGGCGTTCTTTCTAAATTGACTGGAAGAAACTGAACTGGAATAACGTGGCACTTTGACATGAGTGTCCGTATGACAACAATGGTCTGCTTGCAACAAAAAAATCTGAAACACTGCCTTGTGACAGAGGTGTTAGGAGATAATCCATTCAATTGCCTCCAGACAGCAAGTGAGGGGAAAGGAGTGGGCAGACAGAGCAAGGTCGAGTGAGAATGGAAGAGGGGGGGCGGAGAGGGTCAGAGAGAATCAGACTGACAGGGAGACAGAGAGAGACAGGGAGAGAGATAGGTAGAGACAGAGAGAGATAGAGAGACCGAGACGACGAGAGAGAGAAAACAGATACGTGCATTCATGTGCAACAGGCACATGAGTGAGGCAGAGACAGGCAGACATGGAGTGACACAGAGAGGCAGTCAGGAGGGCATGCAGAGATATGAGATTTAGGGCGGCACAGTAGCACATTGGTTAGCACAGTTGCTTCACAGCTCCAGGGTCCCAGGTGCGATTCCCAGCTTGGGTCACTGTCTGAGCGGAGTTTGCACATTCTCGTGTGTGGGTGGGTTTCCTCCGGGTGCTCCGGTTTCCTCCCATAGTCCAAAGATGTGAAGGTTAGATGGATTGGCCATGCTAGCGTCCAAAGGTGGGGTGGGGTTACTGGGATACGGGAATTGACTGGAGTTGTGGGCTTGGGTAGGGTGCTCTTTCCAAGGGCCGGTGCAGACTCGATGGGCCGAATGGCCTTCTTCTGCACTCTAGATTCTCTGCACTATATTCAAAGGAGAGACAGGAATATATACGCAAAAGGCGCAGAGAAGGAGATGGATACACAAAAAAGATATAGAGAGGTATAAATAGACACACCGCAGGGAGAATGGGAGCAAACACAAACGCAAGGGAGCGAGGGACTCAGTTAATCTCAACATTTTCTGATTTGTTCATTTAATTTTTTTTAATAAAGAATTTCATGTCAGCTGCTGCTCACGGCCGAGATGTCGACAGCATGTAATTAATTGCCGAAGTTGAAAAGATGCCATACACTATACAGTACAAAATGAATCTGTCTGTAATCACCTAACCCAAGGAATGCACCATTGAGAAATTGAATTGCAAAATTACGTTAATTTACATTCGAGTGAAACACCAGGAAGAATTACTCATTGATATATTAATGTTACAACATTTTCAGGCTGAGCTTAGGTTCAGCTTTTAAGTGTTGCCACCATGACGGCAAACAAACCTTCCGTTCTCTCTTTTCGCACCTTCTGCTGGGATCATGGTTAATGACAGACGCCTGGAATGCTGAAAATAACAACCACCCCAAACTGGAGACATAGGGCTGGATTCTCCGATTTTGAGGCTATGTCCGGAGCATGTGTCTAGACTTACAACCGAAAAGTCGGCGCTGCCTCTGCACCGATGCTCCGCCCGGTGGGGGGGGGGGGGGGGGGGCAGCGACCTGCAGTGACCGCGCCCTACAACATGGCGCCGGCTGTGCGCAGACCCGGCCTGCCAGATAGTGGCACCCTGTAACACCCCCCCCCCCCCCGACCAACCCCCCACCGACGCGCCCCCCCCTCCCCCAACAAATGTGGCAGTGCTGCACACAGTTCGCAGCCGCCACGCGAGGTCCTCGAAAACTGAGCACACGCGATCCATGCCATCGGGAAGTCGGCCCATCGAGGACAGATCACCCGGGGGGGATGGCCTCAGGCGTGCGGCGTACTCAGCGATTATGTCCTTTTTGAAGGGGCGGAGCATCTGAAAACAGCGGCGCCCCGATTGTGTAAAAGCGGATTCTTCGCCGATCCCTCTGGGTCTCATCCTGGCTGCGTTACGTATATTCTGAGCCCGTAAGGTGACGCAGGCGGGGTGAGACCAGCAGCTCCGCAGACATGAATGAACTTTCCCTGGATTCTCCAGAGTTGAGGCAAACCCCCCCTCCCCCCCCCCCCCCCCCCCCCCCCCCCCCCCATGGTGTCTGCCGCTATTTCTTTTCAGTGCTTCTTGCTGCACCGCTCTGACTTTCACGCTGCTGGTCCGCATTGGCAAGAAGGTCCAAACACAACAACATGGGGTGGAAAATCCAAATTCCGGCAGCTGCCACCCCACAGGGCGGTACAGTGGTTAGCACTGCTGCCTCAGTGCGCCAGGGACCCAGGTTCGCTTCCGGTCTTGAGTCATTGTCCGTGTGGACATCTCTCCCCGTGTCTGTGTGGGTTTCCTCCCACAGTCTAAAGATATGCGGGTTAGGTGGAACGGGCCATGCTAAAATTTCCCCTTAATTGTCTAAAGATATACAGGTTAGATGGGGTTGTGGGGATAGGGCATTAGGTGGAGTGCTCTTTTGGAGGGTCATGCAGACTCGATGGGCCAAATGGCCTACTTGTGCACTGTAGGGACACTATGGAGTTGTTTCCGTGTAGCTGCTGTGTGCAGTGTAAACAGGTGAATTGAAAACACCAGGCTTTCACACAGTAGAAATGCACCATCAGGACATGATAGTTTGCTCTTGCTTCCCGATGCAATCGATTCCAAAAATGTGAATAGAAAAGCTTTTCTCTAATGTAAAAGAAAAATGAGTTAACGTGAGTTTGTGATGTCTGATTAGCCTGGGAAAATGCCATGATTCTGGCCATGAGAGGGAATTATTTTTATCCGTTTTGTGTTTATTTTCATCCTTTTATTCCCTCCCAATGTTTCACCTTCTCATCTCCTGGGATACAACTCCACAGGTACCAGATGCTGTCCAGCCGAGGTGACCACTCTTCATGTGCGAGTCTGCGCTGTGCGTCGACAGGTTACCGAGTCACAGAAGAGAGTGCACGCAAAACATTGCAGCAGAGCCCTATGATACGCGAGCATCAGCAGACAATTTGCTGGGCGTGGAGGCACAGATGAATCTGACCCTGTGCTCACAGGGCAGCCACACAGGCAGCTCAGAGTCACTGACTAGCAACAAGGAAAGAAAGAACTTGAATTTGTATAGTGCCTTTTGCAACATCAGGGCTTCCTAAAGCGCTTTAACAGACAATGAGTTACTTTTGAAGTGCAGTCACTGTTGCAATGTAAGAAACACGACAAGCTCCCACAAACAGCAACGATATAGGAACATAGGACTTAGGAACAGGAGAAGGCCATTCAGCCCTTCGAGCCTGCTCCACCATTTGATAAGATCCTGGCTGATTTGGTTGCAGTCTCACCTCCACCTTCTTGCCTACCTCACACAACACATGACTCTCTGTATCTGTCAAAAATCTAACTCAGCCTTGAATAAAGTCAATGAGCCAGCCTCCAGGGATGAGAATTCCACACACTAATGACCCTCCCAGAAAATAATTTGCATCCCCACCTCTTACTCTTAAACTGCGTCCCCTACTTCTAGTCTCTCCCACAAGAGAAAACATCTCCTCAAGTGTCCATTCCATCAAGTTCCCTCAGGATCACCTCTCATTCTTCTAAACTCCAAAGGGTATGGGTCCAACCTTTCTTAATAGGATGAGCCCTTCATCCTAGGAATGACTCGCATGAATCTCCTCCAAACTGCTTCCAACGCAATTATATATTTTTTTCAAATAAGGAAAGCAAAACTGTACACAGTACTCCAAATGTGGTCTTAAAACGTGCCCACTTTTATATTCCATTCCCCTTGCAATAAAGGCCAACGTTTCATTTTCCTTCCTAATCACTTGCTGTACCTGCATACTAATGGTTTGTGATTCACATCCCAGGATACCCAGCTCCCTCTGTACCACCGAGGTCTGCAAACCCTCTTCATTTAAATAGTATACTGCTTTTCTATTCTTCCCAAGCGGGCAAGTTCACATTTCCCCATGTTATGCTTCACCTGCCATTGTTTTGCCCACTCACTTAACTGTACCTATATCCCTTTGCAGCCTCTTTGCCTCTTTATGATAACTTACTTTCCTCTCTATCTTGGGGTCTTTGGCTAATTTAGGTACCATCCATTTGGTCCCTTCTTCCAAATCATTGATATGATTGCCCAGCTCTAATTCCCATGGCCCTCCTAGATAATCACTTTTATTAGTGATGTTGGCTGAAGGATAAATATTGATCAGGGCACCTTGGGAGAATCTCTGACATCTTCCTAAGAGGGCAGGCGGGGCTGTAGAGCACTTTGGGACACCCTGAAGGTGTGCAAGACGTTGACTGATATATACTGGCCATTCCTGCCATCGGGACCTTCTGGCCCTGACGACAGCGACCTCTCCCCCCTTGGGAACCGAAGATCCCGACGCTGGCCAATGACGGGCTATCTCCACCACCGCAAAACACACCCCGGGGAGAGAAAATCTCACCCTTCGTATAAACGCAAACTTCCTTTTCCTGATGTGTGTGAAATCAACAGCAGGGAGGTGCAGTTACTTTAACTGAAGCAGCATGGGCCTTTTTGTGCGTGCCCTATTTCTTTAAGCAATTGCAAATGTTCACAAACAGAACCCCTGCAATTCATAATCATAACTCACACACTCTTACTCACACTCACATCTGCCTCCGCTTGTTACGAAGGCGACCGTGTCAAGCTCAGGCAGTCTCAGAGCACAAACGTTTCTTTTAGGTTAAAAAAAAAATGTTTCTGTGCTCGGATGCATTTCTGTGCACGCACATGACATAATTATCTCAAAGCCCCGTCACATAACGCTTATCCCTCAATTACTCAGGTTACCCTGCACTCTTTCAATGCCATTCATCTCTCCCACTTTTAACGCTGACAGTACCACAGGCTCTTCCCATTTCAGGAGCCCTCTGTCAACACTGCATACACAAAAGAGAAACTTAATCTGTGGATTAAAAAGGTACTTTAATATACGTTACAGTATCCGAAACCCTTTCTCCAACATCTGACAGTCATGTAAAATAATACACTTCTGAAGGAGGCAGGATAGCCCATATAAAACGATAGAAGTGACAAGAGCCACTTTCAACAGCATTCATTACCTCCCATGCCATCAGTTTGACTCCAGTTTTTAAACTGTAGATTTATCTCGTGGTGTTCTTCATTTTAGCTTTTCTTTTAGGGGCGGGGGGGTGGAGGAGGAGTGAAGCCGGTGTGGGGTCCAGGTGGGCTCCTTGTCCACCAAAGGAGAACACGGGTGTTGCCCTATATGTTTTCGCCTTGTGCGGGTATCGAACTCTCAGAGGCAAAAAGGGAAACAACAAATGTAGCAAAACTGAAACAAGAATTGAAAATGCTTGGCGGGTCCCGCTGGCAGCTGAGAAGAGCGAAGACAGGTTGACATCGTCACCAAGTGTTTTGTTCGGCTGTAAGTTGCTTTTATGTTGTTAAGAGCTTGCATTCCATAAAAGCCAGCACCTACGATGCTAAATCCATCCCTCTCGTCCTGATGATGGACCGACTGATGCTGACAGCATCATGATGTAACCAGTTATCATAGAATCCTTACAATGTGCTGACCCTGCGAAAGAGCAGCCCACCCAGGCCCATTCCCTAGCCCAACCCTATAATCCTGCAACCCCACCTAACCTTTGGATACTTAAGGGCAATTTATCATGGACAATCCACCTAACCTGCGCATTTTGGACTGTGGGAGGAAACCGGGGCACCCGGAAGAAACACACGCAGACACGGGGAGAACGTGCAAACTCCACATAGACAGTCGCCAAGGTGGGAATTGGATCCGGGTCCCTGGCGCTGTGAGGCAGCAGTGTTAACCACTATGCCACCCACTGGACTTTGCCAGTAAACCTCACGGCCATTTGGTGACACCACCTCACATTTATCAGATTCAACAGCACAACTTTGGAACATTTTGGTTAAGAGTAAAAACAACAGGGTTGTTGTGATGGCATTTTGGAAAAGAGTAAAAACAACAGGGTTGTTGTGATGGGAGACTTCAACTTCCCCAATATTGACTGGGACTCACTTAGTGTTAGGGGCTTAGACGGGGCAGAGTTTGCAAGGAGCATTCTGGAGGGCCCAGTGGAGAAGGTAGTCATGAAGGCATACAGCATGCTTGCCTTCATTGGCCGGGGCACTGAGTATAAAAATTGGCAAGTCATGTTGCAGCTGTATTGAACCTTAGTTAGGCCACACTTGGAGTACAGTGTTCAATTCTGGTCGCCACACTACCAGAAGGATGTGGAGGCTTTAGAGAGGGTGCAGAAGAGATTTACCAGGATGTTGGCTGGTATGGAGGGCATTAGCTATGAGGAGCGGTTGAATAAACTCGGTTTATTCTCACTGGAACGATGGAGGTTGAGGGGCGACCTGATAGAGGTCTACAAAATTATGAGTGGATAGTCAGAGGCTTTTCCTCAGGGTAGAGGGGTCAATTACTATGGGGCATAGGTTTAAGGTCCGAGGGGCAAGGTTTAGAAGAGATGTTGAGTCCCAGAGCTGAAGGGTTGGATTACGGGGAGAGGTTGAGTAGACTGGGACTGTACTCGTTGGAATTCAGAAGGATGAGGGGGGATCTTATAGAAACATATAAAATTATGAAGGGAATAGATAGGATAGATGTGGGCAGGTTGTTTCCACTGGCGGGTGACAGCAGTGCTAGGGGGCGTAGCCTCAAAATAAGGGGAAGTAGATTTAGGATTGAGTTTAGGAGGAACTTCTTCACCCAAAGGGTTATGAATCTATGGAATTCCTTGCCCAGTGAAGCAGTTGAGGCTCCTTCATTACATGTTTTTAAGGTAAAGATAGATAGTTTTTTGAAGGATAAAGGGATTAAGGGTTATAGTGTTCGGACTGGAAAGTGGAGCTGAGTCCACAAAAGATCAGCCATGATCTCATTGAATGGCGGAGCAGGCTCGAGGGGCCAGATGGCCTACTCCTGCTCCGAGTTCTTATGTTCTTATGTTATGTACGAGGCAAGTTTTTTACACAGAGGGTAGTGGGTGCCTGGAACTCGCTGCCGGAGGAGGTGGTGGAAGCAGGGACGATAGTGACGTTTAAGGGGCATCTTGACAAATACATGAATAGGATGGGAATCGAGGGATACGGACCCAGGAAGTGTGGAAGATTTTAGTTTAGTCGGGCAGCATGGTCAGCACGGGCTTGGAGGGCTGAAGGGCCCGTTCCTGTGCTGTACTTTTCTTTGTTCTTTTTGTTCTTTGTTCTTTCTCTGATATGGCTTGAATACACAACAGACAGCGAGGGTTCCTAGTCCAGCACTATAACCACACAGCAACCATCCCCCTCCATTGCACAGCTGCCTCTAAAGAAAAAGGGCACAGTGAAATCCTTAATAAAAACATACTGGGAGGGATTTTGACTTTGAGTAATAATGGCTAATGATCAAGGCAGATTTGTCGCCTGCCAACCATCTCTCCTGATTTGAATTTCCCACTGAAAACAGGAAATCCATGCACAGGATTCCAATGTACATTTTCCCTAGTCCCTCTTTCCATAAATTGGATTTTACGCAAGCTGACCTTTTCTTGGCAAATCTATCAACCGCTGTAGTGATTTAGCACACACTTACTCATTTTCACATCTTTAGAGGGCTTAACACTTGTGGGGAAGCTTTCCGCTGTGTGTTAAGTGGAACGGGAAAATTTGGTTTTTAAACAGGAAAATTGTATTCAGCCAAATAGGCTGTGGTTGAAACGCAGGAGTTTACATTTGCTGTCACGGACAATGGGGGCAGTGAGAATTATGTGAGGTGATAAACAGATAGCATCAAGTCATGGTAAATAAGTCATTTTTAGATTTTTTAAATGTATATATTCATTAGAACAGCAGGTTATTCAGCCACTCCAGCATGTTCTGTCATTCAATTAGATCATGGCTGATCTGTATGTTAACTCTATACACCCACCTTGGTTCCTTAATCCTGGATACCCTTACCGAGCAAAACAAATCTGAATGGATAGCTGGGTCAGCTTTAGTGGCACCGGAATTTTTTTATAGCTCCAGATTTTAAAAACTGAATTTAAACTCTCAAAAGTGCCTCGCTCTCTCTATCTCTCCCACTCTGTCTGTCTGTCTGTCTGTCTACCTCTCTGTCTGTCTGCCTCTCTGTCTGTCTGCCTCTCTGCCTCTCTGTCTGTCTGTCTGCGTCTCTGTCTTTTTGCCTCTCTGTCTGTCTGCCTGCCTGTCTGTCTGCCTGCCTGTCTGTCTGCCTGCCTCTCTGTCTGTCTGTCTGCTTGCCTCTCTGTCTGTCTGTCTGCCTGCCTCTCTGTCTGTCTGCCTCTCTGTCTGTTTGCCTCTCTGTCTGTTTGCCTCTCTGTCTGTTTGCCTCTCTGTCTGTTTGCCTCTCTGTCTGCTCTCTGTCTGTCTGTCTGTCTGCCTGCCTGCCTCTCACTCTCTGTCTCCCTCTCTTACTCTCGGCCTCCCTCTCTGTCTCTGCCCCTCTCTCTCTCTGGCCCTCTCTGTTCCCCTCTCTCTCTCTGTTCCCCTCTCTCTCTGCCCCTCTCTCTCTCTGCCCCTCTCTCTCTCTCTTCCCCTCTCTCTCTCTCTCTCTCTGCCCCTCTCTCTCTCTCTTCCCCCTCTCTCTCTCTGCCCCCTCTCTCTCTTCCCCTCTCTCTCTCTGCCCCTCTCTCTCTTCCCCTCTCTCTCTCTGCCCCTCTCTGCCTCTCTCTCTCTCTCTGCCTCTCCCTCTCTCTGCCTCTCCCTCTCTCTGCCTCTCCCTCTCTCTGCCTCTCCCTCTCTCTGCCTCTCCCTCTCTCTCTCTCTGCCTCTCTGTCTCGCTCTCTCTCTGTCTCGCTCTCTCTCTGTCTCGCTCTCTCTCTGTCTCGCTCTCTCTCTCTCTGCCTCGCTCTCTCTCTCTGTCTCGGTCTCTCTCTCTCTCTCTCTCTCTCTGCCTCGCTCTCTCTCTCTGTCTCGGTCTCTCTCTCTCTCTCTGTCTCTTTCTCTCACTGCCGATCCCTCTCTCTCTCTCTATCTGCCTCTGTCTCTCTCTCTCTCTGTCTCGCTCTCTCTCTGCCTCGCTCTCTCTCTCTCTGTCGATGATGATGATGAAGTCCAAGATGTCACAGGCTAATATCTTTGGAAAGTAAAGACACTTTCAGAAGGCTGCTAATGGCAATTGGAAAGTAATACATTTATACTGTACGCTTCTATTTTTCTTTCTAAAAACACTTGAGATAGCAGAGGACTGCAGCCAAGCCATGAAGAATGTGTTTTTTGGTACAGTTTCCATAGCTTCATCTTGTAAGTTTTCCTAAGGTTTATGGCTTCAGCTCCTTCCAAAAATAAAAAAGGAAAGGAAAGCTAAAACAAAACACCACTCACACAAGTCTCTCCCCCCACCCCCAAAGATAAATTACACCCGGTTAGTCTACATGGGTCAAGAGAAGGCCCTCCTTCACAGAGCAAACCTCATTCCAACAAAGCGGCCATAGTCAGTTACTCACTGCGCAGACACATTAACAAATTATTATATTTTTCAATCCTCGAAGACCTGACCACAAAAGGCTAAACCACCAAAGTTAACTCTGCCTGTGATATTCTGGATGGGTTCACCACAGACGCTCTGCCCGTGAGACCACAAACAGGTAATTCACTGGCAACTTCGATCAACTACTGTTCAACCAAAAAACAGGCAGGCAAGACTTGCCATAGTAATTCCTAGATGGTCAAACAAATCAATATTGCACCAGACGATGACTTGCGTTTATCAAAGGTGTGACAAAGCCTAACCCGTCACTGTGCTGGGGGGGGGGGGAGAGAGAGAGAGAGAGAGAGAGAGAAAGAGAGAAGAGAGAGAGAGAGAGAGAGAGAGAGAGAGAGAGAGAGAGAGAGAGAGAGAGAGACCAAAAAGAGTGGCCAAAGTGGTGGATTTGAGGAAGGGCTTGATGGAAGAGAAGGAGGCGGAGGGAGTACAATCAAGGTTTACGGAGACTCCTGAAGGCAACAACGCCAACAGCGGATGACGAGAGATGGAGATACGCAAAAGATCAGAGTCAAAGAAATGGTGGGCGGGATTTTGCGGCCCGCCGTGGGAGTTGAAGGAGAAGTTGTCGGGATGGAGGAGGGTAAAGAGATGGAGACAAATGAAGGCATGAAGGGATTTAAACTGGAGGTTGAGGATCCAATGGAGGTCATCAAGGACAAAGGGGTGACAGAAACAAACTGGGCGGGATTCTTCAGCCACGCCCACCTGGCGACCGGAAATTTTCCGGCCTGAAGTCAATGGACCTCGACATGGCCCGCGTCCCGCCCGTGGCGATCTTGCGGCGGGCGTGGCCGAAGAATCTAGCCCAAAGTCTGAATAGTTGACAGGTGTTAGAACCACAAAATTAACCTGAGGAAGGAGCAGTGCTCCGAAAGCTAGTGATTTGAAACAAACCTGTTGGACTTTAACCTGGTGTTGTAAGACGGTGCCCACCCGAGTCCAACGTGGGCATCTCCACCTCACAAAACTAAAGCTACTGCATCCAATCCACTACCAGACACGTGTCATATTATTGTGTTTTAAAACATCTTTTTTTATGTACTTTGGGCGGGAGAGAAATCTGGAACATAAAACTAGTCTCAGTAATGGTGACCATGAAAGTATTGTTGATTATTGTAAAATGTCACCTGGTTCGCTACCTGGTCTAGCTCTCATGTGACTCCAGGCCCACAACAATGGGATTGACTCTGAAATGGCCTAGCATGCCATTTAGTTTGAGGGGCAATTAGGGATGGCCATCAAATACTGATTTTACCAGTGACGCCACATCCCGTGAACGAATGAAGGAAAAAGTGCTCAGAAACATTAGGCACCCAAGCGTCTGACTCTCTACAGACCAGGACTGAGTCTAGTCTGATTCCTCACCTGCTCAATCTTAGGGGATTGTCATATTCCAATGACAGCGGGGAGAAGCTATAACTGATAGCAGCTCTTGGTGGTGAGGGAGAGAAAAAAGCCTCCCAACCCTCACCCAGTCCTCCAAGTGGAGATTCTGGATGGGATGGGATAGGATTGGGCTCCTTGTGATGCTTCCCCTCCATTCCGCGGTCTGTGAACCTACCAAGACTCGGTATTTCACATCACAAAGGGGCTTTTCACAGTAACTTCACTGCAGTGTTAAATGTAAGCCTACTTGTGACACTAATGAAGACTATTATAAATGAGGACTGGAGATTTGCATGAGGTGCCAGAGGGTGACTGGCACTGTGGTGAGCACGCCGCAGCATTTCACGCTGGGCTCAGTCGGCTGCGCTCCCACCTCTCGGCCGGAAGGATGGGGGTTCAATCCCCACTCTGGAGATTTGTACGCAGAATCTCATCCAACTCTCCAGTGCAGCACTAATGGAGTGTTTCACTGTTGGAGGTGCTACCTTCAAGATGAGATAGGTGGTCCAGAATGATCACATGGAACCACTTGAAGAGCAAGGGGGTTTTCCCCAGTGTTCTGGCCTATGTACATCCCGTAGCCAATACCATCAAAGGTGATTATCATCATGTTGTTGCTCGCTGTGTTTCTGGTGTTACAACGGCTGACGCACTTCGAAGGTACCTCGTTGATAGTCGGGGGATGTTCTGGGGTTGTGAAAAACACTTAAGGAGTGAAATTGGTCAGCGCGACACAGGTTCACTGTGAATTAGCAGCAGATTTTCCACCACACCAGTTTTTATTTTCCACTGACTTTGGAAAATATTGCCTAGACTTTTCATTTCAAACCAACAGAGGCAGTGAAATTAGGAAACAGATTTCCTAAAAGAATTGGATTTATTTTGTGAACTTCAATAGAAAGAAGATTGGGCGTGGTGAAAAATCAGCTGGCGTTTTTGCAACAAGCCCATCCCCGCACCGCTAGTGTCGACCAATTTGACCCCATGTCAAGTGTGAGCTCTTCGCCCTCGGATTTCTCAAAGGCAGTCTCTATCTTCAGGAAAGAGAATGGCAACGGAAGAGGTTGAGGACACAGCAATCCATGGCTATGAACTTGTCCTGAATGCCAGAGGAGGAAGTAAAGCCACGGAGATGGTGAGCTCTCGCCGGCTACCTTCTATTTTCGAGCTGTAACCTATACACACTAAATAATTACAGCATGCAAGTTGTAACTTGCTTTGCAGTGGTTTCAACAGCCTGGGGCATCCCTGGCGCACCGGTAATCCAGCATAAAGACTCCACAGTTTATACAGCAACAGCTAGCTCAGACAGGTTTGCATTCACATGCAAGTGCCAGATAGATACGGAAAATGCATAGAGGCTTTAACATCCAGATGACAAATGTTTCATTTCCTGCCTATGTGGTTGGAAAAGTGAAACTCCATCAGTCTGATGTGCCTGTGGCATAATAACACACTGCCATACAACGTTTGCTGCTGCCAAAGTTGGGGTGAGCTCAATACTGTTATGTATGCTAGCTGGCTTGTTTGTGGAATATTGCCTGTGGGGCAATAAAAGAAGGCGTTGACATATATACATTGCTGTACTTTGTCAGGCGGAACATAAGACTGTCTGTGATCTGGTGGAAAATGCGGGTTGATAGCAGGAGAAAGATCAGTTCGCCGTCACTGGCACTTTCTTTGTCTAACGAGTTGCGGATCTGATTACACCAGGAACAGGATGGCTCTTCCTGGCAAGCTGGAGGCGACATGGGCGGCTTGAAAACCATTTTTCTTTTCAAAGGCACAGCTCAATTTGCAGTAGACGTACAATCACAAAGCCACCTGACTGCATGGCGGGTGCAGGCGTCCGCTGTAGTTGTGTCATTGATCTCTCTGATCCTTGGGCCATACAGTCTGGAGCGGAGTTGAATGCAACCTAGGGTCCACTCCACTGGAGGAACTCACCAAGGCCCCTTCGACAGCACCTGCTGAAACTGTGACCTCCACCACAGAAAAACGAGGACAGCGGGCTCACGTGGACACCATCACCTCCAATTTCCCCCTTCAAGTCACGCGCCACCCTGACTTGAAGCTTCATTGCCTTCCTTCATCGTTGCTGTGACAAAACCCTACTTAACCACACCTTTACCAGACAGACTGCAGTGATTCAAGCAGATGGCCCGTCACCCGCATCTCCAGGGCAACAAGGGATGGGCAATCAGTGCAGGCCTTGTCGGTAATACCCATATCCAGAGAATGAATTGGGTACCAATACCTCATGATTGAGTTAGTGACAAAATTATGTATTTGCCTTCTTTTGGAGTTGAACTGGCTACCTACCACTGTAGCCGGAGCACCACAGCACTGCTGCTGAAAGATCAGAGTGAACTTCATCTCCTCCCCCCACAATGTACAAGTTGTCTATTTCGCAAGATATCCAAGGCCATCGGAGCTCTGGTGGTGTCAGTCTGGGAACAGCCAGTAGAAGCCGCACAGGAGCATCCAGAGAATTGGCTGCAACTTTTCTTCCTCAGCCTCTCTCTGTCCTTGCCTCACAGCAGTGCGGTAAAGCATATATTCATTCCCACAAGACCCTGCCCATGAGGGGAAGATTATGAAGGCTAAAAGGGGAGCAAGCTGGTGGTGTAGTGGTAATATCACTGGATTAATAATCCAGAGGCCCCGGCTAATGTTCTGGGGCCATGGCAGCGAGTGGAACTTAAATTCAGTTAATAAATCCGGAACCATAAATCTAGTCTCGGTAATAGTGACTATAAAACCATTGTCGGAAAAACCCATCTGGTTCACTACTGTCCTTTGGGGAAGGAAATCTGCCGGCCTTACCTAGTCTGGCCTACATGAGAGAGAAGAGAGAGGAGAGAGAAGAGAAGAAAAACTCACAGGGATAAAGAACGATTTAGAGAAGATAAATTCAGAGGAAGAGAAAGAATTCAGAGGAAGGAAGGGATGGAAGGAGAACTTGGGGAGAGAGAGAGAAAAGTCCAAGGGCGGGAAGGATAATTCAGACGGAACGAAAGAGAATTTAGATTGGGGGGGGGGATTGAGATAGTTAAGGGAGAATTCAGAGAGTGGGAGAATTAGAAATAGTCTTGGGAGGGGTGGGAAGGGCAGGCATTCCCTTTCAGAAGGTTACAGGCCAACACAAACCACGAATGGGAGCAGATCACATGCCCACACCATCAGGCAGGAAATGATCTGTGAGCTGGCAAATAGGAATGGGCACAAATAAGAATATCACTAGAGCCTTAAGCGATATTAGAAAAAAATTCACAGTAACTTGTTCATTGCAGCGTTAATGTAAGCCTACTTGTGAGACTAATAAAGATTATTATTATTCGGGAAAAACAGAACTTAAATGTATTCAGCAACTCATCAGATCTTCAGGGTTGCTCAACAAATGAACCACCCCTGCAGTGAAGTCGCTGTCGCAAGGCAGATCCCATAATTACTGGTGGCATTGGTTAAAGGAATGAATGCTGGCAGGACACAGGAGCAACGCTCTTATTCAAAGAAATGCCAAAGGGTCTTTTATGCGCACCTGGGCTGGTCAGACATGGCCTTAGTTTTGGCACCTTGTCTGACAGATGCAACCTCAGGCAATGTAGCACTCTCTCAGTAGGCAGCCGACGTGCCAGCCGAGGTTAAATGCTCAAGTCCCCAGTGACTGTAGGGCAAAGATGTTACCGGCTGAGGCATGCCGTTATTTAAGGAAACATATAGGTGATGGTGCAAGGTGAATTCCTTAATCCCTGGAGTTTAACTCGATTTAAAAGAAATCACAGAGTCACAGAGGTTTACAGCATGGAAACAGTACTGTAAATTCTAATCTATATGCGGCAGCACTGGCCAGCTTGGGCATTAAGTTGCTGCACCATCCACAGGCAGACATTATGTAAGAATAATAGGATCCACTTAAAAAAAGGTAGCAAAAGCCAAAGCATTGGGGTTTGTTCAGTATATAGTTAGATGCCACAAGTGGAGAGTCATGTTTAATGTGGCAAACTTCCAGGACTCGAATGGCCTTTCCTTATCATTCTAAATTCACACTTCCACAAAAACACCGCTGCAGATTATTTCTCAGTGTTCATGAACAATGGCATGGTGCTGTGATCTTCTGGATAGAGTATGTTACCAGGTGCACAAAACCTATGGACTATACCCACCGTGCACAAGAGCAAATCCAAAACAAAAGCCCATCCCCACATAAAATCTGCGCTGCCTTCAACGGTAAAAGATGCAGAACAGTAGGGATTAATTTCAAGGCAGAATTCAAGTCGGAAAGGGTGGAGGGAGGGAAGGCGGAAGTAGGGATCAGATGACAGTGACAAACCACTAAATGCATTGAATGCACTCCCGAATCCCTTGATTAGATTAGTGCTGTGTAATCCCTCCTTGCAATGCTAACCATTATGCTCTACTAAAATTGATATGATTAGGATTCTAATTCATCTCCAAAGGGTTTTCCGCACGTGGCCTGGGATTTCTGATGATAATAGAGGAGCTGTAGCCTTGCTTGGACAGAAAGGCTGGCAGATGTCTTAGGCCAGCCCTCTGGGGGTTCCTCCTTCAAGCTCTTCACCTTCCTGCTTTGCTGATTTAAGAAACTTCTCAGAAGCTGTATTTTCACACTGCCCTTTCCCTCCTCTTTTATCTTTTTCTTGCTATTTGGTCCGCTCTTGTCTCCTTAAACCATTCCGCAGAAAATACATTATTGATGCAGGTTATTGCATTTACCGAACTGACTGCCATAATATCTGTCCAAGTCGTATTAACATTATCTTACACCTCGACAAAAATTTCCCAATTCCGGATGTAAACGTGTTTGCCGTGGCTCAGTCAGTAGCACTCCTGCCTCTGGTGGGGGTTCAACTTCCACGGCAGAGCATGCAATTAGGCTGACAGGTCAATGCAGTGCTGAGGGTGAGTGCTGCATTTTCAGGGGTGCTGTCTTCTGGATCAGCTGCTGAACTGAGGCGCTGCCTGCCTTCTCAGGTGGATCCGGTAGCTCCCGTGGCCCTGGGGAAACTGAAGCAGTCTTATTCAGTCACACCATAAACTGCAATCTCTTGCGCATGTCCTGCCGTCTCTGCTGCACCAACACCTCCCACATCGCCCGCACCCTCGCCCGCCACCCTGCTGCTTGCTCAGGTCGAATGAGGCAGGGTTTCATATCCCTGCCATTGGGATTTCAGTGATTGAAGGTGATGTGTTGGGTAAGCTGGGTCTGCGAGGACTGCGTTTACTGCAGTGGTGAGAGAGACAGGTTTCCAACACTTGAAGAAAGGCAACTCGATTTTATTGAACTCTTAACTCTAATACATGCTTTAACTGTGGGTTGACACTATGCTGAGTTGACTGGAGACCTGAGGCTAGCCTGACCAGACTATCTTGCTACCACATGGTGTTTGTTCTAGTTGCTGCTCACGAACTCTGACTGTCTCAGAGGCTGGATCCCGAGAGAGCGGGAAAACTAGTGCCCTCTGGCTTTATAGTGGTCGTGTCCTGTCTGGTGATTGGCTGCTGTGTTCAGTGTGTTCACTGGTCATCCTGTGTTTCAATCACTGCCTGTCTGCACTCCATTATATACATAGATGTATATTATGACAGAAGGAGCAAGATAGAGGTGAAGGTGAGCAATGTTGCAGAAGTGGGAGTGTACCATCTGAGTGGTGGCAAAGTTCATTCCTCGTCTCCCTATCCCCAACCAAATAAGAGTTAAAACGCAGTATTACGGATTTCACAGAGCCAGCAAAACAGACCGTGCTGGAACTACAGCACAAAGTGGGGCTCTCCCTTTTCAGGGATTTTATAATGCTGAAAAAACTTGGGCCATGAAGGAAACTATATTATCTGCACTCCAGTTACGCTCCTTCCTGACGCACAAATCCTGGCATAATTCATCATTGCACAGCCCGCTAACACAATCAACCTAACTAAAATCAACCACAGGACTAAGGGGTAAGGAGAACCCCCCCCTCCATTGTGCTGTCCCCACTGCTGTCCTGACTACATACAGGAGTTGGGCCCAACGTGTGGCCTAGGAGTTGCAGATGGATCCTGAACCCTGCCTTCTGAAAGCCAGGCAACTGACTCAATTTCTGCTAATGTCTCTTACCTGCCGGTTTGAACTGAGTGAAGAATGGGGAGTTGGTGTCGCAGTGGCATCGTCACTGGACTCGTAATCCAGAAACCCAGGTTAATGCTCGGGGGAGGGGGGGGGGGTTTATATTCCACCGCGGCAGCTTGTGAAATATGAATTCAATACAAATCTGGAATAAAGAGTCTAATGATGAACGTGAAACCATTGCCGATTGTCGTAAAAACCCATCTGATTCAGTAATGTCCTTTAGGGGAGGGCCTTACCCAGTCTGGCCTACATGTGACTCCAGGCCCAGCCCCATAGCAACGTGGGTGACTCTTAAATGCCCTCTGAAAAGGCTGAGCAAGTCACTCAGTCCAAGGGCAATTAGGCACGGGCAACAAATGCTGGCCCAGCCAGTGCTGCCCACATCCCATTAAGGATTCTTTAAAAAGTGGAGGTTTCGGAGAGGGGCTGTCTTTGGCAATGTTATCTCATCAGTCAGAATAACTACTGAGCAACAACACCCCACGGTACCACACAGCACCGTGGTGGGGTGGGGGTGGGGGGGGGGGGGGGGGGGGGGGGGTGAAGGAGAGAGAGAGAGAGAGAGAGAGAGAGAGAGAAGTAACCTCCTTCTGCCCAAGTCTCAGTGTAACTGTTGTCCTGTCCTGCGGATGGCCGAAAGCTGACATCATGGGGAGGAAGCACCTGCTGTAATATAAATCTGCACTCTCACAGGGACAGCGGCAGCGCAGATTAAGACAGCACGCTGCAGAGAATGGGGGGGGGGGGTCAGTCCCATTTTAGCATATCGTTTTGAGTGGGAAAAGGGCCGGCTATGAGCACTCGAACCACATTGGCAGTGCTTTGCCAAAGGAACAGGGAAGTGGGACTAACTTTAATGGCCTCCTTCTGTGCTGTAACTTTCAATCAAATACTGCTTACACGATAAATCCCACCTTTGTCAATCTTCAGTATTGTTCACTCCAGTGACATCAGTATTCGCACACACCCACACACACACACACACACAAGGTCAGATCTATTAGTAGTCACGCTGCATTTTGAAACTGACCAGTGAGACAACTTTAACTCAATCTCAGCAGTGTACTGCACAGGAAAACATCGGAACAGCAGTAGGCCTAACAGCCCCTCAAGCCTGTTCCAACAGCCAACGTCAACACGTTGTGCATTTTAACTTTCTTCACCTGATTTGGTTCCATATCCATTAATATCCATACTTAACACACACAACCTTGAATACCCCTTATAACAGAGACTACAGTTCTAAAGTACTTATGTCTAGAAGGTATTTTGGGGAGTCCTGAGGTCATGTAAGGAGCTTTATAAATGCAAGTCTTTCTTTTATTTTTAACAATGGTATGTTTTTCCAAGAGGCAAAGTTGCAATCAGCAGCGAATGGCACTGAATATTGTGCAATCATCAGTCAACATCCCCACCTCCGACCTTGTGACGGAGGGAAGATGAAGCAGCCAAAGGTGTTTGGGCTTAGCACATTACACTAAGGAACTCCTGCATTGATGTCCTGGGAGTGTGATGATTGACCTCTAGCCACCACCACCACCTTCCTTTGTGCCAGATATGACTCCACCAATGGGGATTCTGACCCCCCCCCCCCCCCCCCCTCCCCCAATTGCCGTTAATCTAGTTTTGCTATGGCTCATTGATGCCACATTCCGTCAAATTCTTGGTTCATGTCCAGGGCTGTCACAATCACCACGTCTAGTTTTTAAGTTTGAGACGAATTAACTGAATTTAAATTTCATCAGTTGCCTGTGTCTCCGGCGCAGTAATCTAGGCCTCTGGGTCATTAATCCAGTGATATTATCACAATAAGAAGTCTTACAACACCAGGTTAAAGTCCAACATGTTTGTTTCAAAGACTAGCTTTCGGAGCACAGCTCCTTCCTCAGGTGAAGATTCACCTGAGGAAGGAGCAGTGCTCCGAAAGCTAGTCTTTGAAACAAACCTGTTGGGACTTTAACCTGGTGCTGTAAGACTTCTTACTGTGCTCACCCCAGTCCAACGTCGGCATCTCCACATCATGGCTATTATCACAATGCCACTGCCTCCTCCTGTCGAAACAGACATGAAGGATAACATGGCACTGATTTTACCCAGCATTTGCACACAAGGGAAGGGAGCAGAATTCTGCAGCCTCCTGTCGCTCAGCCCAGAGCCACGGCAAAAAAGAGCCTTCATAAGACCTTTCTCCCAACCCTGTACTCTAGTGCTGCATTCCACCCCACCGCACAAGCACAACATGTACCTGCTATAGTAATGATAAAAGTAGTTACTGGTGGTTTGTGGAAAATGGTCCAGTTACCTGCAGACTAAACACGGGGCCTGAACGCATTATTATAAACTTGACAGAAGTGAAGCAATAGCTTATTACAGTTCGTCTTCTCTAATGAGCTGTAATGAAGCTCCAACCAGGGAAACACTTGTCATAATGACAGATGTGTAGTAACAGTTTGTTTCTTTACTTCGGAGGTCGGGGATGTGGTTAGGAGGGAAGGTGGGAGCAGGTCCCAATTTCTGAGCTTCATGGATATGGGACATCAATGCAAACTTCTCTGACTGAATTTGCGTGTCAAAGGGCGGGCGTGTTAAATAGCCCACATAGCCGCTAGATTAGCAGCACGGTAGCATTGTGGATAGCACAACTGCTTCACAGCTCCAGGGTCCCAGGTCGATTCCGGCTTGGGTCACTGTCTGTGCGGAGTCTGCACATCCTCCCTGTGTGTGCGTGGGTTTCCTCCGGGTGCTCCCACAGTCCAAAGATGTGCAAGTTAGGTGGATTGGCCATGATAAATTGCCCTTAGTGTCCAAAATTGCCCTTAGTGTTGGGTGGGGTTACTGGGTTATGGGGATAGGGTGGTGGAGTTGACCTCGGGTAGGGTGCTCTTTCCAAGAGCCGGTGCAGACTCGATGGGCCGAGTGGCCTCCTTCTGCACTGTAAATTCTATGAAAACATAATTGGCAAATGACGTTCAACGTGGATTTAGGAAGTACTGAGATATACCTCTACTTTTTAGGGCCCTGGTTTCCACTTTCCATCTGTAAAACTGTCTTGTTTTAACTGAACTCTGCAGACTCACAGATCCTCACAGATCCAATAATCGTTTCCCAGATAGGCGGCTCCCATATGACATTGGGAGTTAAATTAAAATTATGCTCACACGTGCCAAAAACAACCAGAAGAAATAGTTGGAAACGAAAGTGTTAATGTTCCATATTACGCTCTGGCAAAGGCGATTCCTTCAAACTAAGATTCCCAATGGCAACACTCACTCCTTGAGTGTGGCTTGTGTCTAAGGTAGCACTCCCAAGGGCAAGCAGAAATAGACAATCCCAGTCACCGAGATTAACTCTGAAAGCTCCCTGCACTATAGTGTGCGTGGACATTGCTGCAACGTGCCTCTCTTAACTTATCATATCAAAACTTACTGCAAAGGAGTTTTTTTACCAATGACTACTTCAGAGGCTCAGAGGTTTGGTCACAAGGAGGTCATGGTGAAAATCCGGACTCCCGGCAGCACTTCAAACTACAGCGGGAAATTGTGCAGGTGACGAAGCTATGCTTCCCATGCCACTGAACTCTTTCAGAAATGGGCACAGTTGGAAATAAAGTCCAGCATCGACGTCCTGTCATCGCCACTCCCATTAGGACTACGTATGTTGCATGCTCCGATCATCTTGGCAGAGAAATTTGTTTTCAATATGAGAAACACCACTCAGCAAGGTGCCGTGTCACAGTAGCACTGGGCAAGGGTGGTTTTATGGCTTGAGGTTGTATTCAAGGGGTCTTTGTACTTAGAGCAGTAGGTCCATGGGGGTGCTGCCTTGGGATAAGTACAGGATTCTAGATACTCTGCACAGCTAGCTTTGCTAATCCATTTTTATGCACTATTGAGCTGCTGTTATCAACACCACCACCACCCCCACCCCCCGAAGAAAAAAACAGCAACTGTTTAGATTATCAAGATTGCAATACTACCGAAATCAATGACATGGATGGCTTTGGCCTGTTGAATATTCTATCATCAGACGCCCTGCAAATGTTTCCTGCACTATGAAACCTGCTGACTACAACTCCTATTTGCTGCCTCGCTGTCGCGCAGGTTGTCACTCACACGGATGCAGTCCCCTTGCACGCCTGCTCCTGGCCACCAAGCCCCTCTGCTGACCCGACTAACTCTTTGGCAGCCAAGAGCTCCACAACATCTGTACAACGAGATGAGGCGCTAACTACAGGATGAGGGATAACTGCAGAATTATGGGGAAGCAGCCAGGAATAGGACCTTTGCCGCACTGGGCTTAATGTATACGTCAAGGGAACTAGTTTGACATTCTACTACCAGGGCTCATCCAGTAACGGCACCTTTTTTTGCGACTCATTTACATCTGATAAACTGTCTTGCTGTAAAGAAAGAGGGAGCACTGCTGTCGGCAATTTTTTAAAAAAAGTAAATGGAATAACCTGCAACTTTAACATCCTTCTGCTTCCCTATTTTCTCTTCTATCTATTCCTGTCATTCGGGTGAATAATTGGATGGGTCCAGATGAAAGTACAGAGGAGAACTGGCTGGGAGGAGTTGCAGAGGCTGGCAGTGTGATGGAGTTGAATTAGCATCAGCAGTGATACAGCCATTAATCCAGGCCGCTTCCACATTTGTGCTCCTGTGACTGCGCATGTTAATTCATTCGCCCTGCACTTCCGAGCCCAAAAGCTGCTTTGATGTCGTTAGCACTCACCCTCCGAGCAAAAAAAAAAAAAAAAAAAAATTTTTTTAAATGGTTACATTCAATCATTAACACCGTTCGCCATCGAATTTTCAAAGGGGTCCTGATGGTGCGAGGCTTTCTACTTTCAGCAGCTCAAATCCTCACAAACAGCTTTCATATGATACCTGTTGCATGAGGGAGACTGTACATAGACCAAAGTATTCAGGAGGAAGGCACATTGTTAACCTACTGTTGATGGCTGCTGTGTGTCGGAGCCCCAATCCGGCAGGTGCCAAGGACTGTTTCTATGTGACAGGCCCGGTCAGGAAAAAGTTTCTGGAGAGTGGACACATTTCCTTGATGGGGAGTAGGGAAAAAACACTCAACAACAACTTTCCTTTACGCAGCGCCTTTTCAACATAGCAAAAACATCCCAAGGCACTTTGCCGACAGAATTTGTCACCGTGCGCATGGAGATTTTAGGGCAGGCGATGGAATGTTTGGTCCAAGGGGTAGATTTTACGGAGTTTCTTAAAGGAGGAGAGTGACGTGGGGAGATGGAGATGATTACGGAAGGAATTCCACACCTCAGGGCCTTGACAGCTGAAGGCACGGTAGAGTTATTAAAATCAGGGATGCACAAAATCTACTCTCAAAACACCTCTTTGCAGCTTGATGCAAAAAAATCACTGGCCGTGCAATAAATAAATATTTAAATAGTCGTTTGGCACTACATATCTTGAGTGCTGCTGAAAAAAGACACATTTCATTGAAGTTTTTCATCTTGCACTCATCAGGACAATTTGCAAAAATATCAATGTGAAGAGAACAATTTGTACTGCATGAGAAGACAGTGTAGATTGATTGGCAAGTGGACTCTGGTTGGTAGAGGCATTGTCATGGAGAATGCATCAGTCAACCAATGACTAACAGTTAACCGCCAAGCTTTGTTTAAATTCAAACCAAGCAGGTTGACTGATTGGCCAAGACATTGATGTGGGGAATGAACAGAGAATTACCTGTTTAGCTGCAAAAAGTGCAATGTGTTTACATGCTGCAAAGGACAAGACCCTGTGTATTAATATATGTAGCTTTGAGCAAGCTTTATGTGAGACACACTGCGATTCTGACTGATAAATTTAAATTTGTTGTTAGTGTAATTCTTTATTTTTAAAAATCTTTTTATTGGCATTTTCCAAATTTATAAAGTTATATACATTGTTAGCCGCTTTAATTTATTGTATTGCACAGAAAGGTTCGTCTTGTCCTTCCCCTAATTTACCCTATGTACATTTTGCCGCCCTCTGGCTCGGCTTGTAGTCCCTCCCGCCCCACCCCCCTCAACCCGCCCCTCCCCTTTCTCTCCCCCCCTCTCTTTTTCTTCCCCATTCAACTTCAGCTGTGTTTCCCCTGTGATGGGGGAGGGGGGCCCTCCCTCCCACATTGTTCCCTTTTGTGTCTTTCCAGCCTTTTCACATCTTCCCCCACTCCCTCCCCCAGGTTGCGGATTCCTATGGTTCCCCCCTCTCCTTATTTTCCCCTTGTCCTTCCTCTTTTTCTTCCCATCTCTCCTGTTTCCCCACCTTACTCGTTGTTTTGTCAGTGTAATTCTTATCACACCGAGGATTGTTCAGTAAGTTTTGAATCGCAGAAACATATCTAATATTTGGGTTTTGAAAGCACTGGCTGGGTGAGTGTGGTCAGCCGAAGTGAGTTGTTGTTTGATACAATCTGCCAGTCTTCGGGACATACAGGGGGGGGGGGGGGGGGGGGATGGGATGGGAGAAGGGAGGCGTGTAAGACAATCATGTAAAATGTGGAGCGTCTTAGCATGAACAGACAAGTAAACTACCGTGTTGTGCAGACAAAGGTAGTCGTGTGGAATCAGTAGTCGTGTGGAAACACTGCTTTGTTCTTGGCCACAGTACTGCTAGGAAGGCCACCGAGAACAAGGAGTGGCTGATAACGACAGCTGGAATCCACAAGGTGTTGTTTCTCTCTCACGACTTCCTTATAAAACAACAAATGATTTAACAGCGCCAGGCTCAGTGCAGAGAGCAGCAATATGTTGGTCTTGGCACCCATTACTGTTCTTTGTCCACACAAAGAAGTCTACAAATAGCGTGGCTAGCTGCATGGTACAAATATTCGTTGCTGTTATCCTGCCAAAGATTATAAAGACACAAAAGCGAAGGAATGGAATGTGAAACATTTCCTCTGTAATGTCCTCTCAATGAGAAGGTCGAAAACCAGAGGAAAATGATTCCAAATTACCAACTCCTCCTCGAATATTTTTCTGGGCTTGCTGAGGCCCACACAGAGGCCATTAAAATAACATTTGTCTTTTGGAGCACATACATTTAGCACTAGCTCAGCATGTTCCATCTCATTCATTACGAATACTGAAAACTTTGTGCAACATTTGAGGGTTTCCGAAACTAAAACGTCTATGCTATGCATTTAGACGTGCATATCGCACTCCTATCCTGAAATAACAGGGTCACATAATGGACTGTAATGTGAATAAGCTAATCAGTGGGAGTGCATGAGGATTACTGTATAATCTCCTCACTCTAATCACTACATAAACTGCTGCACAATTATTCCCACAATCTATGGCATCACATAAACCCATCTTTTGCACTACAAATTTATGAAACCCTCTCATCTATTTTAACACTGAATCCCGGCATCTCCCCCCCGTACCCAAACCCAGCATCTCCCCCCGTACCCAATCCCAGCATCTCCCCCCAGTACCCAATCCCAGCATCTCCCCCCGTACCCAATCCCAGCCACTCCTCCTGTACCCAATCCCGGCACCTCCCACAGTACCAAAACCCAGCATCTCCCCCCAGTACCCAAACCCAGATTTTCCCCCCGTACCCAATCCCAGCATCTCCCCCCCGTACCCAATCCCAGCATCTCCCCCCGTACCCAATCCCAGCCCCTACCCCCCTGTACCCAATCCCAGCCCCTCACCCCCTCTACCCAATCCCAGCCCCTCCCCCAGTACTCAATCCCAGCCCCTCACCTCCCTGTACCCAAACGCAGCATCTCCCCCCAGTACCCAAACCCAGCATCTCCCCCCCAGTACCCAATCCCGGCACCTCCCCCTGTTCCCAATCCCAGCCCCTCACCCCCCTGTACCCAATCCCAGCCCCTCCCCCAGTACCCAATCCCAGCCCCTCCCCTGTACCCAATCCCAGCCCCTCCCCAGTACCCAATCCCAGCATCTCCCCCCAGTACCCAAACCCAGCATCTCCCCCCGTACCCAATCCCAGCACCTCCCCCCGTACCCAATCCCAGCCCCTCACCCCCTCTACCCAATCCCAGCCCCTCCCCCTGTGCCCAATCCCAGCCCCTACCCCCCTGTACCCAATCCCAGCACCTCGCCCCTGTACCCAATCCCAGCCCCTCCCATGTACCCAATACCAGCCCCTCCCCTCCTGTACCCAATCCCAGCCCCTCCCCCAGTACCCAACCCCAGCCCCTCCCCTGTACCCAATCCCAGGCCCTCCCCAGTACCCAATCCCAGCATCTCCCCCCCAGTACCCAAACCCAGCATCTCCCCCCGTACCCAATCCCAGCACCTCCCCCCTGTACCCAATCCCAGCCCCTCACCCCCTCTACCCAATCCCAGCCCCTCCCCTGTACCCAATCCCAGCCCCTCACCCCCTGTACCCAATCCAAGCCCCTCCCCTGTACCCAATCCCAGCCCCTCCCCCTGTACCCAATCCCAGCACCTCCCCCCGTACCCAATCCCAGCCCCGCCCCTCTACCCAATCACAGCCCCTCCCCCTGTACCCAATACCAGGCCCTCCCCTCCTGTACCCAATGCCAGCCGCTCCCCTAGTACCCAATCCCAGCACCTCCCCTAGTACCCAATCCCAGCACCTCCCCTGTACACAATCCCAGCCCCTCCCACAGTACCCAAACCCGGCACGTCCCCCAGTACCCAAACCCGGCACCTCCCCCAGTACCCAATCCCGGCATCTCTCCCCGTACCCAAATAAACCCCTCCCCCTGTACCCAATCCCAGCCCCTCCCCCATACCCAAACCCAGCTCCTCCTCCTGTACCCAATCCCAGTCCCTCCTCCTGTACCCAATCCCAGCCCCTCCCCCTGTACCCAATCCCAGCCCCTCCCCCTGTACCCAATCCCAGCCCCTCCCCCGTACCCAATCCCAGCCCCTCCCCCGTACCCAATCCCAGCCCCTCCACCTGTACCCAATCCCAGCCCCTCCTCCTGTACCGACTCTCAGCCCCTCACCCTGTACCCAATCCCAGCATCTCCCCCCAGTACCCAAACCCAGCATCTCCCCCCGTACCCAATCCCAGCACCTCCCCCCTGTACCCAATCCCAGCCCCTCACCCCCTCTACCCAATCCCAGCCCCTCCCCCTGTACCCAATCTCAGCCCCTCACCCTCTGTACCCAATCCAAGCCCCTCCCCTGTACCCAATCCCAGCCCCTCCCCCTGTACCCAATCCCAGCACCTCCCCCCGTACCCAATCCCAGCCCCTCGCCCCCTCTACCCAATCCCAGCCCCTCCCCCTGTACCCAATACCAGGCCCTCCCCTCCTGTACCCAATCCCAGCCCCTCCCCTAGTACCCAATCCCAGCACCTCCCCTGTATCCAATCCCAGCCCCTCCCCCTGTACCCAACCCCAGTCCCTCCCCCCTGGACCCAATCCTGGCCCCTCCCCCCTGTACCCAATCCCAGCCCCTCCCCCTGCACCCAATCCCAGCCCCTACCACTGTACCCAATCCCAGCCCCTCCCCCTGGAACCACTCCCAGCCCATCCCCCTGTACCCAATCCCAGCCCCTCCCCCTGTACCCAATCCCAGCCCCTCCCCCCTGTACCCAATCCCAGCCCCTCCCCCTGTACCCAATCCCAGCCCCTCCCCCTGTACCCACTCCCAGCCACTCTCCCAGTACCCAATCCCGGCACCTCCCCCTGTACCCAAACGCGGCACCTCCCCCAGTACCCAATCCGGGCACCTCCCCCAGTACCCAATCCCGGCACCTCCCACAGTACCCAAACCCAGCATCTCCCCCCAGTACCCAAACCCAGCACCTCCCCTAGTACCCAATCCCAGCACCTCCCCTAGTACCCAATCCCAGCACCTCCCCTGTACACAACCCCAGCCCCTCCCACAGTACCCAAACCCGGCACGTCCCCCAGTACCCAAACCCGGCACCTCCCCCAGTACCCAATCCCGGCATCTCTCCCCGTACCCAAATAAACCCCTCCCCCTGTACCCAATCCCAGCCCCTCCCCGTACCCAATACCAGCCCCTCCGCCGTACCCAATCCCAGCCCCTCCCCGTACCCAATCCCAGCTCCTCCTCCTGTACCCAGCCCAGCCCCTCCTCCTGTGCCCAATCCCAGCCCCTCCCCCTGTACCCAATCCCAGCCCCTCCCCCCTGTACCCAATCCCAGCCCCTCCCCCGTACCCAATCCCAGCCCCTCCCCGTACCCAATCCCAGCCCCTCCTCCTGTACCCAACCCCAGCCCCTCCTCCTGTACCGAATCTCAGCCCCTCACCCCCTGTACCCAATCCCAGCCCCTCCCCCTGTACCCAATCCCAGCCCCTCCCTCTGTACCCAATCCCAGCCCCTCCTCCTGTACCGAATCCCAGCCCCTCCCCCCTGTACCCAATCCCAGCCCCTCCCCCGTACCCAATCCCAGCCCCTCCCCCTGTACCCAATCCCAGCCCCTCCCCCATACTCAATCCCAGCCCCTCCCCCCTGTACCCAATCCCTCCTCCTGTACCGAATCCCAGCTCCTCCCCTGTACCCAATCCCAGCCCTTCCCCCCGTACCCAATCCCAGCCCCTCCCCCCTGTACCCAATCCCTCCTCCTGTACCCAATCCCAGCCCCTCCCCTGTACCCAATCCCAGCCCCTCCCCCTGTACCCAATCCCAGCCCCTCCCCCGTACCCAATCCCAGCCCCTCCCCCCTGTACCCAATCCCAGCCCCTCCCCTGTAGCCAATCCCAGCACCTCCCCTGTACCCAATCCCAGCCCTTCCCCCCCTGTACCCAATTCCAGCAGCTCTCCCTGTACTCAACCCCGCCAACCCGCCTCAGTCATTAATCCCACCACCTCCCCGTAGTAATCTATCCTCGTGCTTCGCCTGTGCATTCGCATCTGAATATCGAGGTTATTCTTGATTTCTCATTAGTAGCCAGTGATGTGGAAAGCATTATTAAATTAACATCCAAAATTAATCACCAGTAAAAACTAGGTTTAGGGACGCCTTTTTCATTTAACTGGCACATGCGGTGATTGATTGGATTTTCATTCTTTTGTACAATTCGCCTCTCATGTCGCAGTTTGCCGAGAGAGAGAGAGAGAGAGGGAGGGGTGGTGGGGGGGGGGCTTATTCACTTCTGTCTCTGGACTTAAAATAACAATGGTGAAAAGATTTTCTAGTCACTTTGCTGCCCAGAACATCAGTGCTACAAACTTTGCTTTCTAAATCCAGTAGCTTAACATCCCAAGCCTGCTCGTGGTTTTAATATTCTCTCAGCCCTGTCCGCCTGCCAGAATTAAAAAGAAAACAGTGAGGAGAGGCAAGAGTGAGGTCTGAACAACCACCAACTGCTTTTCCATCTTAAATCTATCCCAGATGGCTTCCCGCTGACGGCCTCTGTTCCATTTATGGAATGACATGTAGAACCACTTCCGGGTCACGACACCAAGGTATCAGCCAGTTAAAAATAGATGCTGCGGAGGGGTGGGGGTGCATTCTTAATCTTTTCTACCTTCTTATGTAAACACTTCTTGGTGAACATATGCGTCCGTTACGTGTGCGAGTGACTTTTTAAACTTCGGAAAGGATTTTAAACCATTAGAGAGAGATTACGGCTGCTAGATCATGCAAATAAAATAACCTGGGCAGAAAACTGACTCAATGCCCTCCCGAGTCCTGCCTACATAAAACAATCCTCGCCACGCCGGTTCTAATCTGAGGAATAGGTGCCCTCGCACATTCTCTCCCCGCTAATCCATTTAGAAGCCACTGGAATAGTGTCGTCCGTAATGGCTCAGGAGAAGAGTTTAATAACCCAATTAAATAAAACAAACACTAACCTTATTTCTGTTATAATGCCTGCTGTACTCAATAGATAAGTGACTAAATCCAAGAGAAAATGTTTACACTTGGGTTTATATAATAAAGCCAGCGATTTAGCTTCTGGTGTGCCAATATCGAGAACCCTAACCAAAAGGTGGCAGGATTGAGAAGGCTCAGCAGCCACGGTGGGTCCTGGGCTCAAAGCGAGCCTGACCCCAACACTCGATACTGAAGATAGGATGAATCAAAAGATTGTGATCGAATTAAAAGTTGGTGCAGGAAGTTTACTCAATCACCCAGCAGGATGTTGATCCACCTCCCAAGCCACTACTCCCCACCCAACTTTTCCTTCTCACCCAAGCCCTGGCCTTTGGCGTAATTTTCCTCCAATACCCAGCCCGATACTTCTCCGAGTGGGTGACAGCAAGCTCACCTCTTCTGAAGGACATTGCAGCTGAGCCCAACACTGTTCACACCTGACATCCTGCACAGCCGGGCCGCCTGGGCAGAGGGTAGCTGCAGCACTGACTGGATGGACATCTCGCACCCTTTCTACTGCGCACAATGGGGGAAATGTGAACTGACGTCAATGACGGACATGTGAAGACCCTCTAATCCATCTAGCCTGGCTCACACTATTGCAATACCTTATTTATCTCAACATGGACACCCCCCACCTCTCCCCAAGCCATGTGATCTCCTGGGAGAGAGAAAGTAATCGAGGCCACTTTAGGGGTAAAAGCCTGTGATCATTGGACACGTGGGCACATGGGTGAATCGAACACTAACAGCCAATATCATTGCTTATTCATTCAGAGTCGGAGAAGAGCATCGCTCAGCTCTATACCTAGTAAGAGGACTGCATTTTCATTCTACATTTACAGTCGGTAAAGCTGCAATTACCCAGCATTTTCCAGTCGTATCTCCTTCAGTTGTTTCACACGGATGCTGAGCTAATTTCAAACCAACCCTACAGCGAATCTGATTACTTGCCTCTTTGCATCCAATGACTCTGCCATAGTTATTACCTCGTCATCCGAAAATGTTTAATTCTTCCCTACACCAATCAGTTCTAATCCTACCTGATTCTGCCATCAGCAATATTAAAGAGGCAAAGGCCCCTGCCAAGTATCCTCAGCAGACAAACACGCATTCACGGAACAATCCGAATACAATGAGGCATCGCTGGTATTTAAGAATCATGAAAAAAGGAAAAGTGGAAAGTCCCAGGCAAGCGACCATTGGGAAGCGATGACTATAAGAAAGCTCCAGTTTATCATGCCTATTGTGTTACGCCTCTGATTGCCCAGAGGGCTCCCGCACCCAGCCCACACTTGGACCGGGGTATTTATGTCCCAGAGGCCCCTGGCTTAAGGGGGTGACTCCGCCTCCGCGCCCCCATCCCCCCCCCCCCATCTGGATAAATCGTACTCAGGTGAGGTCACAGGGACTCTGAGGTTGCAGATCCCTGGACCTCCTGTAGGGTTATAACAAAAGACCTCATCACTAGAGGTGCCTGAGTTGCCCCTCATAGCAGGAAAATGTGTTCTTTACTGCATTTACAACACATACATCTCTTGGATCAATTAACGCCACACCGTGCCAAGTTTGTCTTGCAAAATACTGTTCTGCCAAGTAACAAAGATGCGATCCAGCACAAGCTTTCAAAGTATTTAGCAGAGAACATTATTTCCAGTACTTGGTTTGATCAACTGTTAGGGATTTGGAACCGACACAAGAGTGTGAAAGAGGAGACTGGGTTAGTTAGTGCACTATCCTTTCATCTTGGGACCCAGGTTTACATCCATGAGCTGTGGCAAAGCTTCCTTTCTCTCCCAGCTGAGACTGAAATGAGACTTTGAACAGTCCTGCCTGTACTGTCCGAAAGCATAATGCAAACTTGACTTAAGCTCTAGGGATGAAGACTGCCATTGCAGAATGAAGCTGAACTAATTTAAAATCCTGCACAGAGGAACTTACATGCCCCACCCAATCTTCACAAGGATGACTGCTGTTGAAACTTGGAAACAGTATATCAGGGTTAATCAAGGCACTTGTAGGGACACAGTAGAGGAAGATTTTTCTTTTAAAATCCTGACATTGGATGCATAATGCAGAAACATATTCTATTTCCCACCACAATCATTCTTCGCCTTGCTCAGCAAGGAATTTGATCAAGAGAAGATAATGTAGCTTAAATGTGGGAAGTCGGGGTGGGGTGTGGGGGGGGGGGGGGGGGGGGAGATGGTGAAGGGATAGTCAATAATAAAACATGCCAAATAACTTCCAGCAAATTCCACAGACTGCCCCCTTCCTATTTTGTTTTTCCACATACAGTAGAAGCCTTTTCAAACAAGGCTTTATCACCAGTGAAATAATGAGATTGCTATGCAGCTATCTGCCAGCACCTGCACACACTCAGGACGACTAACCCAAACAAAGTTGCCAAATATTTGTTTTCAGCAGATCAAGACCAAAACAACAGGTCCCTCTGTGCAATGACTGTGGAAGGATGTTGGGCAAAGTACATGGGCTTTCATAACTTCCTCAGACACTGTCGTGGCTAATTTTCACCCAGGGATGAAAACAGGGATTTTCAACAGGGATTTCCGACTGGTTTCACAAAGAAAAACAGAACTAAATCTGTACACACACCACACACACACTTACACCCACTTACCCACACACCACACACATACATACACACACCACACACACACTTACCCACACACACTTACACACACACACATACACACACACACCACACTTACCCACACACCACTTACACAAACACCACACTTACACAAATACCACACACTTACCCACACACCACACACTTACCCACACACCACACTTACACAAACACCACACTTACACAAACACCACACACTTACCCACACACCACACTTACCCACACACCACTTACCCACACACCACTTACACAAACACCACACTTACACAAACACTACACACTTACCCACACACCACACACACACTTTACACTTACCCACACTTACCCACACCACACACTTACCCACACCACACATACACACACACTACACACTTACCCACACACTTGCCCACACACCACACACACACATTTACCCACACCACATACCACACTTGCCCACACACCAACCCACACACATTTACCCACACGCTTGCCCACAAACCACACACACTTTCCCACACACCACACACACTTACACACTACTTACTCACAGACACTTACCCATACACACTTTTACATAGACACACACACACCACACACTTACTCAAACACACACTTACTTACTCAAAAACTTTTTTGTTTAAAATCTATACACTACGCTTACCGACACACACATACCCACACACACTTACCCACACACACTTTTACATAGACACACACACCACACACTTAAACACACTCACTTACTCAGAAACGTTTTTGTTTAAATCTGTACACACCACACTTACCGACACACACATACCCACACACAGACACACACATACCCACACACATCACACACACTTACCACACACCATACACTTAACCACACACACGCTCAATGACACCTACCCACACACACATTTGCATAGACACACACACCACACACTTACTCAAACACACACTCTCTTACTCACAGACATTTTTTGTTTAAATTTAGAGTAACCAATTCATTTTTTTTAAATTAAGGGGCAATTTAGCATGGCCAATCCACCTACCCTGCACATCTTTGGGTTCTGGGGAACGAAACCACGCAGACACGGGGAGAATGTGCAAACTCCACACGGACAGTGAGCCAGAGACGGGACTAAACCTGGGACCTTGGCGCTGTGAGGCAGCAGTGCTAACCACTGCGCCACCGTGCTGTCCGATACTCTCAGACACTTACCCACATACACCATACACACCATGCACTCTTACCCACACACCACGCACACTTCCCCACACACCACCCACACACCATACACGCTTACCCACTCACCATGCACACTTACCCACACACCACCCACACCATGCACACTTACCCACACACCACACACTTCCCCACACACCACCCACACACCATGCACACTTACCCACACACACTTCCCCACACATGCTTCCCCACACACGCTCCCCCACTCACCACACACACTTACACATAGACACACACATAGCACGCGATCTTTCCAAAAGGGAATAAATACTTAAGCATAAGCACACACACACAGACACATGCATCACACATACTTACCCACACACATGCAACATATACCTATCCAGTCACACCACACATGCGCACGTACCCCCACACACTTGCACATAGACACACACATCAGACACACTTACCACACACACACTACACACATACTTAAGCATAGGCAGATGCAACACACACTTACCCACACACAGACGTACCCCCACACATTTGCACCATACACACTTAGGTACCCACACCCACTTTAAACTTACAGAGACACACACCACACACATACTTCCAACACCCACACCCACTTACCCCCACACACTGGTTTAGCACATTGGCCTAAATCGCTGGCTTTTAAAGCAGACCAAGGCAGGCCAGCAGCACAGTTCAATTCCCGTACCAGCCTCCCCGAACAGGCGCCGGAATGTGGCGACTAGATGTGGCGACTTCATTGAAGCCTACTCGTGACAATAAGTGATTTGCATTTCATTTCATTTACAGACACACACACCACACATACTTACCCATAGGCACACACACCACCCACAAACTTACCCACACACACCCCATCCACTTACCCACACGCACACATACTCACAGACACATACACACCACGCACTTACATAGACACTTACACTTACTTACCCACATACACAGACACACACACACACCAATACACACCATGCACAACAGACACTCATGCAGGCACTCACTCAATGCACAGACACACATCCATACATAAACACACGCACACAATCAGATATGCACACACATAACAATGCACACAAGACAGACACATATGCACACAATAAGCAGACGCACACACAATTGACATCTACCTACCTATGAGTCAACACTTCAGTCTACAAAGCATTACAAATTAACCATCATCAGCAAAGTGGGATTTGAATCAAGTTTGCAGCAGTTTAAGAATACAAGTGCCTTTGTAAATGCTGAAATTCACCATCAATATTATCCAGTCATGACCCTCATTTGTCCCATCTGAAGGACTGTTTTCATGTGTTACCACAGAGACTATACTTACAAAGTACCACGTTAGCTATAAAATGCTTTGCCGTCCTGATCGTGTGAAAGGGGCCACATAAATACGAGTGCTCTCCTTTGAACAAAAATTAATCCATTCTTCCCAAAGGTGGAAATAAATGTTGCTTCATTTTCCCTTTACCAAGGCACCTTTGCTCTGAAAAAACAGAGGTTCCAATAACAAAGAATACAATGAGTTTGTCACCGTTGGACTGCAGGCTTAACCACTGAGGTCTCCGCACCCTAACTCATCCCGGAGCTCATTCGATTTCTATTCTCTATCAATGGATTTCTCACCCTTTCCATGAAGGGTGGGGGGAGCGGAACGGGGCTGCGATGCTTCATCCCTCCCCCAGGGACATCTGGACTCACCATGGCTGTAGGGCCACAGCCACACATGCTCACGATCAGTTGATTGTGGTATGCCAGCTATGACCATTTTTAAGCCACTCTACTTTTAACTTGGTCTTCATGGGACACCTCAATTTTGAGGCAAGCTCCTCGCACTCCCTGTAAGCATCGGCAGCTTCCACCTGGGGCCGTGAGGCTGATGATGTGTCATTGCAGGAGGGCATCCTTTAGGTCCTCCAGCCTCGAAAGCCAGCCCACTGGCCTTAAATGGATGGTAAGTGTGCTCACTGTAAAATGTGTAGGGTGACCACTTCTGATGGTGCGGGGTCAGCCCGGGATCCACATTTGATTCTGATGCTGGGATCCTGACTCCAAGCAGGAACTCCAATCCATCCTCTCCTCCATGGGACAATTTCACCCATCATACCCCTCTCTAGCACTCGTCAAGCACAGGCCAGTGGGAGGGAGGTAAAGCAGGGGGTGTAAAGCTGAGCCAGTGTCCCGTTCTCATCTGCTTGCCATCACACTCATGCCAACTTCTACCTTAAGTCGCAGATTCTGTGGTTTGAAATGTTGAGGCGCTCACTGTGTATATTCTGTCTGATTAACGTTCACAGCTCCTTCAAAAGCACACTGAAGGTTGTTGCTGGTGTTGCTGCGCACAGGACATCCACTTGAAATTTTCTTAATGCCTCCTCCCATCGGACAGGACGCAGTAGCAAATGCCACTTGGCTTAGGGCTGAGTGTGTATATTTTGGACACTTGGAACTGCCGGTGAATATTATGACTGCATTTATTAAAAGCAGCCATCTGTTTTCCCACTGTAGCACAATGCAGTATTCTGTGTACTTTTTTTGCGGACAGAGGAATGTCCTGCAAACATTAACACACTCCCGGGAATCCCAGGGCTGATTTCCAGCTTCAGGATTCACCAGCAGGAGCAATTCTAGCACTGTCGTTCTGCTGCTCACAGACAGGTAAATTGCAACACTTTGCATATAACGATGGAAACGTTTTGAAGCCCACAACTTTGAATTCAGCTGCCAATAAGTGTGCGGTGCCACTTTTAATTGCTGGAACGGGCAGCACGGTAGCACAGTGGTTAGAGCAGTTGCTTCACAGCTCCAGGGTCCCAGGTTTGATTCCCAGCTTGGGTCACTGTGTGGAGTCTACACGTTCTCCCCGTGTCTGTGTGGGTTTCCTCCGGGTGCTCCGGTTTCCTCCCACAGTCCAAAGATGTGCAGGTTAGGTGGATTGGCCATGCTAAATTGCCCTTGGTGTCCAAAAAGGTTAAGTTGGGTTACTGGGTTACAGGGATTGGGTGGAGGCGTGAGATTAAGTGGGGTGCTCTTTCCAAGGGCCGGTGCAGACTCGATGGGGCGAAAGGTCTCCTTCTGCACTGTAAATTCTATGATTTTGTGATTCATCGATGGTGGGTTGGAATGTTTAAAAAGAACCACTTCAAATTAAGAAAGGGATTGAGGTTAATTAATGAAAGATTATTTGCACAGGTTGTAGCAAGGGGAATAATTTCAATACTAAGGCTAGATAAAAAATAGGTCTAAAAATCCCCCAATAGCCTTAGCTACCTCCTCCTCCAACCCTCCTTCTTCAGGCACCAAGCCCTAAGAAGGTGCTGGTGACCATGGACTTTCATTGGATCGGTCCATGATTATGCTTGACAAAGTACTGCAGTGATTTGCCATTGCCTCCTGTGCAATGGCTTACCTGGAAACTCTGCCACTCTTACAACCTGCCATCAGGTGTATTGGAAGGATTTATAGGCTGCTAGTCAAGCTGCTTGGTCACGTTATGAATGCACCTTCCATGGTCATCAGGACCGAGAGTGTGACTTGAACCCGGAACTTCTGGCCCAGATGCAGGGACGCTACCCACTGCGCCTAAGGGGTTAAAATACAGGAAGAAAAAACATGGAAGAGGAAACTGGGCATGGTGTAGAAACGAACAGCCTATTTGCCATCTTCCGTTTTCTGCCCTGGAGACACATTGCTCTAACCCTCCAATCTTCCAGCTCTGATCTGCTGCCTCTACTCCTGTCGTTCCGCTTCACCGCCACTTACAGAGCCTTCAGCTCTCCCGTCCTGGCACTGCAATTCCCTCTGTAAATCTCTCTGCCTTTGCTACATAGTTTCCCACCTTCAAAAGCTCCTTAATGCCTTGCCTGTCAACCATGTGTTCAGCCACCTTCCCCCCGATGCCTTTGCGAGATCTGATTGGGTCTGTCATTTGTAAACCTTTGAGAGGTTGCTTTTAAAATTCTACAGCTGGAATTGTGTGTACAGTTCTGGCCACCACGTTGCGAGAGGGACTTAATTGCTCTGAAGAGGGTACAGAGGAGATTTACAAGAGTGGTGCCAGGGCTTGGAAACTGAAGCTATGAGGAGACATTGGATAGGCTGGGGTTGCTTTCCTCAGAACAGAGGAGGCCGAATTGAAATGTACAAGATTATGAAGGGCCCAGATAGGGTAGTGTTGTAACCCTACGGGTCATGTACCATTCATTTCTCCGTGACCGCCAATGAATATGAACTTCCCTGGTAACGGGGAGGGGGTTTCCCCTTTACCAAGGAGAGCCCTCACAGTATAAAAACCTCGACCTGGGTACAAGTCGGGGAGGGAAACCCTACGGGGAGAGGAGATTTGTGTATTATAATAAAAGAATATCGTTTTGCACCCTACTTGCCGTTCATGCATATTCTCTTCGCGTGGATACTACAGGTCGAGAGGAAAGACCTGTTCCCGGAGAGGTCAATTACTAGGGACCACAGATTTATGGTGATTGGTAAAAGGATTAGAGGGGACATGGAGAAAAACCTATCAGCCTGGAGGGTGCCGAGTGCCTGGAATTCGCTGCCTAGTTAGTTGATGGAGGCAGAAACCTTCAAGTCATTTAAAAAGGTACCTGGTTTTGCACCCGACGTGCTGCAACTTGGAAGACCAGGTGCTGGAAGGTGGGGTTGGAATGGGCGGCTACATTTGTTTTCAGCCAGCAGGGTCACGATGGGTTGAAAACCCTCTTTCTGTGCCATAACTTTTCTATGGTCCGAGAAGCGTTTTTTTCAGAACAAAAGTAAGTGGCAGTTTGGGAAATGAGGAACATATATTATAGGGTACAGGGAAAAGCAGAGGAACGGAATTTCAGCGGATAACTCCAGTCGTGTTGAACGGCTTCCTTCTGTGTTGAGATTTTGGTAAAAATAATTTCATTGAAGTAATAACAAATGGAAATGCAAGCAAAATAACTTCTGCTTTGGAGCATGTAATATTCTGTGGCAGAACAGAGGCTTTCGAATAGATTATAGGTGCAAACAATGTGAGAGAGAGAGTCACAATTTGGCCATCCGTGGGTGTGGATTGAAGACAGATATCAGTCTAATGGGCTCTACAGGACGACCTCATCAGTTCTCCATCTGCCCACGCCGGCTACACCGTTAGTTTATATATGTGACCAACATGTAGCATGATCTGGGCCAGAAACAGTGCCAAACATACAACTGCTAATCTTGGGTGTTTTACTGATGGTCACTGCTCACTTACCTTCAATTCGCTTTAACGCCGAAAGACAGCTTTCCCGACTGGGAAAAACAAATGGATTGTTACAGGTCCGAATGGTGTCGCACTCACACTTCCCATTGACTATGTTGCAGCCTGTTGCTAGGTTCTCATTGCAGGGCTCAAGTCCAAGAAGTTGGTCGTCTTCCCAGCTCTCATCTGAAAGAAAAGTATTTTCAGAACATGGCCGGGATCAAAATAAGCCTCCAATTTACACGTTGCTGTAAATTGCGCTTAAGTATCAAACAAGTCACAGTCTTGGCACTAGTCTAGTCACTGATTGATGGATTTGCTCCCAAATACTTGTTTATATGTGGCAGATGCAGGGCTCTCTCTAACTCTCAGTAACTAATCACTTCCCACATGATTTGGCTCCAAAGTTTTATTTTAATTTTCTTTCTTCAAAGCATTCAAATACAGTGAGTCAATGCTTTAAAGAGGACGATCAGAGTGGGACAGAGACAACAAATAAAAGTACATAAACAATCCCTGTATGTCCAGCAATACTTAAGTTTTGAATAGCACAGTGTCTTTAAAGGTAATTAGTATTTAAATGCTCCCAGCATCCCCCCACCCCCCGCAATAATAATGCCAGAGGTTATTGTTTTACATGTGCGCCACAGATGTGATATGGACACTGGACACAAGGGGACCGCACAGAGTGACGTCGCTGGTTAGTTTCAAGTCCCTCATAGTTCTTGTGCACACACACCTGCAATTTTATTTTCAGTTTACACATTCTGAACATTCTTCAATTAACAAAACAGCATATCAAACAATGGCAGGTGCAGATTTAAAAAGAAAAGCAGAATTGATCTTTTCTCTGTCTGCACTATGGTCAAATGTAGACATCTGACCTGGAACCTTTGTACACACAAATAAATTATATGGTAAAATATTTGGTAAAATAAGATTACAAATTATACTATATTTTACATTTGTTTACCCGTTCATGTGGGGTTCTGTGTATATCCATCTTTATACCATGTTCTCCTCTCTACTATCTGCGGACTCATGTTCTGCTACAGTTCCACAAGTGGTAGGAGTTCTGCTGTACCGCCCTCAAGTGTCCTTTCTACACTGCTAGCTTAGACCATGAGGTGTTGACGGACTACTGATGAACTGTGACTGTGTAAGATTGTGTCCTTGTCTGACTTGCACCTTTCAGCTCACTGGATATTGACTTATGGTAAAAGCTGCATCCTCCCCCCCCCCCCCCCCCCCCAATGCATATCAAGAATGGTTTACTCCCCCCCACCCCGATCTCCCCACTCCATCCTATCTGAAGGAACCCTCATTGCTCCTCTGCCTGAGATCAGCTATTTCAGTGCTCACCAGAGAAGGACTTGGGAGTTTCCATGATGTCTATGGTTCAGCAACACACCACCTCATGCATTTACCCACCAATGTCACTAGGGGAGCTCCCTTACAACTATCCCCACATAGCCACTTAAACCTGAGAGCTTTCCCACATAAATTATAAAGTTGATTTTTGCATTTCATGGAGATAGCACGATAGACAACTATGACATTGCAAGAAATAAAATAATTTATTTTTTGTAGGGATAACAATGCGACAACTAAATTTGGGTTTAAAACAACAGAGAAATGGAAATTGCACACACACACAAAAAAAAATCACAGCAACTATATAGATGGAGGATATTTAATCAGTTGTTTAGGTGGAGCTACCCTGCTTTAATCCCATTTCCCAGTTTTTTTCTCCTCGTCCTTTTCTATTCTTCCTTTTAAAATATTTAGCCAATTATTTTTAAATGATGCTTTAGCCTCTGCCTCGATAAGTGTTAGTGTCCTTCTGTACAAAATGACTTCTTCCAGACTCTCCTCCATTCGAGTGACACCAGCGCACTGTGGTTCCCTAGTCCAGGGAGGCACCAAATACAACGTCAGCTCTGGAAATCAACACGTTTACTCCCCTTGCTGGTGTTTCGATTCAAACCTGGAACCCGTATCGGCTCTTCGCAGCCCTTCTCAGCACTCTGACCATGGAGGAGGTCACCAGCTGGGACAACAGACTGCTGGCCTTGCAGTTGGCATGCTGTTAACTCTATTTAATATTCTATCACAGTCAATGCAACACTTATTAATTTTTCAATAAAAAAAATCTTGAGGTACTCAGGTCATGAATGAGTATTGTGGTAAAAGGTAATTGTGAAACTTACTTGTTTCACAGTACTTTGAAGTTTTTTGAAAAAGAGTGGAGTATAAATGTAGTGCATGGTAATAAATCCACCAGTGATCGCATTATCCAACTTGCACTGTGGCCCACATCTCAATTATCAGATAATTCTCCGAGGCTATCAGGATTGTAAGATTTATAACACAATTTCACTCTTTCCAAGGCAAAGTACTGTTCTTCTCTTACACAGGCAACCAACTACTTATTCGGATAATTTTTCACTGACCCAGGTTGTCCTCTGACAACGTATGCTTTCTCCCCTTGTCAGTGTTCCCCTCTCGCACAAGCACTGACCCCTTCCAGACCACGATTCCCACTGATGGTCCACCAGCCCCAGTGGTCAGTATCCTATGTTAGTCTTGCTTGACTGGAGGTGGCATCTCCGCCGAGCCCAATTCTGGCCTCATCCTATCAGGCCTCCAGCCTAGGTCACTGGATACTCAATGGGTCCGATACCGCTGAAGAGCCCTTTGCTAACTCTTGTTCATTGCCAGAGCGGGCGTTGTACAGTGTTTGGCAGCTCCTGAGACCAGGGAACCACAGTGTGCTGACGTCACTAGAATGGAGGGGAATCTGGAAGAAATCATTTCACAGAGGAACGACGTAACACTGAGCACAAAGGGCTATCGAGGCAGAGGCTGTGGCACTATTTAAAAATAATTGACTGAATATTTGAAAAGGAAGAATATAAAAGGATGGAGAGAAACAAGCTGGGAAATGGGATTAAAAGCCTGGTTCTGAAGAACTGAGATTCAAACATCCTCAGCCAGTCTAATTACATGTTCTTTGGTGCGAGTTCCATTTTTCCAGCATTTTAAACCCAAATTAAGTTGTTACATCTATCACAGCATTCTTACTTCCTCGCCAGCTGAAACCCTCCAAATCATATTAACTAATGCCTGGGTTTGGCTGCTTACGAGTTAAACCTGCTGAGGCACTGGGAAGTCTGGAATAACACCGTTAACCAACCCCTGCCAACTTCTGCTCCAGAATTTCATGCCCAAGTTAGACATATAAAGCACACACATCAACCTTGTTTTGTTTAAAAGTTAGGAAGTACAGGTCATGGGTTTGGGGTGGGCGAGAGCTGCTCCCCTTTGTGCCATCTTAAGCACTCCACTCTCGTGTTGCTGGATCATGGGCTGCAGGGTTGGATATGAGCCGGCAGAAGGTCCCAGTGGTACAGTAAAGGAAATCCTTGGGCTATGAAGGAAAAGACGGTGGAGGGCTCTAAACTTGCAGGATAAGAAGTGTGTGTGTGTGTGTGGGGGGGAGACACTGACATTCTGCTGCCTAGGAATTTGGAAGAAAACTCTACCTCCCGAAGCCAAATCAGGTGAGGAGCAGTGCTCCGAAAGCTAGTGTTTGAAACAAACCTGTTGGACTTTAACCTGGTGTTGGGAGACTTCTTACTGTGCTCACCCCAGTCCAACGCCGGCATCTCCACAGCATGGCTACCATTTTCTGGTGCCCCCCCCCCCCCCCCCTCCCTCAAAAAGACTTGCCCATCAAAGGATCTCAGAAACAACACTGGACGGTTGGTGATGGTGACAGTAGCTGGACAAACACATAAAGGATGGGTGGAAGTTCCTGGAGAATCGGAGTTGAATTCAGCTATTGTTTTGTCTGCTCCTTGGTGAGAATTTACTTTCCGAAACTCATTGCTGCCGCCTGCCTTTCCCGAAGGAAAGTTCAAGACAGCTTCCTGCTCGCAAGTTTCTGCACTTGGAAATTAATAAGGGAGGGGGGGGGGGGGGGGGGGGGGGAGTTGGAGGTTTGGGAAAATATTCGCTCGAAGTGTTTTTTTTTCATAAAAGGGGGAGGGGAAAAAACACTTTTGAGAGGTACATTTGTTCTACTTCAAAGGAAACAGCTGACTGGGCGAAATGGGTTCTGCCCGGCTTTCGCATGAAGGCAAATGTGCAGAAGGCGAGTGTTTTCAATGTATTTGGGAAAACTGGATGACATTTTTGTTTTCACTCCCCTCGCCAATGTGAGTCTACATTATGCAGCTACCAGCGAGAGCCGGCACCTCAAGGTCTTATGAACAAAACCCAGAGTTCCGGTGCAAACTAAACCGAATAGGTGATGAGATTGAGCACCGGGGCTGCGATGCCTTGTTGAGGATGAGCGAGCAAGAGAAGAAGGTGCTTCGCCCCAAACCACTGCACCTCATTAAAACTAATGAAGTAACCATCGAGTGGCTGGCCTGTGCTCCTCCAACACCTGTGCCGAGGCAGCCTTGCCTTGAAGTGACAGGAGTGAGCTACGCTGAGGGAATAGGTGAAAGTTATAATGAAAAGTTCATTTGGTGTGTGTGTGTGACACAGGGGCAGAAAGAAAAGCAGCATTGCCTCCGGCAGGAAAGCTCACACACATACTGTCTTGTAGCTCAGCTTCCTGGAGGCGACAGTGTAGCTCCTCTGAACCTCAGCCGCTCCGTAATCAGACATAGCAAACATTCCTCAGCAACCCAGTCAAAAGACTGGCAGCACCCAATCCCAAAACAGCCAAGGCATCTGCGAAAAAGCAACAAAATCCCCCCCCCCCAAAAAAACATGAATCTCCTGCACATTCTACCAGAACACAGTCTCTATCAGCTGAGGGATGCATGGACTGTTATATGTGACACTGACGCCAATGCAAAAATGCAATCCCACGAGCATTGACGGTCCAAAGCAAAGTCTGAAGGGAAAACAAACACCACCAAAAGGTGCCTGACTTTCGGGGTAAACGCAGAGACGGGTTCAGATTTTGCTTTGGCTGGCTGGGGCGAGATTGTACAAATGTAATGTTACATTTTTATATATATTTGTTTGCTCCTCTCCCCCCCCCCCCCCCCCACTCAAATGGGATCATAGCAACTGGAGTTAACTTCACTGGGGTTCCAAGTTATTAGACAGCATCGCGCCATGTTAGGGAGAGACTGAGGGGGGGGGGGGGGCTCCGCGCCCAGTTAGTTGAAGCTCTACCTTCGCACAGCCCGACTTGGTAGCCGGTGATGGAGTCGCCATTGAAGGGAGGTCTGATCACACACCGGAGGCCGCGGTCGCAAGTGCCGTACAGCCCGTACACGCCGCCGCAGCTCTCGTTCTTCTGCCGGGCGCAGGTGGAGCAGCAGCCGCAGAAGTCCATCACGATGCTGCCGGGGCAGTGCCGGGGCTCCTCGCACTTGGATTCCTCGCACGGTAAACACACCAGAGCGTGGCCGCTGAGGGGCAGCAGGAGGTGCAGAAGGGCAGCTAGCAGCTTGGCAGCCAGGTACATCCCACAAGGAAACATTTTCACAGCGGCTGTCTTCAACTTCCAAACAAACCGAACGACAACAACAACAAAAAAAAAACAGCCCACCCCCCCACAGCAAAAAAGACAAAGCGAGAAAAAAAACTCCCCCCCCACCCCCTCAAAATCTCTTCAATCAGGTCGATAAAAGTTTTCAACAACGAGAAAAGAACCTCTTCTGGAAACGGATCACCGATGCCACTCCGACACAAGACATGCACGCACAGAAAAAAAAAAGATAAAAAGATTTTTTTTTTGTTTCGCCTCGTCCCCTCACAACAATACAAAAAAAATCCAAAAATAAAAGTTTCTTTCTGGGCGAAAGACTTCAAGAAAGTTGAGCCAGCTTCTTATTTTCTTTCTTCCACACTCCCACCCCTCTCTCTCTCTCTCCTCTCGATCTCTTCAAACTGAATCGGAATTGTCCGCTTACAACTTTCCACAATTTTTGTTCCGCAAGGGAAAGGGGAGGGGAAAGGGGAGGAGAGGAGGCAGGGAATGTTCGGATTGTTGCTTTCTTTCTCAAAGTGTGGAGGGAGGGAGGAGGAATAGAGGGAGGGAAGTGGGGGGGGGGGGGGGGGGGATTTCCTCGAAGCTGTAGAGAGAGAGGCAGCGGGCGATCTCAGCAAGCGCCTTGTGGCGGACTGTCAGAAAGGAAGGTGGGTGGGTGGAGAGGGGGTTAATGGCACACGGCTCAGGCTGGAGCAAGTGAGCAAGAGCGGCAGCACTCCTCCGATCCGCACTCACACATGGGTACACTGACACACCAGCCAGCCGCAGTCCCCCCCATACGCGGGCGTGTCAATCAGATCCAGCCGCTATTGTGACGTCCACGCCGCCACGCCCCTCTCCCCGCCCATTGGACGGGCGCTCGCAGAATATTCAAATCACGCCCCGCCCCCTCCCCGCAACAATTGGGCCGCGAGCGCATGCGCGCATTCCAGAAATTGTTACAAGGGCTGGCCGGAGGGGGGGGGACACGCTGCAAATTACCTTGCCCCTTTTACCATTTGCCCCCTTTCTCTTTTGCCCACCCTGCGGCTGCGTGGCGAGCCTGATGTCTATGAAAATGTGCGTGTGTGCATACATTGATAATAATGTATGAAATTGTGGAAGGTAGGTGGTAGTAAATGCCACATTTTAAAAATCCAATCATTTCGCAGGTAAACCAACGAGGGATGCAAATTCTGCAGATCCCCATTGTGCACGCGTGTTGCAAAGAATAAACCTCACCGCCCCCTCCCGATAAAAAGGAAGGAGGCCGACATTCAGATAATTACGTTTCCATTTCTGAGTGTCCGTTCACTTTTAAACATTTTAAGCCATTTCCATAGCCTGTCAGGGGCAGTTCCTTTGACACTTACAATCAGGTTTCGAATTGACAGAAGACATTCAATATGGGGGGGGGGGGGGGGGGGGGGGGGGGGGGTCCGATTGGTTTACACAAAGCTTGAGCTGAAATCACAGCAAATAACTGACCTGGGTGAAACAGACTCCAAAAAAACAATGAAACGTTAGTTTCTGTTTCCCCCCAAACTCTGGTCAAAAGTTTTAAATGTTTGAATCTCCAGAACCCACCCACCCTCCCGCGTCCAAATAAATTAAAAATACCCACAAAATAGCCGCAGCGATGCCGTGAGGAAATGAGGCAAAGAGGAATGTTGTCGACAGCATTCCAACAGTGTTACTCAAATAGTTTTCCCACGTGAGGTTGCAGTTAACCCTGCTTCCAGTTCGTACAGGACAGGAAAAGAGGGAGAGGGAGAAAAAAATACCCCAACAACGTTCCCTTGCGTTGAAGAGAAGCTAGCAGTGTAACTTGTGGACAGAAAGAAAGGGCACACTGTTTGTCAGCGTTCTGTTTGGAAACATGGAAGGAGAATTAGGCTGGCACTGCGGTGAGGTTGTTGTTCAGCTGTCAGTGCAGAGAGAGGCTGTCAGTGCAGACGCCAATTTGCGCGTGTTCCAAATGCCCAGCGCCTTGCCAGCCTCCAGAGCAAATGAAAAGGGTTCCAAACATTTGCCACATCATTTTGGCTGGAACAGAGTAGAGCTGAATGGGCCTGGACAGGGAACCTGGGAACGCATAGAAAAGTCTACTTGAGTAAACATTAGATCCCGTCCGTGGCCCTGAGTTCACCTATGCAGACCTACCAAGTCACATTCATCAGAGGCGATATTCATTCATTTGAACGCTAATTTAAAAAAAATTACTTTGATATTTATTCTTTAAAATAAACACAGTGCCATATGTTTGAACTGACTCGCCATCTGGCCCACTCTCTGTGACTATAAGTCTAATTCCCACATTTCCTAGATGTCCACAAACCCTGGACAACTGAAAATTGCAAACGCACTACAGATGAGCAGGAAGTCAATACTGCAGCCCAATCGTGACCTGAGCTTGAACAGAGGAGGGTTACCGGGATGATACCAGGAAGAAAGACTTGCATTCATATAGCGCCTATTTGAACACCCGGGCGCCTCAAAGTGCACGACAGCCAATGAAGTACTTTTGAAGTATAGTCAATCACTGTTGGCATGTAGGTAATGAGGGTCTTCAATGCTGCATACAAAACATTTGGCCTGTTCTTAAATATTGCCAAAACAAAACTCATACCGTCAATTCACATCGCCCCTATTTACATTACTGTCCTGACATCTTTGTCAATCTCCACCTATCGCTGGCCGCCTATCCAGCCCCACCCCTCCAAGCACCACCCCCCCCCCCCCCCCCCCCCCCCATAAAGCTGACTCTATTTCCAGTTCTGTACAGCTTTGGCAAAGAGTCATCCAGACTGGAAACGTTAGCTCCCTTCTCTCTCCACAGATGCTCAGACCTACTGAGATTGTCCAGTATTTTCTGTTTTTTTTCAGATTCCAGCATCCACCTTAATTTGCTGTTATATCAACCCATGCCTGGTCGGTCAAATATTTCACCCAAGTATGTTGAAGTATGTTGAAGGAGAGACTCTGAAATATGTTGATCTTTTCCCACACCTTGGCAGCCACCTCTCTCAAAAGGCCACCATTGATAAGACGCTACTGAGTCCCCTCAGCCTTCTGCAAACTATAGCAGCAAGTATTCAGCTGCAAAAACTTCTACCCGATGGTGACGATAGTGACGTTTAAGGGGCATCTTGACAAATACATGAATAGGATGGGAATAGAGGGATACGGACCCCGGAAGTGCAGAAGATTTTAGTTTAGATGGGCAGCATGGTCGGCACACGCTTGGAGGGCCGAAGGGCCTCTTCCTGTGCTGTACTTTCTTTGTTCTAAGAAGGCCGATCTGGAAACACCCTCCCACACATGACTTCAACGCTAATTCCACCTGGACAAATTAATGAGAATCATTGGACATGACAAACAAGTAGTTGGTCTCAAACCAAACCCAACAGCTGTCTCAACCTTCCCAGGAAAGAGTGGTCCACCCTTAACAGGACCGGCCATGGCCCCTGTTTGGCCAAGTCAACAGATGGTCCATTAATGCCAGCCCTATGTGCCTGTGGGAGAGAGCAAACTATGCACCACAGCATAGAAGAATGTCCAATCCACAGACACAGCGGGGCCTATCGACACTCCACTCTCAACACAGCAGGACTGGAAGAAACTGCTTGGCTTAGGGACTTTGCATTCACAAAATAAATAAACACTGGGAGGAGCTTGCCACTTGTCCATTTAGCTGCGTCATGCTTTGGGTCATAATGATGAAACAGAGCAGCAGAGAGGGAAAGAAAAGGAAGCATATCCTGCACTCCAGATCCCACATCTCGTGGATGTCCTGCCCCATGTGTCCAAAAATCTATTGGTCAAGAATTAGCCTGTGCTCAGTCACATGAAGACCCATGAAAGAAACTCACGTCCCTGAATAGATCTCAGCCTTGTATCAGTAATAATAATAATCTTTATTAGGGCGGCACGGTGGCACAGTGGGTTAGCCCTGCTGCCTCACGGCACCGAGGTCCCAGGTTCGATCCCGGCTCTGGGTCACTGTCTGTGTGGAGTTTGCACATTCTCCCCCTGTCTGCGTGGGTTTCGCCCCCACCGCCCAAAGATGTGCAGAGTAGGTGGATCGGCCACGCTAAATTGCCCCTTAATTGGAAAAAATGAATTGGGTACTCTAAATTAAAAAGTAAATAAACTTTATTGTCACAAGTAGGCTGACATTGACACTGCAATGAAGTTACTGTGAAAATCCCCTGGCCGCCACTTTCCGCCGTCTGTTCGGGTACACAGAGGGAGAATTCAGAATGTCCAATTCACCTAACCTGCACATCTTTGGACTGTGGGAGGAACCCAGAGGAAACCCATGCACACACAGGGAGAACATGCAAACTCTGCACAGACAGTGACCCAAGCCCGGAATCAAACCTGGGATCCTGGAACTAAAGCAACAGTGCTAACCACTGTGCTGCCCACTAAAGGACAGTCAATACATACATCATACATAGGAAAAGAGGGCATCAATTGTGTGGAGAGATTGGAAAAGGCTAGAAACAGAGATGGTTAAGTGGACATCTAATCAAAGTATTCATCATTCTGAGAGCTTTCATAAAGCTTGGAGAAAATGTTTCTTCTGGTAAGTGAGTTTTTCTTTAGCAAATCTTCAGTCTCACACTGTTTGGAGAATAATAGGGGTGGGGGGGGGGAGTGGTGGAAGGATTCCATGAGTTGGTTATCAGCCATTTGAACACTCCTTCAATGGGTAACAAGTCCTGGACTCAAACCCAGACTTTCTGGTCCTTGGTTGCCACAGAAGGCTGTGGAGGCAAAATCACTGAGTGTCTTTAAGACAGAGATAGATGGGTTCTTGATTAATAAGGGGATCAGGGGTTATGGGGAGAAGGCAGGAGAATGTGGATGAGAAAAATATCAGCCATGATTGAATGGCGGAGCGGACCTGATGGGCCAAATGTCCTAATTCTGGTCCTATGTCTTATGGTCCTATGGTAGGGCCATTGCCACCACCACAAAACTGTTGAGTTGGTAGCTAGAAGCTATAGATTTAAAATACTTTGCAAAAGAATAAGATCGTAATGAAGAGTTTTTGTCACAGATCTGGGCACACTACTTACAGAGGTGATGGAATCAGATCCTATATAAACTCTCAAAAGATAACTGGGCAAGTATGATGAGATAACTAATTTACAGGTTTCTATTTTCATGGGACTAATTACAACAGTTCTTTCAAAGAGCCAGCATAGATTCAATGGGTTGTATGGCTCCCTTTCATGCTTTAGGATACCATGGGTGCAATATTTACTTGCCTACTCACTTCGAGCGGGGATGTGTTCCAGTGGCATACAGGAAATCGAACTATAAGTCCTTGAGTTTACATGGATCTTCACTGGAGCACTTCAGGCAGGCAAGGACAGAGCAGGCAGTGCAAGAATAAGGTGAAGAATTATAATGATAGGTGACCCAAAGCCTGGAGTCCTGTTTGGTGGTCTGAGCAGACGTTTCCTGCAAAGCTGTCACTGAATCCGTGTTTGGTGTCCCCAGTGTGGAGGAGACTATTGTGAGCAGCGAATACAATGCACCAAACTGAAAGAGTGCACACATATATTGCTGCTCATACTTGGAAGGAGCATTTGGGCGTTGGATGGTGATGGGAGAGGAGGTAGTAGGGCAGGTGTTGCATCTCCTGCTTTTGCGTGGAATGGTGCCACAGGAAGGGGAGAGGGATTGTGAATGATTGAGGAGTAGACCAGGGAATCCTGTAGGGCAGTCATTTTCAAAGTCGGGGTCGCGACCCGCGGGTGGGTTGCGGGCGGGCGTCGGGAAGGTCGCGGAGTCATCCATCGTGGCATTTCCAATCACGGTAATTAATGCGCAATGGCCGCAGCAACCGGCTTTTTAAAAGACCGGCTGCGAGCAGCTTTAAATATGATGGCCGCAACCAGTTTTTAAAATGCAGGCGTGCTGCGATTACGTGCCCGCTCATCAGTGCGCATGCCCGGAGCCCGGCGAGAAGAACCGCCCCCTCCTGCCGCCAGCGCCATGACTCAAAAGAAGATTTTTCTTTTTAATTTAATGCAGTCTTCCTGCCTGAAGCAGCGGCAGAGAGCAGACCACATGCCATGAACACTGGCATCACGTGCTCTTGGCACGATTGCGATTCCTCCATTTTGTCAGCAAACAAGTAACAGGACTGAAAAATTTAAAATGAATCATTTTGTAATAAGAAAGAGTGGGCTGTGGTGATCTTTGTGAGGGGTTTCCAGGATGGAAGGCATAGTGATCAAAAAATACACAAAGCTCTTTTGAAGAACTAAACTAATTTTATTAACACTACTAAATTTGAATTTGACACTTATTCTGAATAGCAAACATACATGTAAGAATTAAACTACACTCATTAACACTATCTCTATCTACTAATTATAACTAGTATATCTTAACTAACTCTGCAGTATGAATCTTATCATTGTCAGCTCCATATCTAGCCTTCTCCTGGAGCCCAAGAGCCAGTGCTATTTATAGTACTGTCTCTTAGCTCCCTCTAGTGGCTAGGCTTAACATAATATTAACTCTTCACATGCTGTACATTTGTATAATCTCGGACTCAGCCCAAATATCTCCAATACTGTAAAGAGGTATCCCTACTCCAACCTGGTCAAACGTCTGCTCTGTGTCCAGCGATGCAATAATCTCCGGTACCGAATTGGTTGCAGTGGTGCATTAAGCAACGGCACACATTCCCCGACAGCCTCCGCCCTTTCACGAACCCAGTCTGATCTTCCTCTATCAAGTTCAGGAGGGCCGACTCCACCAATTTGGCGTCTATGTTCAACAGGGAGATTGGGCGGTATGACCCACATTCTTCGGGGCCTTTGTCCTTCTTCAAAAGCAGCGAAATGAATGCCTGCCTCAATACCTGGGAGAGCGCCCCACTCCAAAGGGTCCTTAAACATGCCCAGCAACAATGGACCCAAATGATCCACAACATTTTTATAAAACTCCACTGGGAACCCATCCAGCCCCAGTGCCTTTCCCTACTGCATCTGCTCCCAATCTCCCTGGATCTCTTATAAACAAAGCGGGGCTTCCAACTCCTCCCACAGCTAGTCACCCACACTGGGAAACTCCAAACTCTGCCATCCCCTTTCCATCTTTAGGGGGTTCCGACTGATATTACTTCTCATAAATTGCCTCGAACAACCCATTAACCTCCTCCGGACTGGGGAACAACTTACCCTCTCGGTCCTCAACCTGAATGATCTCTCTATCTGTCTCCCGCCGCAATAATTGATAAGCCAAAAGCTGACTCACCTTCTCCCCATATTTGTATACTGCTCGTCTTTTGCTCGCCTCAACTGCTGCACCGCTTTGTCCGTTGACATCAGGTCGAACTGCATTTGCAGTTCCCTCCTACACATCAACAATTCAGGGGTCGATCCCTCGCATACCTACGATCCACGCTTAAAATCTTATCCACCGGGCAGCACGGTGGTGCAGTGGGTTAGCCTTGCTGCCTCACGGCGCCAAGGTCCCAGGTTCGATCCCGGCCCTGGTTCACTGTCTGTGTGGAGTTTGCACATTCTCCCCGTGACTGCGTGGGTTTCGCCCCCACAACCCAAAGATGTGCAGGCTAGGTGGATTGGCCATGCTAAATTGCCCCTTAATTGGAAAAAATTAATTGGGTACTCTAAATTTATATTAAAAAATCTTATCCACCAATTTCTGTCACTCCTCCCGAGCCCCTGCATCCGCATGTGCTTTAATGCTATAATCTCTCCCCTGTTCACCACTTTCATAGAATCACCTCCCATAGAATCAAGGATGAGACCTCCCCATTAGGGTTCAGTTTTACTCTTGTTTTTAAATTTAGAGTACCCAATTATTTGTTTCCAATTAAGGGGCAAGTTAGCGTGGCCAATCCACCTACCCTGCACATCTTTGGGTTGTGGGGGTGAGACCCATGCAGACACGGGTAGAATGTGCAAACTCCACACAGACAGTGACCCAGGGCCAGAATTCGAACCCAGGTTCTCAGTAGCATGAGGCAACAGTGCTAACCACTGTATCTCTGTGCCACCCAACACCACCAGTTCCTTTGTCATTTAGTCTCTCCTTCCACCCTCCACCCTCCCTACTTTCACATCACTGCAACATAGAAAATAAGTGCAGGAGGGGCCATTCGGCCCCTTGAGCCTGCTCTGCTATTCATTATGATCATGGCATCCAACCCAGTAACCTATTGCCGCCCTCCCCCATACCCTTTGATCCCAATCGCCCCAAGTGCTAACTCCTTCTTAAAAACATACAGGGTGGGATTCTCCGTCCCACAGCATTCGTTTTCGGGTGGGGCGCACCACCACCGGCAGCGGGACCCCCCGTCTCGGCAGTCGGACAATGGGGTTTCCCATTGTGGGCACCCCAGCACCGGAGGGAAATCCACGGGCGTGAGAGTGCTGCCAGTGAAATGGAGGATCCCGCCGGCGGAGAACCCAGCCCACAATATTTTCATCTCAACTACGTCCTGTGGTAACAAACCCCACAGCCGACCACTGTCTGGAAGAAAAGAATTCTCCCCATCTCAGTCCTAAATGGTTTATCTCGTATCCTCAGACTGTGACCCCTGGTTCTGGATGCACCCACCATTGGGAACATCCTCCCTTCATTTACCCTGTCTAGTCCTGTTAGAATTTTATGAGTTTCTATCAGATTCCCCCCCTCCCCCATTCTTCTGAACTTCAGCGAATACAATCCTAACAGACTCAATCACTCCTCCTAAATCAGTCCTGCCATCCAGGAATGAGTCTGGTGAACCATCTCTGCATTTCCTCTATTGCAAGAACATCCTTCCTCAGATAAGGAGACCAGAACTGCACACAATATTTCAGGTGTGGCCTCACCAAGGCCCTGCATAATTGCAGCAAGACATCCCTGTTTCTGTACTCGAATCCTCTCGCTATGAAGGTCAGCATACCATTTGCCTTCTTTACCGCCTGCTGTACCTGCATGCACACCTTCAGTGACTGGTGTACAAGGACACCCACGTCTCATTATCACATTTCCCTTTCTCAATTTATAGCCATTCAAATAATAGTCTGCCTTCCTGTTTTGCTACAAAAGTGGATAACCTAACATTTATCCACATTATACTGCATCTGGCATTCATTTTCCCTCTCACTCAGCTTGTCCAAATCACACTGAAGCATCTCTACATCACAGCTCACCATCCCACCCAGCTTTGTGTCATCTGTACACCTGGAGATATTACATTTTGTTCCGTCATCTAAATCATTTATATAAAGTCAATATCTGGGGTGCCAGCACTGATCCCTGCCACTAGTCATTGCCTGCCATTCGGAAAAGGACCAGTTTATTCCTACTATTTATCATAGAATCACAGAATTTACAGTGCAGAGGGAGGCCATTCAGCCCATTGAGTCTGCACCAGCCCTTTGAAAGAGCACCTTACTTAAGCCCACGCCTCCACCCTATCCCCCAAACCCCTCCAAACGTTTTGGACACTAAGGGGCAATTTAGCACGGCCAATCCACCTAACATGCATTTCTTTGGACTGTGGGAGGAAACCGGAGCATCCGGAGGAAACCCATGCACACACGGGGAGAAAGTGCAAACTCCACACAGACAGTCACCCAAGGCTGGAATTGAACCTGGGTCCCTGGAGCTGTGAGGCAGCAGTGTTAACCGCTGTGCCACCATACCGCCCCTTTGTTTCCTGTCTGCCAACCAGTTTTCTATCCATTTCTGTACACTACCCCCAATCGCATGCACTTTAATTTTACGTGACAACTTCTTATGGGACTTTGTCGAAAGCCTTCTGAAAGTCCAAATAAACTGGCTCCCCCTCATCAATTCTATTAGTTATATCCTCGAAGAATTCCAATTCTGCCACTGTTTTCCAAGTGCTCTGCTATTAAATCTTTTATGATGAACTCTATAATTTTCCCCACTCCTGACCTCAGGCTGATTGGTCTATAATTTCCTGTTTTCTCTCGACCTCACTTTTTAAATAGTAGGGTTACATTAGATACCCTCCAATCTGTAGGAACTGATCCAGAGTCTATAGAATCTTGGAAGATGACCACCAATGCATCCACTATTTCCAGGGCCACTTCCCTCGGCGGTAGCACAGTGATTAGCACTGTTGCTTCACAGCACTAGGGACCCGTGCTCAATTCCCAGCTTGAATCACTGTCTGCACGTTCTCCCTCTGTCTGCGTGGGTTTCCTCCGGGTGCTCCAGTTTCCTCCCACAAGTCCTGAAAGACGTACTTGTTAGGTGAATTGGACATTCTGAATTCTCCCTCTGTCTACCCAAACAGGCGCCAGAATGTGGCGACTAGGAGATTTTCACAGTAATTTCATTGCAGTGTTAATGTAAGGCTACTTGTGGCACTAGAAAAGATTATCATCAGCCTTCAATCCCATCAATTTCTCCAGCATCATTTCTCTACTAATACTGATTTCTTTCAGTTCTTCCTGCTCACTAAACCCTGTGTTCCCTAACATTTCTGGTACATTATTTGTGTCCTCCTTTGTGAAGACAGAAGAAAAGTATGCATTTAGTTGGGTCAGCCATTTCATTCCCCTGTTTCTGTCTGTCTTCACCAATTTGTTTCTCTTCACATACCTATAAAAACTTTTACAGTCAGTTTTCATGTTCCCTGCAAGCTTACTCTTGTACCCTATTTTCCCCTTTTTAATCCCTTAGTCCTCCTTTGCTGAATTCTAAACTGCTCCCAATCCTCAGGTCTGCTGCTTTTTCTGGCCAGTTATTATGACTTCTCATAATAATAACTTCTCAAATTTCTCAAGCCATGATTTGGCCACCTTTCCTGTTTTAGTTTTATGCCAGACAGGAATAAACAATTGTTGCAGTTCCCCCGTGCGCTCCTTGAATCTTTGAGTGACGGATGGGAGTAGTTGTTTCCACTGGTTTCTCTCGGTAGCTTACAAATGTTCAATATTTTGAAACAATCGACCTGTGTAACATCACAATGATAAGTGGATAAGATGTGAGTTGCATCTAAGATGTTGTTACAGGCATGGTTAGCTCAGCCATGCTTTGCATTGGACGTCTAGACATCCTGAGATTATGAAAGGTGCTATGTGAATGTGAATCCTTTCTACTTTGGTTGAGGTTTCCATACTAATGAAGGATAAAGGTGATAAAATTGGAATCTCAGTATAAAATATGGAGGTAAGAAGTTAAGCTGGGTGTTTGGAGATATCTATTTTCACTCTGGCGCAGATTGCTGTTGGATACAATGAGTATCCAACGCAGTCCTTCCAAAGGGAGCTGGTTAATTCCTCACAGAGGAAGAGGAAGGTGATAAAATTATGGAATGGCTGGGAAGGCTGAGATTCATGACTTACTGTAGTGTAGTGGAGCCAGCCATGTGGCATCGGAAGAGAAGAATCCCTGAGTTTTCCCGAAATCAGCCTTAGGTTTCCCCCTGTTATACTGCCTCTCACACAAGACGTGAGTCAAAGGAGGGATGCCAGTGGTCAGCAGCATCTCTGCACCATGCGTGGGAGGGGAGAGCCTGATGGTCGAGTTAACTTTCCTGTGCTTTCCTTCTGATTGTTTGTGAAACGTTAAACCTCAAGCTCCACCTCTGTCTGTTCAAGTGGAAGTAGCAGATCCCATAGCACAACGTGAAGAAGAGCAGTGAGCTCTCTCATACCTCGGTTAACATTTTAGTTCTTAACCAACACATCCAAAACTGCTCACTCATCTCATTTACCATTTCTGTGACCTTGTTGTATGTAATTTGTCTGCTGCATCTGCTCACATAATAGCTGCAACTGCAGTTCAGAAGTAACTTGTTAGCTCTGACACATTTTGGATTAAAATAAAATTGTTCCCGGGTTGTGGGCATCGCTGTCTAGGCCAACGTTTATTCCCCACCCCTAACTGCCCTTGATAAGGGGGTGGTGAACAGCTTTCTTCTTCTGGTGTAGGGACACTCACAATGCTGTTAGGGAGGGAGTCACAGAAAGGAACAGCGATTTATTTTTCCAAGTCAGAAAGGTGTGTGGCTAGGGAGAAAACGTGCAGGCGGCAGTATTCCCATGTGTTTGCTGCTCTTGTCGTTCTAGGTTGTAGCACCACAAATTTGGAAGGTGCTGTTGAAGGATGCCTGCATTGCCGCAGTGAATCCTGCACAGGGTGCATACTGCCGCCACCATGTGTCGGTGATAGAGGGATTGAATGTTTCATGTGGTGGATGAGGTGCCAATCAAATGGGCTGCTTTGACCAAGATGGTGTGGTGTCAAGCTTCCTGAGTGTTGTTGGAGCTACACTCATCCAGGTAAGTGGAGGATATCCCATCACATTCCTGACTTGTGCTCTGTGGATGGTGGACAGACTTTGGGGAGACAGGAGGTGGGTTATCTGCTTAGAACACCTTTTACCTATGAAATATGGAATAATGCTCGTTCTTTTTCTTGAAATTATATGGTAGGTATGCAGAGGCATCATCCTCTTTGCCCTACCTCTAATTTTCTTTCATGTTAGCATGTCTGTATGATTGAGCTATAGTTTATAAATCTGTTAAGTGAACTTTTATGCCTCTTGATCTATAAGCTAATTTGACAAATGTATGTAACTGGCAGGTCACCATTGGTGGAGAGATGGTGGTGTTGTGGCAATGTCACTGGATTAGTAATCCAAAGGCCCAAGCTAATGATCCAGAGACATGGGTTCAAATCCTACCACTGTTGCATGTGGAATTTAAATTCAATTAATCAAATATGGAATTGAAAGCTACTCTCAGTGTAAGGATCCTCCTGTTAATCCCTGTCTGTCCCTTGTTTTTCCTTTTAATTTCTGTTATTCTGCTATTTCAATTTTTGTACCTGGAGAATTAATGGGACCTATGGCTTTAGAATGAACTGCACCTTTAATTTTAAAACAGGAAACTCCAGCAGGATGTGCTGTTTGGTCAGAATGACACCTCTTGATGGACTTTGCTGGTGGCAATGAGCTGTTTTGAAAATTGCCGGGCCTCAGCTGATACTTAATACTGATTGGAGCTGACCATTCTGGAATGTTCTGCAGGGCAAAGATAGGTTCATCTTGGTTTCTTTTTCACTTAGATCAGAAGCTGGATGGTCACAGCCCTGATCTTTCGCTCTCTCACCTGATGGACTCTGTCTATAGATCCAAAGTAAAGACCTTTCTCTCTGCATAGCCAGATTGAACTGTAGGAAAATTCTGCCCATCAGCAGCTGAAGGCAGAGTCAGTTGTTCAAAAACCTTTCTAAAAACCTTGTGTGGGGAACTCTGTTCTTATCCCAGAAAGGCTGTTGGTCATTCTGGTGGTGTTGGAAACAAGAAATAATTCAACAGGCCTGAGGCAGCTCTTCCAAGTGAAGACACAATTTAAAGTGACTCCCCAGTGGAAATCCTACAGCTGGACAGTACTGACTGAATGCAACTGCCAGGAGATCATCTCTAACTATACTCTAGCTTCGATTTTTAAGCGTTCTGCAAGGACAGCCTCCTGCAAATGTGACTTCAACATCCAAAGCAAGTACACTCATTTTCCATTTTACATTCATCCTCTTATTATTTTACCCATTTCCCTCCCTCTGTGTGTGTCTGTTTGGGTAGAGGGTGGACGGAAAAAGGGGGAGTTAGTTGACTGTTATTCCATTATAATTATTGCACGTTTCAACTTTGTTCCTGTTACAAATAAGTCAGTTATTGTGTTCAACTTTCAGACCTGGTGGCTATAACTTATTGAGGAATTAAGGGGCTAAAGATTCTGCAAACATTATACGGATAATTGGCTAATTCACTTGTGTTGAGACTCTGGGGCCCTTGGGGCTGAAATTGACTGTGCACTCGGTCAGGGTGCCGTAACATCAGTAACAGTGACCATGGAACCACTGTCGATTGTCATATAACCCATCTGGTTCAAGGGAAGGCAACCTGCTGTTCTTACCTGGTCTGGCCGACATGTGAATGAATGTGGTTGATTCTTAAGTTTCCTCTGAAATAGCCGAGCAAGCAAATCAATTCAAGGGCATTAGGGGCGGGCAACAAATGATGGCCTCGTCAGCAACCTCCTCATCACAGAAAAGAATTTTGAAAAACCCGCCAGCCAGGTAGGTTGGGAATTTTCAGCCAAGCTGCCTGTGACATCCGTTAAAATTAATTTCTGCTTTGGACACTGTTTGGTACAATCAGATACAAAGTGCCACTCTGTCCCCCGCACCTCAGAAGGGCATTCTGGACCATAACCAATGTAATTTCTTCCTCAATTCTTTCAGCAACAGATTTATTTTTTTGCAGGCATTTTGTGTGAGATGAACAGTTAATGTATTTTCTCTCCTGCTGTGTGTCTGCAGCTGCTCGGAACTGGGTTGAGACTGTCAAAAGTCACTTTGATTAGGACCTTTGACAGCCAGCAGAGAGAGGAAGGAAATCCAACCCAGGTTACATTCAAATCCACATCACAGAGCTGAAAAGGCAATGTGCCAATCCACTGCACTAACTCACTGTGTAATTCAGCCCCCTGAGGAGCTACAATTTATATTGTTTAAAAGTGCATTAAACGTCTAGTCCTTAGCAGTTGTGGGGAGCATTGAGTTCTTTGTGAAACACGGTTGAATATGGTATCTTGTCTCATGACTTAAAGTAGCATCATTTGGATCCCAGGCAGTTTGTTGGAGCGACTATTTTAGGAGCCCTGTGACAGTTCAAATTTGTCTTGCAAAGGCACTGGTTTTGGGATTTCTTAACTCAGAAATATACAAAGTGTAGAGTTTTGTTTTAAGCAAACAATGTTTTGTTCTCGTTAAAGTGTTGAGCATTTAATGGGCTTAATTGCAAATAGCATCTAAATGGAAAATAACGATGCCAAATCATGTGGAGCAAATTTACACTTCTAATACACCCAAAGTAAATGAACATTTTCAGTAGTTTTCTAGTATTCGGTACTATATCAGTTTTACTAACGATTTGAATGGTGACATTTCCATACTGGCTTCATCAACGTGTACATAACACAGCTACCCAAGGGCAGGGGTAATTACCCATTCAGAAAAAGAACAAACCATAACCGTGGTAGTCTTTCTAAAATGTGGAGCTTTCTTCCAAAACAGGCACAGCGCACCAGCGCTTGTACCTCAAGTTTTTCCCTCCTTGATGACAAATGGCGGCTACAGTTTCTTGGAATTTTGCATTTGGCATGACAATTAGTATCTTAACAAGCATTCAAAAACGAATGAGCGAAGCTCAACTTTAATTTATCATTGCATTGCCAATTGAACAGCAGATCAGGTGGATTCAAACTTCCTGGAACTGAATGTTTTCATGCTGGTAATTTTACAATAATTGCCTCCAGAATTGCTTTTTTTTTCATTTAAATTTTTACTCTTATTGTTGATGAGCACCTTATTGCCTGCTGTGAATAATTCAGCTCCTTTATATTGTCAGGCTCAGTAGCTTCTCCGTGCCAATTTTCTCCAGTGACATGGTTACTCGCTGTTGAAAACATAAAAAATAAGCCAGAGAATAGATAGGGCAAAAAAGCTGTTACAGATAGCCATAGTTCTATATATCTGTTTGATTGTTAAAAGGTTTACTGATGGCGAGGCTGCCTCCATAGTAATGTCAGACTACATAAGAGAGCCCTGGAGAGAACAACAAACCACATAACTTGTCAATGGCTAAAGGATTGATACTGATATGCAGAGCAGCTGCTACCAAGAGAAGGCACCAGAAAAAGAGAGCATATCCTTTCCTCTTTATCAAAATTAATACTAGTTTCTGGACATTAACGAGCAAGAAAGAAAGAAATACTTTACATTGATATAGTGCTTTTCACAACCCCAGGACTCCCCAAAGCCCTTTATAGCCAATCTAGTACTTTTGACATGAAGTCACTCACTGTCAGAATGTAGAAAACACAGCAACCAATTGGCACACAGTAAACCCCCCATAAACAGCAATGTGGCAATGATTGGACAATCTGATTTAGAGGTTAAGGGGTAAATGTTGACCAGAACACATGAGAAAACTCTTGTCCTTCTTTACAATATGCTATTGGATATTTTACGTCTACATAACAGAGCAAATGGGGCCTCGGTTTACTAACTCATCTATAAGATGAGCACTCCAGTAGCGCAGTGCGCCCTCAGTACTGCATTTGAGTGTAAGCCTAGATTATAGGGTCAAATCTCTGGAACTGGAATTGAACCCGCAACCTTTTGACTCAGAGGCCCGTGTGTAGCCAACAGGCCATGGCTGATTAGATACTTGAGTGATTGAAACAGCACATGATTGCCATTCTGTCAACAGCAGCTCCGAAGCAGCAAAATATCTTTTGCCAATGGGGTCAGAAAGCACCACCAAGAATTGATTTCAGACAGTGCCTCCCATTACTACATGAACACTTCCTGCTGGATACCGAGGTGCCACGTTGACTGCATTTCATGGCCACAGGCAAAGCCTTTGCCCACAACACAGGTAGGCTACCTGTGCTAACCTGTGCAGGACCTACCCCAGCCACTGGGGGAAATAACCATCACTCAAGGAAGTAGTTATTGTTTGAAATGTTATTAGGTAATTTTTAAGTGGATTCAGCTGCTGTAGAACACTCCCCACAAAACAGGCATCTCATGCACAACAGTGGGAGTAGCAGGCAAAATGAAGAATCAAGCCAGGCATCAGCCCTACAATAACAACTTGTATTTATATAGCAGCTTCAATGTAGCAGAATGTCCCAAAGCATTTCACTGGAGCGGTTATCGAATGAAAGCTGCCACTGAGTCACATAGGAAAATGACAAAAAGGCAGTTGGCATAAAGCATGATGAAAGAGGTAGGTATTTGAGGAGGAAATGTGAATGGGCAAGAAACCAGAGTCGGAGGAGTGCAGGTGTCTCGGAGGTTTGCTGGTTGTGCAATGTGATAGACAATGTGATAGGCAGCCTTTGTTCCGTATTACAAGACAATGAATGTTGCATATGCAGCTGAAGCAAATGTGTTCAGGCCCAGAGCTCTTCATAGAATCATTGAACCTGATAAATAAAGGCACGGGAGCAAAGTGGTTAGCACTGTTGCTTCACAGCTCCAGGGACCCGGTTTCGATTCCCAGCTTGGGTCACTGACTGTGCAGAGTCTGCACATTCCCCCCGTATTGGTCAAATGTTCTTTTTCTTCGGCAGTCCTTTGGAATTGAGGATGGGTTGCTTCCACTTGGGTTTGATGGGTCCTGAGATGGCTGGTAAGTCCACCGCGTAATCTGCAGGTGCTGTTTGGAGGGTCAGGTAGATGGGTTGTTGGGTGATTTGTGTGCTCTCTCTGGTGTCTCTACTTTGCCTTTGCATGTTTACAGTGAAGCCTCTCAATGTGTTTGGCGCCTTCCCAAATAAACCTTTTCCATTTTGGTCAGTCACAAGTCGAGGTCTCCCATGAGTTGTCAGGAATGTTGGACCTCCTCAGGGATGCTCTGAGGACATCTCTACAGCATTTCTGTTGTTCTCCTGCCGTGACAAACTTTTACGTTGTTTCAGATGTCTAGTGTCAAGCATATGAACAATATGTCCTGCCAATGGAGCAGGTTTTGAGTGATTTGCACCTTGATTAGGGGAGACATTGGCGTATTGGTAATGTTACTGGGCTAGTAATCCAGAAGCCCGGGCTAAAGCTCTGGCGACATGGGTTCATATCCCACCATGGCAGCTGGTGAAATTTGAAATCAGTTAATAAATCTGGAACTAGTTTCCGTAAAGTTAACCATGACACTATCATTGATTGTTGTAAAAATCCATCACCAATGCCCTTTAGGGAAGGAAATCTGTCATCCTCACCTGGTCTGGCCTACATGTGACTCCAGACCCACAGCAATGTGGTTGACTATTTCTTTCAATATTAATTTAGTGTACCCCAATTCATTTTTTCCAATTAAGGGGCAATTTAGCGTGGCCAATTCACCCACCCTGCTTTGGGTTGTGGGGGCGAAACCCACGCAAACACGGGAAGAATGTGCAAACTCCGCAAGGACAGTGACCCAGGGCCTGGATCGAACCTCGGACCATGGCGTGTGCAGCGCAATGTGGTTGACTCTTAACTGCCCTCTGCAATGGCCTGAGCTCAAGAGCAATTGGAAATGGGCAACAAATGTTGGCCTTGCCAGTGACATCCACATCCCATGAACGAATAAAGAAACATTAGTTTTGGGAAAAGACGCTGCTGTTAGATTGCCTTTCTTGCACTTGATTTGGAGGGCTTCATGACGGCACTTCTCCAGTTCTTTGATGCCCCTCCTGCAGGTTGTGCAAGTTTCCAAAGCATGTAGGAGAATGGTGAACTGTGGCCTTAGCCTCAGGTTTGAGATCCCGGTCCTCAAATACTCTTCTCCTCAATCGGCCGAAGGCGGACTGAGACGGTGACGTGTTTTGTCATCTATGTCTGCCTTCGCTGAGAGGAGGCTCCGAAGCTGTGGAAAATGGAGCACATTTTCCAAAATCTCGCTGTTGATTTGGATTGTTAGCGGTTGGTGTTGGGAAGAGGACCTTAGTTTTACGGTTCTTTAATGAAAGGCCCCGTTTCTCATTTACTTTGGAGAAGGAGTCAACAATGGCCTGGAGTTCATTTTCTGAATGAACGCGCAAGCATGTGCAATCTGCCTACTGGAGCTCAATAACTGAAGTTGGCTTGATGTGTTTTGGGTTGAGGGTTGAACGGTTTCCCATTTGCTCTGTAAATGATCTCTTGTAGGTAATTTGCTGGAGTTGGGGTGCAATACTTTAGCAAGGAGAATGGAGAACTGGCTTGGTGTGATGACAGTTTTGTTGGATCTCAATCTTCAATGATATAGGGGGAGAGATCTTCTGGCTCTTCACGTCAGTGGGACCTCCTGGTCCCGTGATGCCACACCCATACTAGGGGTTTCCCAATGGCTTGAGGTGTAATCAATGGGAAACCCCATTCATAGCAGTGGGACCAGAAGATCCCCCCACCGGCCAATGGCAGGCCACTTCCCACCTCCAAGAAACACGCCGCGGGAAGGCCAGAGATCCCCCCCCCCAAGGGTCTGTGGTTCATGTTGCTTGCAAGACATGGAGTAGGCAGAGGATGGTGACAAATTTGAGGAGGATACTCCATAACCGTTATGGTTGATGGAGTCAAAGGCTTTCGTCAGATTGAAAAAGGCCACGTACAATGGTTGGTGTTAAATAGATTAAATTGGAATTTGGCAAACATAATTAAAGCCTGTACAATGCATTCACTATGAGAGCCAATGTGTGCGAGAGCGGGTTTTGCTGCAACTAGGGTGAAGGGAACTCTGGTTTAGGGACAACTCACTAAATTTAATTTGCATTCAGGCCTTCTAGCTCATTGAGCCACCAAATTAAAATGGCATACGTTTATACAGTGAGGCTCTCAGTAATTCTTCTGGAATGAGAATTCCTTAACTGTTTAATATATCAAATCTTGAAATCCATAAAAAAAAAAGATTGATCCATGGGGACATTTAACCAGATTTAATGTTACTGTGCAGAATCGTGAATAACTTGAACAAGAAGACGAAGAGTTAAGTTAAATTGAGGAATGCATTGTCGTAATGGGTACAGTAATGTACTTTAACATTAAGTTCTTTGAGTCTACGTCCAATGCAGATTGATGGGTTAAAAGGTTTTTCTTTTCTAGGTGAAACAGGTAATTAGGCTGTGTCATCTCACTTCTGGTGGGCACAAGTGCTGAGCAAAATATTAATCACCTTGGCAGTGCATTGGCAATGTTATTATTCAGCAATAGGTCACAATGATGGCTCATGCGTGAAATGCACAACCGACAAGGCTACTTGCTCCAGCCTGTACATCACTGTGCAACCGCCTCTGGTACGCCTGTCCTGCCAGTGGCCAAGGTCAACCCCAAGGGATGGTTATTGAAGAGTTTAGCACGTTGGGTGAGATTGTTATTCTCTGAGTATGATTATGTCAGGCTATTGCTTGATTCACCAGTGGGGTGGATCTCCCAATTTCGGCAGCTGTTTATAAAGATGTTTTTGCAGTGCTGACTGTGCAAGGTGGGCTTTTGGCACGTCTGGAGCATCAGTCAATGCTGGTCAGTCCATTTTCCCAGTGGTTATTCCGATTTCCTAGTGCTTTGATACAACTGAGTGGCCTACTGGGGGTGGGGTTGGAGTGGGCTGCGGTGGGAGAGGGTGTTTCTTTCACTTTGAGATTGGGGAACCCAATAAAAATGGTGTCCCAATCTCTGTGGAGCCTTGTTTGCCAAAATGACGGCACAAAACGGCTTTTCTTTGACAAAGTGTCAGAAGATCCGGAGGTAAAACCTGACTGTTTCTCTGGAGAGAAACCAAAAGACATAGACCGTAAGACATGGGAGCAGAATTAGGCCATTCGGCCTATCAAACCTGTTCCAAAACAGGCCAGTTTTCAGTCAGAACCTGACACTAAGGGTGAAATTCTCTGCTTCCCCGTGGTGTGTTTCTCGGAGGCAGGAGACATGATCATCTGGTCCCATGGCGGTCAATGGGATTTCCCTTTGAACCCACCCCATGCCCCCGGGATAACCGTGGTGGGTATGCGCCTCGGCGGGACTGGGATATCCCGCCCCCGTGAACAGCAGGAAGGGCCATTTTTTGGGAAGGTTCCGCCCACTATTCTGGTCCAAATCTATTTTTTATGAATGCGCTGGATCAATTAATTATTTGCAAGATTTTTAAATAGAGTATGACGAATAAGTGTGATTAAAAAACGATTACAACCCAGCTCAGGTCCTGAGCTGCAAGCTGATTTTTCTTCTCTCTTTGTCACGTTTAGTTTGTTATATCAATTTTGATTTTTTTTTTCATTTTTTGTGACAGCCAAAATTGCCTTAATATTTGAAGATGAAACTTAATTAAATTCTAAATGGCGAGACCTCGATTTAAATGAATACACTGGAAAGAGAAATGACTCTAATTGAGAATTGTAATAACACTTCACCTGCGAGGCGACGGCCTTACGCAAAATGAGAAAAGGTCTTGGGTTATAATAATTATAGTCTTGCTCTTTCTAACTTCCTTTTGCAGAAGATTTTTATAATCAGTCTGTATTAGCAGAGGTTTAAATTGATGTTCATACATGGATATTTTTCCACTTTTTCTTAGCAAATTATCCGGAACCTCCCACAAGCATTAATCACCAAGTGAGAGCTATGAGTTCAGTTGTTCACACAAGGCATTGGGCTCGAAATCTCTCCCTTCGCCTTGTGCTAATGGGGCGGTAACGGCCTCAAAATGAGATAGGCTATCTTACCATCCCATCAATATTACACATGCAGTTGGCGCCATTTTAAAAGGCGGCCTACCTTTGCATGTACGAGGTGAGGTGCCTGTCTGTATCAGGTAATAGGCTTCTTTTCATGTGGAAATCAGGGTCCACGACGTAAATCAGATCTGATTGGCATTGTATTTTATGTTGGCCTCGGTGGAATGGAAATGTATCCCAGGGGCCCAGAAAAACAATCAGGGCCTTGAGCTGTCATCATCCCGGAGCTTCCACCTTCCATGATTGTGCCACCCCCCCCCCCCCCCCCCCCCCCCCCATGACGTACCTTCCGGATGAGAATCTCCAGCCTGTTACCCTCTGCTGATTCTGGGAAGCAACATTGTCGGACCGCATGTTTGAGGTCCCCCACCCCGTCTGATGAACATAATTGAGGGCAGAGCCTCATACTCACAGGGATAGCTTCACGATCAGAACAGGAGGCTGATCAGCGCGGCCAGTCAAGCCAAAGTTAAAAATTGATGCCAGAGACTGATTGTCAAAATAGGGAACCTTCTTGTTTCTTTAATTCTAACCTAACATGGTAATATCAACAGACCTCAGCTGGGTGGGGAGCCCGGAAAACCTTGCTTCTATTAATTTTGGAAAGAAACTGTGTTTTTCATATGACTCATCACGCTACCCTTTCCTCCTATCTCTGATTGCTGTATCCTTCATCCTTCTTCATACATTGGATTTCCTGGTTTCAGTATCTGTCCTGGAGCCCCAGCGTCCAAACCAGCTGCCAAGAACTTTGGCTTCCTTCTTTGTGCCAGACAGTTTCTCTCTGTTTGTAAAGCCCTGGGACTCCCCCCCCCCCTCTGTTTGTAAAGCCCTGGGACTCTCCCCCCCCCCCCCCCCCCCACCTTGACCTGATACAGGTCAAGCACGGTAGCATTGTGGATAGCACAATCGCTTCACAGCTCCAGGGTCCCAGGTTCGATTCTGGCTTGGGTCACTGTCTGTGCAGATTCTGCACATCCTCCCCATGTGTGCGTGGGTTTCCTCCGGGTGCTCCGGTTTCCTCCCACAGTCCAAAGATGTGCAGGTTAGGTGGATTGGACATGATAAATTGCCCTTAGTGTCCAAAATTGCCCTTAGTGTTGGGTGGGATTACTGGGTTATGGGGATAGGGTGGAGTTGTTGACCTTGGGTAGGGTGCTCTTTCCAAGAGACGGTGCAGACTCGATGGGCTGAATGGCCTCCTTCTGCACTGTAAATTCTATGATAAGTATGCTTTATCCGAAAAACCTTGAGGCCGAATACATTTCGGTATTTAGATATTTTCGGTATTCAGATTTTAATGATATGTAATGGTTTGTAGAATACCATTTGTGTATATAACATAATGACCAAACTGTATCTAAACATTAGTGCCTGGATGCATAGATTACAATTCTAGCATCCGACCACAGGTGGCGTGACGACAGGAGGTCGTCACTGGAAGGCGGCCACATGGTGAGACTGGACATATTCTAATATTCGACCACAGGTGGCATGGCAACAGGAGAAGGTCACTGGAAGACAACCACATGTGGCACATAGAACCGGGCCAGCACAGAGACACAAGCTGGACAGCAGGCACAGACTGCAGTCACAGATCGAGCAGCTCCTGAGTCAACAGTAATTAATAATAGTTAATCATAATTGTTTGTATTTAGCCATTGTATCCAACTGTAATCTTAGTAGACATCATAGAAACCCTTTAGTGTTTTCGTTAGATAAAAAACAGTTTTGTTCATTTACAAAGCCGGATTTTCTCTGATCACTTCAACTACAAAGCCATCGCCATCCGTGCATATAGAGAAATTAAGACCATAAGACATAGGAGCAGAATTAGACCACTGGGCCCATCGAGTCTGCTCTGCCATTAAATCATGGCTGATATTTTCTCATCCCCATTCTCCTGCCTTCTCCCATAACCCCTGATCCACTTATTAATCAAGAACCTATCTATCTCTGTCTTAAAGTCACTCAGTGGTTTGGCCTCCACAACCTTCTGCGCAAAGAGTTCCACAGATTCACCATCCTCTGGCTGAAGAAATTCCTCCTCATCTCTGTTTTAAAGGATCGTCCCTTTAGTCTGAGATGGTGTCCTCTGGTTCTAGTTTTTGCTAAAGTGGAAACACCTTCTCCACCTCCACTCTATCCAGGCCTCGCAGTATCCTGTAAGTTTCAATAAGGTCCCCCCTCATCCTTCTGAACTCCAACGAGTACAGACCCAGAGTCAACCATTCTTCATACGATAAGCTCTTCATTCCAGGGATCATTCTTGTGAACCTCCTCTGGACCCTTCCTTAGATACGGGCCCAAAACCGCTCACAATACTCCAAATGGGGTCTGACAAGAGCCTTATACAACCTCAGAAATACTTGTAATCTAGCCCTCTTGACATTAAGGAACATTACACAGATCTTCCCCACATGTGGTGGTCTAGGCCTCCGGACATTATACCAACACAAGCGTAGGTTGTCTACAGTTTACAAACACTAGGTGATTTCTCCATATGCGAACTCTCACACACCCTACCTCTTACCTGTTTACACTTATTCCACCCATGGTACAATAATATGTTGCTTTATTCAAATACAAATTAACTACACAGCCATTAAAACAAAAGTTCAGGTTTTGGATGTATGGAAGAAAGGATATTCCACCTGTATAATTGCACCACCTTCCTGTGCCTGTTGTTCTTCTACAGGAGTTAACCTGGACTCAATGGCTACATAAAAGTAATACGTACAGGAATATAGTGCAATTCCCATTATAACTCACATATGAACTTCTCTAAATAGAAGGTTTACTCTCGAGAGCCCCTGAACCATTTCTTCTCTTACTGGTGGAAAACTCTAGGGTCTCAAATCTAAGAAATCTGATATTAAATCCAAACCTTGGCATTATCTAATCACTGCTTCCTCATCATCCAGTGTCAATCCTCAGCAGCTCAAACTGACAATCATTGTTTCAATCCATGATTTCAGTTGTCAGCAAAAGAAATCAACTTTCCTCATTATGGTTGGGGGAGGGATTGTTAGTATTATGCATGTGTGCGGCACAGAAGACTTGTTAATAAATTTAACGTTTGTGGTTTGAAATGGAATGTGGCAACAGGGATAGGAAGTTGGCTGCAATGCAAAAAAACAGAGAGTAATAGCTTTGTTTTTGGATTGGATGGGTGTAAACAATGGTGCTTTATCAGGGCTCAGTTTTAGGATCATTACCCTTCTCAATAGATATGAATATACAAACAAATGTACAGGGAACACATTATTAACATTTTCGTGTGAAATCAAAATTCAGCGGTGGGGGCACACTTTTAAATGTAAGTTTAATGACTCATAGAAGGCTGGCGGTAAACAAACGTAGATTTATTTACATTATTTACAAAGGTCTGCATAACACAGCAGATCGCTACCAGCACAATCCTAGCTGGGAGGACGAACCACCCCAGGCCCTATTTTGGGCCTGCTTTTATTTTACCTCATAAGCCCCAGGTGGTTGCCCCTACCTGGGAATCTTGTACTCCATGAGTCCCACAGGGAAATCAGTAATGGTCTCCCTGTGGTGCTCCTGGGGGTTATGGCAGTAGGAATCCACTGACAGGAATAGCTGACACCGATGTACTGGATGGAATATCTAAGGCAAATTTCCAGAACTTGAAACAAGGACAAGTTCTAACAGGGAGTGGATGGATTGAATATCCTTCCTTCAGTGCAATAAAGGAATTGGGGGATTAAGACGGAGCATGACAGGCCAGTCCAACCAGTTAAGAGTAAAGACTTCTAGATCATCACTGTTACGACCCCCCCCCCCCCCCCCCCCCCCCCCAGGGGTCTGACCCTGCATTGTATTAGATTCCCCTCCTACACCTTGGAATACGGACACCCCGGGTGATTAGGATGCGGAGCTACGTCCAAATTGGAGGAATCCCCACAGAATATAAACCCCGGCCTGGGAGCAGGTAGCGGAAGAGGACCCTGAGGGGAGTTGGGAGATAGTTATTGTATTGTGGAGTCGTAGAATAAACCTTGTTGTATCCTGTCTGTCTGGCTCCGTGTGGAATCCTTGCCTTCGGTCACAACACTGACAACAAGGATGGGATTCACCAGCCAGGTGTTTGCACTGTTCATGGCTGCGAATGGCATCCGGCGTGTACGTGCTGCCACGTACCGCCAGCCTTTGAATTGGCCATGAAAAAAAATGCTCGCAAGATCCTGGTGACACGATTGGTGCGTCTCCTTATCAGTTACCGCACTGCTCTATGTGCCACGGGCCGGATCGCGCCAGCAGAATTACTCACAGGGCTGTGACTCAGGACTTGCCTCAGTCTCATCCTCCCTGACGCCGGGGAATGGATCCGTCAATGTCAAGACCGCTCGACGAGAGACTCAGGTCAGGGCCCAAAGTTACACATCTTCGGGACAGGCGACGCGGTCTACGTCCGAAATTACGCGGTTGGTGCCTCGTGGATCCTGGCGAGGTTTTTCGCACTACAGGACTAGTATCCGACACAGTCCGGACCAAGGAAACTGAAGCACGCCGCCACCCGGATCACATGCATCTTCGGGATGCTGCAGCGAAATCCAGAGACCCCACTCAGGATCCGGGGACCGTCTCCCATGCCGCCTAGGAGGATCCCCAAGGCCCTGCTGAGGTCAGACCCCCACTCACTATACCCGCCAGCCACCAGAGGTCAGCAAGCCAGGTGCTCTGCCGTGCCCACAGGTCCATCCAACGACGACAGTGACGCCGAATCAGACATGGACATCGAGCCGCCAGATGACCATGTTCCAGCGCCGATAGCAGTGACAACCTCCCCGGCTTCATCGGTCTTTGTGGAAACGACGGTGGCTGCTGTGCTACACATCACCTGGACCAGCTATGCCGCCTTTGGACCCCCGACCACTACCCAAATGATCGAGGGATCCACCGCTGGAAGACATTGGCATTTTTCCAGACTCTGTGTGTGTGTGTGGGGGGGGGGGGGGGGGGGGTGGGGGGTGGGGGGGGGGGTGGGGGGGGGGGAAGGGGAAGGGGGTGGGGGGAAGGGGGGATCTAACCCTACAGTGTATCAGATTCCCCTCCTACACCATGGAATAAGAACATCCCAGGTGATTAGGAGGTGGAGCTACCTCCCAATTGGACGAATCCCCACAGGATATAAACCCCAACCTGGGAGCAGGTTGGGGAAGAGGATTTGATTGGATTTGATTTATTGTCACATGTACCGAAGCATAGTGAAAAGTATTTTTCTGTGGCCGAGGGAACGTACACAGTACATACATAGTAGACAAAAGAATAATCAACAGAGAACATTGACAAATGGTACATCGACAAACAGTGATTGGTTACAGTGCGGAACAAGGGGCCAAACAAAGCAAATACTATTTGGGGCAAAAACTATGCAAGAGCAGCATAGGGCATCGTGAATAGTGTTCTTACAGAGAACAGATCAGTCCGAGGGGGGAGTCGTGGAGGAGTCTTGTAGCTGTGGGGAAGAAGCTGTTCCTATGTCTGGATGTGCGGGTCTTCAGACTTCTGTACCTTCTGCCTGATGGAAGGGTCTGGATAAGGCAAAGTCTGGGTGTGAGGGGTCTCTGACAATGCTGTCTGCCTGAGGCAGCGGGAGGTGTAGACAGAATCAATGTGCAGGTGGCAAGCTTGTGTGATGCGTTGGGCTGAATTCACCACACTCTGCAGTTTCTAGCGATCTTTTTGTTTTCTTCTTTTAAAATAAATTTAGAGTACTCTATTATTTTTTTGCAATTAAGAGGCCAATGCACCTAGCCTGCACATCTTTGGGTTGTGGGGGCGAAACCCACGCAAACATGGGGAGAATGCGCAAACTCCACACGGACAGTGACCCAGGGCCGTGATTCAAACCCTGGTCCTCAGCGCCGTAGGCAGCAGTGCTAACCACTGCGCCACCGTGCTGCCGTTCTTGCGATCTTGAGGGGAGTGGAGAGAGAGTTATGTGTTGTGGAGTAGTGAAATAAATCTAGTTGTATCCTGTCTGTCTGGCTACTTGTGGAGTCCATGCCTTCGGTCCCAACAATCATATCAGTTGGGGTGGAGACTGTTAAACAAATTTGACCATAGATCCCAGAATGATCCAGCACAGATTTCATAGAATTCATAGAATTTACAGTGCAGACGGAGGCCATTCGGCCCATCGAGTCTGCACCGGCTCTTGGAAAGAGCACCCTACCCAAGGTCCACCCTATCCCAATAAGCCAGTAACCCCATCCAACACTAAGGGCAATTTTGGACACTATGGGCAATTTATCATGGCCAATCCACCTAACCTGCACATCTTTGGACTGTGGGAGGAAACGGGAGCACCCAGAGGAAACCCACGCACACACAGCATGGTTCAATTCCCGTACCAGCCTCCCCGAACAGGTGCCAGAATCTGGGGGCAGACAGTGGTGGCAGCATCTGATGCTGGAGAGGGCCTCGGTTTTGGCGGGAATCATAGGATCTGCGGGAATCATAGGTTTGCTCCGGGTGGCTTGACGCGGGGTTACGGTGTGGCGGCAGGTGGAGATTGAGCGGTTTGGGGACCCATTCGTTTGGGGCAGCTTTTTGAGCTTGGAGGGGCTGGTAGAGGAATATCGGTTGCCCAGTGGGAATGGGTTCCAGTATTTGCAGGTGAAGGACTATGTGAGGAAGCTGGTGCCGTCCTTTCCTGACCTGCCACCCCCGGGGTTGCAAGAAAAGGTGGTGTTGAAAACAGGGGTGGGTGAGGGCAGAGTGTCGGAGATTTACAAAGAATTAATGGACTGTGTGGGCTCCCCAATAGGAGAAGTTAAGTGCAAATGGGAGGAAGAGCTGGGGAGGGGGTTGGAGGCTGAGTTATGAGAGGAGGCTCTGAGGAGAGTGAACGCATCCTCTTCGTGTGCGAGGCATAGCCGTATTTAATTCAAGGTCAGGATGAGTAGGTATTTGAGGGGTTGGAGGATACGTGAGTGTGGTGCGTGGGTGGGCCCACAAATCATGCCCATGTGTTTTGGGCGTATCCAAAGTTGAAGGGATTCTGGCGGGGGTTTGCTGACGTTATGTCTGAGATGTTGAGGATGAAGGTGGTCCCGACTCCAGAAGTGGCAATCTTTGGGGTGTCAGAAAACCCGGGAACCCAGGGGGCAAGAGAGGCCGATGTCCTGGTCTTTGCCTTCCTGGTATCCCAGAGACGTACTTTGCTGGAATGGAGAGACTCGAGGCTGCTGAAAGCGGGGTTATGGGTGAGCGGAATTCCTGACGTTGGAAAAGATCAAATCAAGTTCACCGTGAGAGGGACTGTGGAAGGGTTTACCCGGAGATGGAAACCATTCATCAAAGTTAGCAGGGGGGGGGGGGGGGGGGGGGGTGGGGGGGGGGGGGGGGGGGAGTGGAGGGTAGCGGCAGGGAGGGTGGACGGTGGAGTGTTATATATTTATTTGTTATTGGAAATTCCTGTTTGCTCTCTTCTTGGCTGTGGTTGTGTTTCATGTATATTTATAAATGCCTTAATAAAAACATTTAAAAAAAACTTTACACTTTTAACTTAGAAAGAGTAAGTAACTACCCTATGAAGATATTATTTTTCAGAGAAATTCTGTTTGAAAACATGCCAGACTCAGAAGATTGTGTATGAGTCAATTTCACGCTGCTGGCGTAGCAATGTCACTGTGTGAACACATTAAAGTAGAGGGGAATTGTATTCATGGTTAGCAGGTGACCTAGCAGCAGAGATCATGACTTACGTCATTTCTTAACTCCGCAGTCAAATTGATATTACTGTTGATTTAGTCCCTTTGATGGATGACCACTGCTCAGTCAGGTCTTCAGTCATTTACAACTAGGCTTATGGCCAAGCTCTACTCAGACTGTTCTGACATCTGAGGATAATTGTGGGCACAATTCTCCACCCCCCACGCCGGGTGGGAGAATAGCGGGAGGGACTCCCGACATTTTTCACGCCCTCCCGCTATTCTCCCCCCCATGCCCGACCCACGCCACGAATCGTCGATCGCCGTTTTTTACGGTGAGCGGCGATTCTCTGAGGCCGATGGGCCGAGCGGCCGGCCCTTCACGCCCGTTTCAACACGGCAGCAAACACACCTGCTCGCTGCCGTCGTGAAACGGGCACCAGATGCCCGTTTGGGGCATCTGGGGGCCCGATTGGCACGGCAGTACCATGGCCGTGCCAAGGGCACCGATCGCGGGCCGTGCGTCCATAACGGACGCACTCTTTTCCCTCCGCCGCCCCGCAAGATCAAGCCGCCATGTCTTGCGGGGCGGCTGAGGGAAAAGACGGCAACTGCGCATGCGCGGGTTGGCGTTGTCCAACCTGCGCATGCGCGGCTGACATCATCGGCCGCGTCAGCCGGCGTGATGCTTGACGTGCGGCCTTGACGGCCGTCGTCAAGGCCGTGCCCCCGTGACGCACGGGGCTGTGCTCCTAGCCCCGCCCAGGGGGGGAGAATCGGCCCCGGAAGGCTGCCGTGGGTCACGACCTGTCCCACGGCAGCCTTTACGATTCTCCGCATTTGCGGAGAATCTCGCCCATGGTGTTTGGCCCCTTTAAGGGGCAATTGGCAGATATGGTCACATGATCCGGGAAAGCCAATCAGGGTGGGATTGGATTGGATTGATTTGGATTTGATTTATTGGCACGTGTACCGAGGTACAGTGAAAAGTATTGTCCTGCGTACAGTCCAGACAGATCATTCCATACATGAAAAAGAAACATAAGACATACATAAACACACAATGTAAATACATAGACACAGGCATCGGGTGAAGCTTACGGAGTGCAATACTACTCAGTACAGAAGATGTGTGAAGAGATCAGTTCAGTTCATAAGAGGGTCATGCAGGAGTCTGGTAACAGTGAGGAAGAAGCTGTTTTTGAACCTGTTAGTGCGTGTTCTCAGACTTTTGTATCTCCTGCTCAATGGGAGAAGTTGGAAGAGTGAATAACCTGGGTGGGACCGGTCTTTGATTATGCTGCCCGCTTTCCAAAGGTGTAGACAGAGTCAATGGATGGGAGGTGGGTTCGCATGATGGATTGGGCTGTGTTCACGATTCCCTGTAGTTTCTTACGGTCTTGTGCCGAACAGTTGCCATACCAGGCTGTGATGCAGCCAGATAGGATGCTTTCGATGGTACATCTATTAAAATTGGTCAGGGTCAATGTGGACATGCCGAATTTCCTTAGTTTCCGAAGGAAGTATAGGCGCTGTTGTGCTTTCTTGGTCATATGTGGGTGGACGGGGACAGATTGTTGGTGAGGTGCACAACTAGAAATTTGAAGCAATCAACCATCTCACCTCGGCCCCGTTGATGCTGACAGGGGTGTATACAATACTTTGCTTCTTGAAGTCAATTCCCAGCTCTTTAGTTTTGTTGACATTGAGGGGGAGATTGGTGTTATTACACCACTCCACTAGGTTCTCTATCTCCCTCCTGTACTCTAACTGATCATTGTTCAAAATCCGACCCACTACGTTTGTGTCATCAGCAAACTTGTAGATGGAGTTGGAGTCAAATTCTGCCACACAGTCGTGTGTGTATAGGGAGTATAGTCGGGGGCTAAGTACGCAGCGTTGCGGGGCCCCGGTATTGAGGACTAACATGGAAAAGGTGTTGTTGTTTATCATTATTGATTGTGGTCTATGAGTCAGGAAGTTGAGGATCCAGTTGCAGAGGGAAGAGCCAAGTCCTAGGTTTTGGAGCTTTGATAAGAGCTTGGCTGTGAGTTCCAGCCTGGGATATGAGCTTCCCCTAGAAAGCATGGGCTTTTTCCTCAGATTGATTCTGGACACTGACCGGCAGCTACGAAGCTACAAGAGTCTGTAAGATAGTGGCCATTGGGATTCTCTTTTCTCACTGGCAGCACAAACCCACCCACGGGTTCCCCGGCAGCGTAGGGTGGCTTCAATGGCAAATCCCACAGACAAGCAGTGGGAAGAGAGAATCCTGCCATCCGTGAACAGCACACCACTGAGAAATATGCAGCTGGGGACTGGAAAATCTCGCCCAGCGTGTTGTAAATAAGTTTCAGTTGTTTCATACCTAGCTGGTGAGCCAAAGTTATTACATTGGCGACGAGGATAAAGCAGAGGATGTGAGCTCCCAAGACTGTGAGTACAGAACCCGTTGAGGTTGAAGTCAGGTTGCAAAACAGAAATGTGCTGCAGGAAATGCAGCAGTAGTAGACTCGCCAACTTTAAGGGCATTTAAGTGGTCACTGGATAGACATATGGATGAAAATGGAATAGTGTAGGTCAGATAGGCTTCAGATGGTTTCACAGGTCGGCGCAACATCGAGGGCCGAAGGGCCCGTACTGCGCTGTAGTGTTCTATGTTCTATGAAAAATGTCTCTTTTTGGTCGATTAGGTCTCTTTGTTGCCTCCATTGAGGATTGGACACGGTATATAGAGCTTCTACATTATTATTTTATGGCCAGTGGAATAGAGGACGAAGGGAAGAAGAAGGCAATCCTTTTAAGCGCATGTGGGACCCAGACCTACAGTCTAATCAACTGCTTTAAGTCCCCAAACTCGCCCGATCCTAGTTCATTCATGGGGATAGTGGATTTGGTGAAGGCCCTACTATCCTCCAAATCCCTCGGTCATCCTGCATCGTTTTAAGCTAAATTTCATGGGCAGAGCCTCAAGAGAGACCATTGCAACCCACGTTAAGAAACTAAGGCAAATTGCAGTTCATTGCGATTTCGGGACCATCCTGATTGATATGCTGAGAGATCGCTTAGTTTGTGGAGTCAATAACTCAGAGGAATTGGATTAGATTTGTTTATTGCCACGTGTACCGACGTACAGTGAAAAGTATTTTTCTGCAAGCAGCTCAACAGATCATTAGTACATGGGAAGAAAAGGGAATACCGGTAAAAGAAAATACATAATAGGGCAACACAAGGTATACAATGTAACTACATAAGCACCAGCATCGGATGAAGCATACAGGGGTGTAGTGTTAGTGTTAATGAGGTCAGTCCATAAGAGGGTCATTCAGGAGTCTGGTAACAGCGGGGAAGAAGCTGTTTTTGAGTCTGTTCGTGCGTGTTCTCAGACTTATGTATCTCTTGCCCGATGGAAGAAGTAATAGTGGATGGAAGCTAATAGTGGAGACACATATCAATTTTGAAAAGGTGCAGGAGTTAGCATTAGCAATGGAGAGAGCTGAGAAGGGCGCATAGGAGTTTTAGAGCATGCAAAGTGGTGGCACAGTTCATCAGTTAGGATGCGAAACTGCAGTCAGCAATGGTGCCAAAAGAGAAGATGCTAGTTTTCAATGGGAAGCAAATGTAGCAGCAGGTAGCATCACAAGATATAGGAGTGAATGCAACACTAAAGATCAAAGGAGAGTTAACGCTATGGGGGTAATCACTCCCCAGAAGCTTGCAGCTTTAAGGAAACAGAATGGTATTCATGCCACATGAAAGGGCTCTCGCGACACTGGTGTAAGAGCAAGCCAATGCTGCTCAGTGCTGAAGGCAGGAGCACATCGCAAATAGACAAGTGCAGGAGATTTCCCTACAAATGATTTGAGTATTCATTCACTGAGCGACGTGAAAGCGGGCAAGGTAGCCTCCAATCACACTGGTGCTTTAGATCAATGAAAGTATACACCGGAGCGTCCACTACCATAATAGAATCCCTACAGTGCAGAAGGTGGCCATTCGGCCCATTGAGACTGCACCAACCCTACGAAAGAACACCCTACCCATGTCCACCCCACCCTATCCTGCACATCCTGGACATTAAGGGCAATCACTTTTTAAAATTTCCAATTAAGGGGCAATTTAGCATGGCCAATTCACCTACCCTGCAAATCTTTGGGTTGTGGGGGTGAGCCTCATGCAGATGCGGAGAGAATGTGCAAACTCCACACGGACAGTGAACCAGGGCCAGGATAGAACCCGGGTCCTCGGTGCTGTGAGGCAGCAGTGCTAACCATTGTGCCACTGCGCCACCCTTCGACGGGGCAATTTATCATGGCCAATCTACTTAACCTGCACATCTTCGGATTATGGGAGGAAACCGGCGCATCCGGAGGAAACCCATGCAGACACAGGGAGAAGGTGTAAACTCCACAGAGACAGTCAGGAATTGAACCCGGGTCTCTGCCGCTGTGAGGCAGCTGTGCTAACCACAAAAGAAGGAACTTGCATTGATCGTATATTTCACATTGTCATATATTCCAAAGTGCATCACTTCTTAATGTGTAAATATGCAAACACAGCAGTAAATAAGCCCATTAGAGAAGACAGATTAAGGTTTGCGGCACTGAATCCTGAAAGTTCCCCACAGACCATGTACACGTCAGTAATGTTAGGTAGTATGTTGTTTGATCACAAAATGATTTAAGGGGACAATGGCACTTTAACAAATCATCTGAGCACAGAAAAAAAAATTGTGGATATATCGTTTGTGGCTCAAGAAAGTGTTCTCTGCGCAAACACATGGAAGAATAAGGAACAGTAGAATGGACTGCAGGCACAAATTCAACTTCAAGGGCAAGGCAGCAAGGTCAGAACTGAGAACTGAATGCACTGGGTTGTAAGATCGACAGGGAGAATAGGGAACCTGGTAGAAGGGAAGGAGCAGCCTTTGTGATTAAGGGTAAAATTACTTCTATGAGAAGAGGTGATGGAATGAGAGGTCAGCAGGAAATGGAGACTGTGAGCGGACTAAAACATATAAGAATGTAAAAAAAAGTACAGTTCCAGGCAAATGGGAGATACACAAGGAATAGAAAAAACTCTTGCAATATTAGGAAATGGAGGGCAGTTAAGAGCTATGTGGGCTCCTTAAAACTGACAATGATGAATTTACAAATTAAAATAAAGAAATGACAGAGGGTAAACTACTTTGCATCAATATTTAACCTGGAAGGAGAGGAATTAAAAAAATAAATAAATTTAGAGTACCCAATTCATTTTTCCCAATTAAGGGGCAATTTAGCCTGGCACCTCTTTGGGTTGTGGGGGTGAGAGCCACGCAGACATGGGGGGGGGGAATGTGCAAACTCCACACAGACAGTGACCCGGGGCCGGGATTGAATCATATGTCCTTAGTGCCGTGAGGCAGCAGTGCTAACCACTGCACCACCGTGCTGCCCTTGGAAGGAGAAGAATAAAACCATTGCACAAATGTTATTGATTAGAAATAGTCACTAAAAGGCAGCACGGTGGCGCAGTGGGTTAGCCCTGCTGCCTCACGGCGCTGAGGTCCCAGGTTCGATGCCGGCTCTGGGTCACTGATCGTGTGGAATATGCACATTCTCCCCGTGTCTGTGTGGGTTTCGCCCCCACAACCCACCAAAAGATGTGCAGGCTAGGTGGATTGGCCATGCTAAATTGCCCCTTAATTGGAAAAAATGAACTGGGTATTCTAAATTTATAAAAACAAAAAAAGAGAAATAGCCACTAAAACGAAAGTTTCTACCAAAAACAAAATGCCCCCTCATAACCTACTGGCATTGTGGCTAGAGGGTTCTGCATGTACTTTAGAAAAACAAAGGCTGTTCCACATGGCAGGAAATCTACCTTCACTGCAGGTTTCCCATAAAATGGAGGAGCACTCCATCTTGGCAAAGTATTAAAATTGGGAGCATCGTGCAAGAGCTGAAGCAGAAGCATAAGATCATTTGTCAATATTGACTGACATCTAAGTCTCGACATGTTTAATAAATATTGTTATGGGCCAGGGTTTAGAGAACCTCAAAGTGTATCATGGAGTTCGCCTGACCCACAACTTTTAATAGATTGTGGTATGGGGAGCACAGGGCCCACTCTACAGGTCTGGTACAGCAGAAATGGAAAAGTAATTTTTAAAGCAAAACAATGTTAATTCTATGAACTCAAGTTAACCTTTTTAAAACATACAGTGAACGTCTGAGCAACAATTAATTCACATACAACCCTCAAAGACTGCAACACTAAGTAATCCTTTAAGCTTTCCTTTTAACATCCATAAGACTTTAGAAAAGAACTTTTACCAGAAGCACATCAGGTTAAAGTCACTACTGAGAGCAGTTATTAGTTTTAAATCACCAAAGGATCACCTTCTGGCTGTGACTGCAGCTATCCAGCTCTCAGAAGACAATATGTAAATCTTGCTCCATGTGGCAACCCCTGATTATTAAGTAGAGGCTGATCAAAAAATACCTACAAAGGAATGGCATGATGACCACAAATCTCGCCCATGTATTTTCCTTTGAGGCGGCCGCAGCACAAGACATACTCATTTGGCTATGGATTGCTTAGTCACCAGTTTGCTTTGGGTTTTGAAAATCTCCTAAACTGCATTTGGGTTTAAGGAGTACATCAGCAAAACTGGTGACCTATACGGGAGCGGCCATCAAGATCATGGGGTTTTACCACCGTACCAGCGACATATCAGCAGCAATCTGCCCAACTCACACCAATAGTTGTATCAGGCCAAGGACCAAGTCTACTGGGTCGTGATTGGCTCAAATAAATTAAATTAATTTGGACATAATTTTTTCGAATAAAAGAGGGAGGCCTGCTAGAATTTACCAAGATGTATTTTGCGATGAGCTAGGGAAAACTCGGGAACTGCCGGCAAAGATCCACGTAGACCCTGAGGCAGACCCACGGTTTTTCAGGAATAGACCCATGCTCTATGCCTGGTTAGAAAAGGTACAGACAGGATTGAAAAGGTTAGAATGAGCCGGCCAGTGCAGTGTGCAGAACGAGCAGCCCCCAATATCCCCGTGATAAAAGAACGTGTGCATTTGTGGGCATTACAAATTGACAGTAAATCAGGCTACCAAGCTAGACAAGTACCCTATTCCAAAGATGAAGAATTGTATGCAAAGCTGGCCGGAGGTCAATCTTATACAAACTTAGACCTGGGCCATGATTATCAGCAGCTTGAGTTGGCCAATTCTTCCTGAGGTTATGCTACAATTAACACACGCAAGGGTTTTGTTTCAGTATGCGTGCTTACCTTTTGGCAAGCCATCAGCTTGTGCCATATTCTAGAGAATGATTGAAAGTTTGTTGCAAGGATTGCCACATGCAGCAGTATACCTGGATGATGTACTGGTAACAGGATCGTCGAAAGCAGAACATCGAGCTAACTTGGAAGAGGTGCCAAGTAGATTTCCAGAGGCTGGGGTTCGCCTGAGGAAGGAGAACTGTACTTTTCAGGCCAAGGAAGTGGCTTACTCGGATTACCGGGTAGATCCCATGGGTTGCATCCCATGGAAGGCAAGTGTAGCCACCTGGGTTGGCCACTTCCCGACTTAAAATGGAGATTCGCAAAGAACGCAGGGAAAATTGGACAGCATGAGAAAACAAGCAGTTTGCAGAGTTCTTCTGTATATTCGAGTTGCAGAAAGCAGACAGCATTGAAACCAGCAATCTGAATGTTAATAAGCGATTCCCAGGCACAATAGCAACAGTTAGGATAATCGAGGTAAAACCAGACTTCTCGGCGCCAGCAGGAGTCCAAGACAAAAGAGGCTAACGAGCACCCAAGGACCGCCCAGCGATCAGGAAACAGCCCCAGTATTGGGGAATTCAAACCGATCGATTGGTACGTGATCCAATCGATTGGAGTCAGGTACGGGGTCTGCCCAAAAGGGCGCGAAGCCCCTGGGGCCTATAAAAAACAGGTCCCAAGTTCAATTCGCTCTCTTGGCAGTTTCTCTCGATAGACTTCTCGGCAGGATCACGCAGCAGACCGAAACAACATTTGACCCTGGATTGCCTTGCAGCTGCACCAACAAGTAAGTGTCCAGTCAACGCACGCTACGAGATAGGCGCTCCTGATCCTTAGTCCGTACCAGTTGGAAGCCTGCAGTCTCAGGATTAAACAAGAGGCCATTGTTCCCTGACCCAGTGGGTTCCTTTTCCAGAAGATAAGTATTGGCCTGTAGTGGTAGAGGTAGCTTAGTTTTGTAGTATTTATGCATGAGTAGCGATTGACTGTGCATATAATAAATGTGTTTTGATTTGAACTTTACTAACTGGTGTATTGAGTTATTGATCAGCACTTGAACTTGAACCTTGTGGTGGTATCATAAAGATACCTGGCGACTCTAGAGCAAGGGAATAAAACAGAGCCAATTGAGTGTAAAGCACACTCACCAAAATGAGCAACACAATAAAGAAGGTGCCGGCCCCAGAAACACATCTGAGCTTAAAACCTTCTTAGGAATGGTGAATTATTTTGGTGCTTTCTACCAAACATGCCAACATTGTTGGCCCCCTTACATGGTTACTAAAGAAGCACCACTGTTGGTTTCGGAGAACGCCCCAGAGAGAAGCTATTAACAAGGTAAAGCAGTTCACCTTGTTCATTGGTGTCCAGAAAACTGGTGACACCTCTCTTTATGGCTTTGGTGCAGTTTTGTCTAATTTAATGGATGATGGGCCTGAAAGATCTTTGGATATGTCTCCATAGACTATGTCGGTCTAGCTTAGGCGAGAACTGTGGGAGACGGAGGGGTGTGTTACGTGTTGAACTATGTTTATATCTGTACTTGTGTCTTTTGTTAGTATAAAACCATAAATGCCTGAATAAAATGTTTTTTTAAAAAAGGATATGTCTCCATAGGGGCAGAATGGTGGCGCAGTGGTTAGCACTGCTGCCTCACGGCCCTGAGGAGCCGGGTTCGATCCCGGCCACGGGTCACTGTCCATGTGGAGATTGCACATTCTCTCCCTGTCTGCGTGGGTCTCACCCCCACAACCCAAAAAGATGTGCAGGGTAGGTAAATTGGCCATGCTATAATCGCCCCTGAATTGGAAAACAAATTAATTGGGTACTCTAAATTTATTTTTAAAAAAGGATAAATCTCCAGAACCCTCTCAGAGGCTGGAAACGGTTATCCTCAAATTGAAAAGGAAGTGTTGGCTGTCGTGTGTGGAGTAAAGAAGTTCCACCAGTATGTGTATGGAAGGCATTTTGGACCAGAACCACTTTTCGGTCTTTTTACGCAAGGCAAGGCTATTCCGCCAATCGCACCAGCAACGATTCAGCGCCATTGGGCATTAATCTTACCACTATATGAGTATGCGGAAGTATTTCAATAGGGTTGCTTTTTTACTTAGGCTGGGAGGGCAAGATCGAAAGTTCAGGTACGTTTCAGACTTATCACGGTCAATGAACTGAATACTCTCCCCATCATTGTAAATGATTAAACAAGTGGAATCATTGAAGAGAACACCAATGCTGTTGTTGCATAACTGATAACCCAAACCATATTTGTCGGAATAATCAACCCATTTGCTGAACCAGTAGATCGGTGTACAGGCCGGGTCTTCAGCCTCCACTGGCCTGGATTGCAGATAGAAAATGTGCATGCACTGAGTCACCTACCATTGCCTGGGAATGTAGCAACCTCCCCACTGCCCCCCCAAACCTCCCCCCCGCCCAGTACTGTAGGAAATAGTGATGGCGTTAAACCTCTGAGATACTATAGTAGCCAGCCCCTTTAAGGCATGATTTTCTGTAGGACCACGTAGGCCACTTGTCCAATCAGTAAATAGCACACAGGATCACCCGAGAAGCAGGCTTTTTCTCAGTTGGATCCTAGAGGCAGGACGAGAAGAATTGAGCCTGCATCACCCTGTAAATAGTTGTTATGTTAATAGTTTGTTCATAACTGGTGGAGCCAAGTTACTACATTTGGCAACGAGGTTAAAATAAAGCAGCAAGTGCACTTGGAGGATTATCAGCTCAGAATCTGGTCCAGTTAGAGTCAGGCTTGCAGCCACAAAGATGCCTATATTTGGTAGAGTCGATCCCTTTGGCGCCTCTGCTGAAGATTGGGTACGGTATGTTGATCGATTAGACTTTTTCTGCAAAGCAAACGGAGTTGAGGAGGAGGAAAAATAGAAAGCAATATTATTAAAATGTGTGGGACCCAAACATACAATCCATAACTTTACGCCCCCAAACGCGCCTGATGCAAGCTCATTTATAGAGATTGTGGATTTGGTAAAAGGGCACTATCACTCAAAGCCCTCTGTGATTTTGCCATGATTTAAATTCAATCCCACAGGGAGAACCCCAGGGGAGACCATTTCAACCTACATAGGAAAATTGTGGAACACTGTGACTTCGGGGCAACACTAAATAATATGCTGAGGGATCAGTTGGTTTGCGGAATCAACGATGAGGCCATACAGAGAAAGTTGTTGGCAGAAACTGAGATTAATTTTTAAAACGATCCAGGAAGTAGCATTAGCGATGAAGAGCGCTGAGAAAGGCTGAGAATGGCACGGTGCAGCAGTTAGGGCTGGAAGCTGCAGGCAGCATTTAGTCAGAAGCAAAGACACCAGTCTAAACCGAGAAACAAATACAGAAGCTGGTAGAGTTAGGAGATTGAGGAGAATGAATCAACAACCTAGGATCAGTACAAAGTGTTCCAGGATAGGGGGGAAATCACTCCCTAGGGATTTGCAGGTTGAAGAAAGTGGAACTCTTCATGTGCCAACAGAAGGGCCATTTAGGCTCGGATACAAGAGCAAGCAGAGTCTTCCGAGTAGCAATAGAGTGAACAGTTCAGCACAATTACATAGTGTTGAAGATTTTTCTGTGAGTGGTTGTAACTTTCTTCATTTTTTGAAATATAAATTTAGACTACCCAATTCTTCTTTCCAATCAAGGGGCAATTTAGCGTGGTCAATCTACCTGCCCTGCACTTATTTGGGTTGTGGGGGTGAGACACACGGGGAAAATGTGTAAACTCCACACAGACAGCGATCCGGGGCCGGGATCGAACCCGGGTCCTCGGTGCTGTATAGGCAGCAGTGCTAACCACTGTGCCACTGTGCTGCCTAGGAACTTTCTTCAGATGAATAATGTTAAAACGGACAAGGTAGCCCCCATTAGCGTGGTGTAATTGGTCATTGGCAGAGCATTAAGGATGGAAGTAGACACGGGAATGCCTGCTACCGTAGTAGGGGAGCAGATCTGCAGATGTCTTCCAGAAAGGTTTCAGCCTCTGAGCTTGCAGAACACATCAGCTAGATTGGCTACCTAAACACGAGAAGCCATTAAGATAGTGGGGATGACCAAAACACCTGTGAGCTATGAGCACCAATCTGCCCAACTTCCATTACGTAGAATATAGAACATACAGTGCAGAAAGAGGCCATTCGGCCCATCGAGTCTGCACTGACCTACTTAAGCCCTCACTTCCACCCTATCCCCATAATGCAATAACCCCTCTTAACCTTTTTGGTCACTCAGGGCAATTTAGCATGGCCAATCCACCTAACCTGCACGTCTTTGGACTGTGGGAGGAAACCAGAGCACCCGGAGGAAACCCACGCAGACACGGGGAGAACGTGCAGACTCCGCACAGACAGTGACCCAGCGGGGAATCGAACCTGGGACCCTGGCGCTGTGAAGCCACTGTGCTAACCACTTGTGCTACCGTGCTGACCGCACATAATGTCTTGCCAAGGACCAAGTCTAATAGTTCCAAGACTGGCTCCATGAAATTAAACTCAATTGGTTGGAAATTTTCAGAATGAAGAAAGTGGCTGCACGAAGTACTCTGGAAGTATCAGAACGCTTTTGAAGATGAACTTAGAAAAATTAAAAGCTAAAAGGCAAAACTTTATGTTGACCCAGAAACCATTCCAACATTTTTCAGGGCTAGACCTGTGCCCTATGCTTCGCTGGAGAAAGTCGAGTCCAAGCAAAAAAGACTGGAAGAACTGGGCATTATCCAGCCTGTCCAGTTTGCAGAATGGGCAGCCCCCATTGTGCCTGTTATAAAAGCAGATGAAACAATCTGCTTAAACTATAAATTAAAAGTAAATTAAATAGCAAGGCTTGACAGATATTCTATCCCAAAGATATACTGTGGGATTCTCCGTCGGCGGGATCCTTCGTCTCGCCGGCAGCACACCCACACGATTTCTGACAGTGTGGGGTGGTCCACAATGGGATACCCCATTGGCTGGCTGCAGGAGCGGAGAATCCGGATCCGGCGAGGGCATGCTGTGCAGAAAAACGGGGCTGGCAGGGTGGAAAATCCCGCCATAGAACTTATATGCAAGACTGGCTGGAGGACATTCAGAAATGAAATTGGATGAGTCATGCATATCAACAGTTGGGGTTGGATGATGCTTTCAAAGGCTACATGAGTATTAACACCCATAAAGAATTATGTCACTCTCACGCTTGCATTTCGGCGTTCCATCAGCTGGTGCCATATATTCATCTTCTTGGTGAATGCTCAGTCCATGCTGAAGGGCAAAGTTGTGCAATGCACAATACATTACAACTGTTGTGAGTTTCATCCTCAATGTTAATGCCGTGCGGCAGTTCGAGTTCGGCTTCAGGTCTTCCTTCAATATTTCACAAAGGCATCCCATTGTTTCCTTGCTGAAGCACAGTCTTCCAGCACACATCTCCTGTGACATCATTTCATATTATGTCCTTTGCCCGTACACTTTCAGGGGGTGGGTAATTGATTTGCTTCCTCACCTAGTGGACATGTAGCCTGACTCCTGGGCCGGGATTCTCCGCTACCTGGCGGGGCGGGCCGTACCGGCGGCGAGGAGTGGCATGAACCACTCCGGTGTCGGGCCGCCCGGAAGGTGCGGAATCCTCCGCACCTTCAGGGGCTAGGCCAGCGGCGGCGGGGTTGGTGCTGTGCCAAACGGAGCCGAAGGGCCTCCACGGCCGGTGCGCGTTGGCGCATGCGCGGGAGCGCCAGCGTGTGCTGGCATCATCCCAGCGCATGCACAGGGGTGTTCTTCTCCGCGCCAGCCATGGTGGGTTGTTACAGCGGCCGGCCCGGAGGGAAAGAGTGCCCCTACGGCACAGGCCTGCCCGCAGATCGATGGGCCCCGATCGCGGGCCAGGCCTCCGTGGGGGCCCCCCCCCCAGGGGCCAGATCCCCCCACGCCCCCCCCAAGGACTCCGCAGGCCGCCCTCGGAGCCAGGTCCCGCCAGTAAGGACCTGGTGTAATATATGCCGGTGGGACTGGCCTAAAACGGGCAGTCACTCAGCCCATCGCGGGCCGGAGAATCGCCGGGGGGGGGGGGCACTGCCAACGGTCCCCGACTGGCGCGACGCGATACCCATCCCTGCCAAAAAAACCGGCGCTGGAGAATCCGGCATCCATCGTCGGGACGGGATTCACGCAGCCCCCTGGCGATTCTCCAGCCCGGCGGGGAGTCGGCGAATCCCGCCACAGATTTTGAATGTGCACTGGATTCTGTAATACGTGTCAGAGAGTTTGGTCACATTAGTTTAGAGAAGGCTTGCCTACGTCAACCAAAGCATTAAACTTTGCTAAAGCATGGTTAGCACTGCTGCCTCACGGCGCAAGGTCCCAGGTTCGATCCCAGTTCTGGTTCACTGTCCGTGTGGAGTTTGCACGTTCTCTCCGTGTTTGCGTGAGTTTCGCCCCCACAACCCAAAGATGTGCTGGGTAGGTGGATTGGCCACGCTAAATTGCCCCTTAATTGGAAAAAAATAATAGGGTACTCTAAATTTATAAAAAAAACTTTGCTAAAGCATTTGAAGTAATCACTGAGGCTTGTACGCATTGATATTACATTAAGGATGCTCTTAAAATTAAAATACCTTGCAAAATTCAAATGTACTTTCGCTCTGCATCAGGGGCACAAACATCAGCATCCTTGAAGGAGTCAAGAGCACCAGCATTGAGGCCATGATCGTCCGAAACCAACTCTGCTGGGCCAACCATGTGCTTAGATTGTCAGAGTTCTTTTTTTTTAAAACGCATTTTATTCAAACTTGCATCAAAGTAGGTTACAGCAAATAAACACCCCGAGAAACATTCGTCCCAATAATCAACTATACAGTTTGTACAGATTTTTCTCCTTTTTCACCCCCACCCCCGTCCCCATCAGCCACCCCCCCACTCCTTTGTAATGAACAGCTCCTCAAACATTGTCACAAACATCCCCCACCTTTTCTCAAACTCCCCTGCTGAGCCCCTTAACTCATACTTTATCGAACCACAGGAAGGCGTACTGGTTACCCAACCATGCTGCTACCCCCCGGTGGCGATGCCGACCGCCACTCCAGCAAAATTCGTTACCGTGCAATCAGAGAGGCGAAGGCCATGACATCGGCCTTCCTCCTCTCCATGAGCTCCGGCTTCTCTGAAACCCCAAATATCGCCACCAAAGGGTCCACTCCCTCCTCCACTATCCTGGCTAAGACCTCGAACACTCCTGCCCAGAATCTTCCCAATTTTTCACAACCCCAAAACATGTGCGCATGATTCGCTGGCCCCGCCCACACCTCTCACACTCGTCTGCTACCCCCTGAAAGAAGCCACTCATTCTCGCCCGAGTCATATGCACCCTGTGCACCACCTTAAACTGTATCAACCTCATCCTTGCACAAGAGGAGGTCCCGTTTACCCTTTGCAATGCCTCACTCCATACTCCCCAATTGATCTCCATTCCCAACTCCACTTCCCATTTCTCCTTGATCTTCACCACCCGCTAACTTCCCTGCTCCCCCAACCACTTATATATATCCCCAATTCTTCCCTCCCCTTCTGCATCCGGATGCAGCAGTTGCTCCAGCAGGGTGTATCCCAGCAATCTAGGGAACCCCTTACACACCTTTCGTGCAAAGTCCCTAACCTGTAGACACCTGAACTCACTACCCCTCAGCAGCTCTACCCTCTCCCTTAGCTCCTCCAGACTGGCGAACCCTTCCTTCAAATACAAATCCCTCACCTTGACCAGCCCCACTTCCCTCCACCTCCTGTATACACTATCCATCCCCCCCAGCTGAAACCCATGATTCTCACACAGCGGCGTTAGCACCGACATCCCTTCCACCCTAAAATGCCTCCTCAGCTGATTCCATATCTTCACCGTGGACTGCACCACTGGGCTCCCTGAATACCTACTCGGAGCCATTGGCAATGCTGCTGTCACCATAGCCCTCAAACTAGACTCCTTCATCCATCCTAACCCACTCTAGTCCTTCTTCCCACCACCGCCGCACCTTGTCCACATTCACTGCCCAATAATAATGAAGCAAGTTTGGCAACACCAACACCCCCTGCTGCCTCTGCCTCTGTAGCAGGGTCCTCCCCACTTTCCGAAAAAAGGCCTTTGGTATAAAGATCGGGAGAGCCTGAAAGAAAAACAAGAACCTTGGCAGAATATTCATTTTCACCACCTGGACCCTCCCCGCCAACGTTAAGTGCAGTATATCCCACCTCTTAAGATCCTCCCTGGCCTCCTCCACCAGCTTTGTTAAGTTCCACTTATGGAGCCCCTTCCATTCCCTCACTACCTGAATCCCCAAGTACCTAAACCTACCCCTCGCTACCGTAAATGGCATCCCCCCAATATTAGCCCGCTGTGCCAGCTCATTCACCGGGAATACCTCGCTTTTCCCTGCATTCAGCTTGTATCCCATACTCTCTAACTGATCCGAAACATACAGCAAGAGGTCATCAGCATAGAACGTCACCTGATGCCCCCTCTATCCCCTCATTATCCCCTACCACTCTGCCGACCCCCTGCGAGCCATCGCCAATGGCTCTATGGCCAGCGCAAACAGCAGCAGCGACAGCGGGCACCCCTGCCTTGTACCCCGGTGTAAGTCAAAGCTTCGTGAGCTCATATCATTCGTCCTCACCCTCGCTCTTGGCGCCACATACAGCAACCGCACCCATGTCACAAATCTCGGACCAAACCCAAACCTTCCCAAAAGTTCGAACAAGTACCGCCACTCCACCCGATCAAATGCTTTCTCCGTGTCCATGGACACCACGACTTCCGGTACCAGAGCACTGGACGGATTCATCACCACATTCAACAGCCGTCTTATATTACTCGCGAGCTGCCTGCCCTTCACGAAGCCTGTTTGATCTTCTGCAACCACCCCCGGGACAAAATCCTCCATCCTCCCCGTCAACAACTTAGCCAATACTTTCACATCCGTGTTCAATAGTGATATGGGTCTATACGACCCACATTCGACCGGATCCTTCCCTTTTTTTGGGATTAGTGTGATTACTGCCTGCTTCATTGTCTCCGGCAACTCCCCCTTCTCCAGTGCTTCATTAAACGCCTCCAACAGATGTGGTGCCAGGTCCGCAGCAAATGCCTTATAAAATTCCGCTGGGTACCCATCCAGCCCAGGGCCTTCCCCAACATCACACCCCTGATACTATCCAGCACCTCCCACAGCCCCAGGGGCTCCGCCAACGCCTGCCTCTTTGCTTCCTCCACCTGGGGAAATTCCAGCTCGTCCAGAAACCGCCCCATGTCCCCCTCCTCTCCTTCTGGGTCTGCCTCATAAAGTCTCTGGTAATACTCTCTGAATGCCTCATTTATCTTCCCTGGCTCTGACACCACATCCCCAGCCCCAGTCCGGATCTTCAATATTTCCCTGGATGCAGCCTGCCTCCGCAGCTGGTGCGCCAGCATGCGGCTCGCCTTCTCCCCATTCTCGTATTCCACCCCTCTTTCCCTATGCAGTTGCCCTACCGCCCTCCCCGTTGTCAGCCTGTCAAATTGCCCCTGCAACATTTTCCTCCTCGCCAACCCCTCCACGGCGGACACCCTCGAATATTCCCTGTCCACCTCCACTATCTCGCTCACTACACAGTCATGTTCTGCCCTCCTTTCCTTATTCGCACGAACCGTAAGTGAGATCATTTCTCCCCGACCACTGCCTTTAGTGCTTCCCAAAAAATGCCCGCCGACACCTTCCCATTCTGATTGAACTCAGATTGTCAGAGTTCTGACTGCCAAAGAAAATCTTCTTTACCCAACTCAGGGAAGGCTCCCACAAAAGAGGAAGGCAAAGGAAGGGATTCAAAGACACCCTGAAGGTTTACTTCAGGAAGTGCATCAATATCAACGCTTGGGAGATGCTTTCAGAAGAGACCTAGCTGGAGGAACCTCCTGATTGAAGAGACACAATTCTTTGAGGACACCCGATGGCAAGAGGAGGCCCGGAAAAGGAACATGAGAAAGGAATACCAGCAATCTAGAATCCAAGGACCAATCCCACCTTCCGGAAACACCTGAGGTTGAAGATGCAGCTCTAGGATCAGGCTCATCAGCCACGCAAGAATCCACAGAACCCATGACCAGTAACATGGAACTTTAGGTGGACAATCATACTCGTTAGCAAGTGACCGGTGAAGATTACACACACTCCAAATCCATTCTATCAGTTACAGTTCCTTTAATGGAATTGACATCCACATGACAAACCAAAGTTTAAAAAAAAATCTTTCTTTCACTTTAATGTGCATTTTAAACATATTTATAAACACTAATATTATAAAAATTTAACCCACCAAAACAATGATCTCTGATGTCTCCTGCCTCGGCTCGGTGATTATGGATGAGAAAAAAAGTGCGAATAAAAGAGCATAAAACTAACCGAACATTGGGGCAAACTGACCACGTTAGCGTTGTCCCATTAATTTTCATCCAGCCGGCACAGCGGAGCGCTTCCAGCAAAACATTTTTAAAAAACGTCGGGGGTTTAAACGTGCCGCGCTTTCAGCATGCATGTCCGTGTGTCGGGACTTCCGCATATTCCCGACGCATCTGTGCGGCGCACACCTCCATATGCCAGAAGAATGTATGGAGGTTACGGGCATTATGTCATAAGTAAAGGTTACTTGTTTCATTCCTTGCTGGTGAGCCAAAATTATTACAATGAAAGATGTATTCCTGAGGCCCATAATAAACTCATTTAATATCCTATATAGGCTCATAACTTTCAGTTTTTCCAACTTTTAACAATGATCACTTTCTGAATGAAAACCAATGAACTACTAACAGTTTTCTTGTGCCACAATGTCCTCTCAGTTTCGATACTTTATTTGTATCTGTATGGAGCTCAGCCACTTCTCTCTCCCCCTGTCTTGATGACAACCCAGAATCTTTCGACTTCCATTGAATCCCTACAGTGCAGAAGGAGGCCATTCGGCCCATTGAGTCTGCACCCTCCGAAAGATCATTCTACCTAGGCCGACTCCCTTGCCCTATCCCCATAACCCCGCGCATTGATCGTGGCCAATCCACCTCACTTGCACATCTTTGGACTGTGGGAGGAAACCGGAGCACCCGGAGGAAACCCAAGCAGACATGAGGGGAAAGTGCAAACTCCATACAGACAGTCACCCAAGGTAGGAATTGAACCCAGGTCCATGGTGCTGTGAGGCAGCAGTGTTAACCACCGTGCCACCCAGTCTTTTTTATTTTTAAATGATTCAACTGTATGTAGTGTTCAGAATTCACATCAAATGGTTACAAATCTTTGGTTTAGCAGAATTCCTCTGTACATACTATTTAGGGAGTGGCTTCCTTAACCTTACAATCACGTTTTACTGTTTATCCTAGTCTTATTGTATAATGTCTGTGATTTATCAGAAAGACCTTGTGAGAGTTTCACTGAGTTGGCATTCCTCTAAGTGGAATTATGCAGAAAGCTACAACTCTCTCAAGACACACAGATGTGCACACATATTAACCAAGATAGCCATATTGCTAAGAAACCCATTTTGCTTTATGTTTTATCGTAGAATCCCTACAGTGCAGAAGAAGGCCATTTGGCTCATTGAGTCTACACCATCAAGCTGAAAGAGCACCCTACATAGGCCCACTCCCCTGCCCTATCCCCGTAACCCCATCGAATCATTTGATACTAATTTAGAATGACCAATCCACCGAACCTGCACATCTTTGGACTGTGGGAGGAAGCCAGAGCACCCGGAGGAAATGCACAGAGACATGGGGAGAACCTGCAGACTCCGCACAGTGACCCAAGCCGGGAATCAAATCCGGGTCCCTGGGGCTGTGAAGGAACAGTGCTAACCACCGTGCTACTGTGCCTCCCATAATCCCGTCAGTGAATGGGTGGGGTGCTCAAAGCCAAATATGGCAAGACACTTCCCTTAATTTCTACGATTAACTACCCCAGGAAATCACTTTCTTGCAATGCGCCTGATGGCAGGTGGGAGAGTTTATTGGTCAGCCATACAGCAGAAGGCAACGGCAAACCACCGCAGCACTTTGCCAAGCATAGTCATGGCCCGATCCTATGGACGTCCATGGTCGCCAACATAAGCCAGAGGAGGGGCAAATTACTGCAACTATAAAGATGAGACTGTCTCGGACCCTGCAGGTTAGAGGTCGTTGGGAAGGTGAAAGGTCATACCGGAGTGCAGCTCTGTAACACAATATTGGCTGAGAGTCATATCCCTCACTTAGAAGATACAACCAATGGGTATTTATTCCAATGCAGTACTGAGGGAACGCCGCATTTTTAGAGGTCCTGTCTTTAGGAAGTGATGTCAAACTGAGGCTCTGCTTATCCTCTCACCTGGATGTGAAATACCTCCCTGCAATATTTTTTAAAATATCAGGATTATTCTTCAGGTGTCCTGGACAATATTTATCCCTCAAAATAAATTACTAAAACAGATTATCTGGTCATAATCACATTGCCTTTTGTGGGATCTTGCTGAATCTTCAGTTCTCAATTGGCTATAAAGCGCTTTAGGACATCTTGAGTTTGTGTATAGTACGACATAAACACAATTTCTGCTGAGGTGTTGAATGAAATGTGCTGACGGATTATAGGGGGGGGGGGGAGCTGTGGGCAGCGCGGTGACGCAGTGGGTTAGCCCTGCAGCCTCACGGTGCCGAGGTCCCAGGTTCGATCCTGGCTCTGGGTCACTGTCCGTGTGGAGTTTGCACATTCTCCCCGTGTCTGCGTGGGTTTCGCCCCCACGACCCAATGGTGTGCAGAGTAGGTGGATTGGCCACGCTAAATTGCCCCTTAATTGGAAAATATTAATTGGGTACCCTAAATTTATTTTTTTAAAAGAAAAAAAAGGGGGTGGCTGTGCACGGTGAAATATTGGAGTTCCCTCTGGAGATTCTGTGGACCTAGTGCTTGGAGGAGAAAGATGATGTGGACATAAGGGAGGATGGAAACCAGGAGAGGACAGCAGCATTGCACCCGGGCAGCATGTGAGCCGCAACTCTTCATTCCAGAGAGAGGTTCTCAGAGAACTCAGTGTTTCCCTCCCTGGCAGAGATATGGCAATGTTTGGAAACTGACCCACAGGCATGTTCCCAACATGCACTGCTTTGTGAAGCTTGTTATGTTCTTGTACAGAAACAATTACTGAGTTGGCACACTAAAGAATATCTAGTTCTAGACTAGTTAGTTTCATTATAGTATAATAAACTGTGGGTAAGAAACTAATGCTATAAAACTGGCACTAACGCAAACACAACTGACCATGATGGTTTCTCCTCAAGACTCCCCCCAGGCTACAGTGTTATGTGCTACGACTTAGCTGACACCTCGTCGGAGGCTATACATATTTACACAGACACTTGTTAATGCATATCACTACATCTGCTTTCCTTGAAATTTCAAAGAAAACATATAATGTATTATTTCAGTAAATATTACACATGATATGCATAACAATGTATTTTACATCGTGTGCAGTTAAATTGTCCATTCGCAGATCCAAAAATTCCGGCTTCTTTCTGTTTCTTGTTGATCGTCTCAACTTTGGTAAATCGGGTGAATCTGCGTGATAGTTCTGAACTTCTGAAGGTACATCTACAATGATTATATCATAATTCTGAACATGATTCTGTACATTTACATTTAACTCATTCAATGTGAGTGGTTTGGTTGGAGCAGCAGTTGGAAGCACTCAGGAGCATGCAGGTGGCAGAAAGCAGCATAGACAGGTGTTATAGAGACGTGATTACACCCAAGGTGCAGGCAGACAGATGGGTGACCGCTAGAAAGTGAAGACAGTCAGTGCAGGAAACCCCTGTGGCTGTCCCCCTCTCTAACATGTATACCATTTTGGATACTGTTGAGGGAGACAGTCTATCAGGGGAAAACAACAGCAGCCAGAACAGTGGCAACATAACTGTTTCTGTTGCTCAGCAGGGGAGGGCAAAGTGCAGGAGAGCGATAGTCATAGGGAACTCTATAGTAAGGGACGCAGATAGGCGCTTCTGTGGATGTGAAAGAGACTCAAGGATGGTATGTTGCCTCCCTGGTGCCAGGGTCAAGGATGTCTCTGAACGAACACAGGACATCCTGAAGGGGGAGGGTGAACAGCCAGAGGTCGTAGTACGCATAAGTACTAACGACATAGGCAGGAAGAGTGATGAGGTCCTGCAGAAGGAGTTCAGGGAATTAGGCAATAAGCTAAAAAGCAGGACCTCTGGAGTTGTAATCTCCAGATTACTCCCTGTGCCACGTGCCAGTGAGGCTAGAAATAGGAGGATAGTACAGCTAAACACGAGGCTAAACTGGTGGTGTAGGCGGGAGGGTTTCAGATTTCTGGACCATTGGCATCTCTTCCCGGGCAGGTGGGACCTGTACAAGAAGGACGGGTTTGCATCTAAACTGGAGGGGCACTGATATCCTGACTGGGAGGTTTGCTAGAGTCACTCGGGAAGATTTAAACTAGTACGGCAGGGGGATGGGAACCAGAGTGCGAGCATAAACGGTGTAATAACTTAAGGGGACATAGAGAATCAAAATAAGAGAACAACATCACCCTCAGGCAGAGCAAAAAAGGTGACAAATGTGAGAAGGGAGGTGGTAGTATACGGAACAAGGTAGATGAGCTTGTTGTGCACATTGGAGTTGACTGGTACGGTGTTGTGGGCATCACAGAGATGTGGCTGCAAGGGGATCAGGGCTGGGATCTAAATATCCAAGGATATGTTTCCTATTAAAAGGACAGTCAAATGGGCAAAGGGCCGGGGTTGCATTGTTAGTAAGGAATGAAGTTAAATCGATAACAAGGAGCGATATCGAATCAGAAGGCATCAAATCTCTGTGGGTAGAGTTGAGGAATCACAAAGGTAAAAACATTCTGATGGGAGTTATGTACAGGCCCCCGAGGAGTAGTCAGGATGTGGGGCAGAAAATAAATCAAGAGATAGAAAAGGCATGTAAAAAAAGCAATATTACAATAATCATGGGGGACTTCAATATGCAGGTGGACTGGGAAAATCAGGTTGGTAGTGGATCGCAAGAAAAGGAATTTGTGGAATGTCGAAGAGATGATTTTTTTGGAGCAGCTTGTGACCGAGCCTACTAGGGAACAGGCAATTCTGGATTTGGTGATGTGTAATGAGGCAGACTTGATCAGGGAACTTAAAGTGAAGGAACCCTTAGGGAGAAGTGACCACAATATGATAGAATTTACCCTGCAGTTTGAGAGGGAGAAGCTACAATCAGATGTAACCATATTACAATTAAATAAGAGTAACTACAAAGACATGAGGGAGGAGCTGGCCAGAGTTGATTGGAAAAGGAGCCTAGCAGGGAAGACAATGGAACAGCAATGATAGGTGTTTTTGGGGGTTATTAGGGAGGTATGTGGTGAATGTAACATGGTAATTCACACTATATCTTTGTAAGCGCAGTAGCGTTATCCGACCACTAGGGGGAATAGCTCTGGAAATGCTCAGGAGCTTGTACAGGGCTCCACCCTTGGCTCTGCCCACGACTCCTCCCCCTAGTGCTGCTGTATAAATACCCTTGTCCAGAGTCAGCCTGCAGTTCACTGACAGTATATCAACGGGTAACAGGCTGGCTCTGTAGTAAGTAGATTAAAGCCTATATTCATATCGGAAACACGTGTCTGGTGAATTGATGGTTCCATCAATTTAATCTACTTAAGAACAGTCAAGATCGATCATGGAATCAGCCCTCAAGCCTGGATGCCTGGAACTCGACCCGCAGGATGCAGAGGCTAAAGAAATCTTCTCCCAGTGGCTGCGGTGCTTCAAGGCCTACCTGGCAGAAGCGAGCACAGCCGAAACGACAGAGGAACAGAAGTTAAGTCTACTGCACGCGAGGGTGAGCCACAAAATCTCTACGCAACTAAACTCGGCCGGTTCATATACTACAGCGCTAGCAGTACTCGATAAGATATATGTAAGGCCCATTAACGAAGTTTACGCACGCCATGTGTTCATGACTCGCCGCCAGCGGCCTGCAGAATCACTCGCCGAATTTCTAAGGGAACTCAATAATTTGTCAAATGACTGTAATTATCAAGCGGTTAACGCGGCTGAACACAGGGAATTGGCGGTACGCGATGTTTTTGTAGCTGGCCTCAGGTCTAATTATGTGCGCCAACGACTACTGGAAAAGGGGGACCAAGACTTAGAAACCACTGTGGAAGCTACTACCACGATGGAGGTCTCCTTCTGCAGCCTTAACTCGTTCCCCCGGACCCCGCGACCCAATCATGGGCTCCCGACCAGCGACTCCCCCAGGCCTGTGCTACGGGGCAGCCCAGCCATCATGCTGCCCCAGCCAGCCACTATGCTGCCTCAGCCAGCCACTATGCTGCTCCAGCCTGCAGGATAGGGTATTTATCAGATCAGAGGTCCGAAGGCTTCTCAGTGAGGGGATTATAGAGGCCAGCAATAGTCCCTGGAGAGCTCAGGTGGTGGTCGTTAAGGCCGGGGAAAAATTCCGCATGGTTGTCGACTATAGTCAGACCATAAATAGATTTACGCTCCTCGACGCGTATCCCCCCCCCAGGATTGCAGAGATGGTAAACCAGATCGCCCAGTACCGGCTCTTTTCCACGGTGGATCTGAAGTCTGCATTCCACCAGCTCCCAATCCGCCCGGAGGACCGCCACTACACGGCATACGAGGCCGATGGCCGCCTCTTCCATTTCCTCCGGGTCCCTTTCGGCATCACTAATGGGGTCTCGGTGTTCCAACGAGCAATGGACCGAATGGTGGACCAGTACGGGCTGCGTGCAACGTTTCCGTACTTGGACAATGTCACCATCTGCGGCTATGACCAGCAGGACCACGACGCCAACCTCCACCGTTTTCTCCAGACGGCACAGAAACTGAATCTCACGTATAACAAGGAGAAATGTGTTTTCCGCACAACCAGACTAGCCTTCCTCGGCTATGTCGTGGAAAACGGAGTCCTGGGTCCAGACCCAGACCGTATGCTCTTAGAACTCCCCCTCCCCCATTGCCCCAAGGCCCTCAAAAGGTGCTTGGGTTTCTTTTCCTACTACGCCCAGTGGGTCCCTCAATATGCGGACAAAGCCCGCCCACTCTTTAGGGCCACACGATTTCCCCTGTCAGCTGAGGCGCGCCAGCATCGATGGCATCAAGGAGGACATCGCCAAAGCGGTCATGCGGGCGGTGGATGAACCCACTCCCTTTCAGGTTGAGAGCGATGCCTCAGAGGTAGCTCTTGCAGCCACTTTAAATCAGGCAGGGAGACCAGTCGCATTTTTCTCCCGTACCCTCTCCGCTTCAGAACTCTGACACTCCTCAGTCGAGAAGGAAGCACAAGCCATTGTGGAGGCTATCCGTTTCTGGAGGCACTACCTCGCAGATAGGAGGTTCACCCTCACCACCGACCAAAGTTTGGTTGTCTTCATGTTCGACAACTCGCAAAGGGGCAAAATTAAAAACGACAAAATTCTGAGGTGGAGGATCGAACTCTCCACCTACAATTATGACATTAAGTATCGACCCGGGAAGCTCAACGAGCCTCCAGATGCTCTATCCCGCGGGACATGCGCCAGCGCACAGATTGACCGATTGAAAGTCATCCACAATGACCTCTGCCACCCGGGGATCACCCGGCTCGCCCACTACATCAGGGCCCGAAACCTGCCTTTCTCCAACGAAGAGGTAAAAGCGGTCACCAGGGACTGCCCGATCTGTGCAGAGTGCAAACCGCACTTCTATAGACCAGACAGGGCCCACCTGGTCAAGACTTCTACGCCCTTTGAACGCCTCGCGATTGATTTCAAAGGGCCACTCCCCTCAACTAACAAGAACGTTTACTTTCTAAACGTCGTAGACGAGTTCTCCCGTTTCCCATTCGCTATCCCGTGCCCCGACATGACCTCCCACACAGTCATTAGGGCCCTGCATAGCATCTTCACCCTGTTTGGTTTCCCCAGCTACGTACGCAGCGACCGGGGTTCGTCCTTCATGAGCGACGAGCTGTGTCAGTACCTGCTCAACAAGGGCATTGCCTTGAGCAGGACTACCAGCTACAACCCCAGGGGGAACGGGCAGGTGGAGAGGGAGAACGTGACGGTCTGGAAGACCGTCCTACTGACCCTCCGGTCTAGAAAGCTACAAGTCTCCCAGTGGCAGGAAGTCCTCCCAGACGCGCTTTACGCTATTAGGTCCCTTTTGTGCACAGCGACCAATCAGACCCCTCACGAGAGGCTCTTCATTTTTTCCAGGGGCACTACCACGGGGGTCTCACTTCCGGCATGGCTGAGGACACCGGGCCCTGTACTTCTGAGGAAACACGTCAGGGCACACAAAACCGGCCCCCTGGTTGAAAAGGTGTGCCTGCTCCACTCCAACCCCCAGTACGCATTCGTCGAGTTCCCTGATGGCCGTCAGAACACTGTATCCCTTCGGGATCTGGCACCCGCCGGATCCAGCACCCCCTCTACCCCCACAGAAGGACGTCTCACCCTACACCCCATGCTGCCGCCCCTTCGCGCTCCCGAGCCCACGAGCTCGCTCCACCAGTTCCGCGCACCAGCGCCGGCCAGCCCCCAGCACCCCCCAGTCCCTGGTCAAACCAGGAAAGTATGAAGCTCGGATACAACCCTCCCTGGAGTCCGCCATCGTACCCCAGCACACAACACCTATCCAGCCACCGCAAGAGGCTGCAACCCCGGTGCTCCGCAGATCACAGTGGACAATTCGACCCCCGCCGGACTTGATTTTTTTGCAGGGGGTGAATGTGGTGAATGTTACATGGTAATTCACACTATATCTTTGTAAGCGCAGTAGCGTTATCCGACCACTAGGGGAGTAGCTCTGGGAATGCTCAGGAGCTTGTACAGGGCTCCGCCCATGACTCCTCCCCCTAGTGCTGCTGTATAAATACCCTTGTCCAGAGTCAGCCTGCAGTTCACTGAGAGTTCATCAACGGGTAACAGGCTGGCTCTGTAGTAAGTAGATTAAAGCCTATATTCATATCGGAAACACATGTCTGGTGAATTGATGGTTCCATCAAGCTCCGCCCATGACTCCTCCTCCTAGTGCTGCTGTATAAATACCCTTGTCCAGAGTCAGCCTGCAGTTCACTGAGAGTTCATCAACGGGTAACAGGCTGGCTCTGTAGTAAGTAGATTAAAGCCTATATTCATATCGGAAACACATGTCTGGTGAATTGATGGTTCCATCAAGGTACAACAGAAATTCATCCCAAGGAGGAGGAAACATGCTAAGGGGAGGGAGGACAAGGCATCCCTGGCTGACGAGGGAAGCCAAGGACAGCATAAAAGCTAAAGAAAAAGCATACAAAGTGGCGAGGATTAGTGGGAACCAGAGGATTGGGAAGCCTTTAAAAGCAAAAAGAGAACAACTAAAAAAGCAATAAGGGGGAAGAAGATCAAATATGAGTACAAGTTAGCTAGTAATATAAACGAAGATAGGAAGAGTTTTTTTGAATATATAAAAGGAAAGAGAGAAGCAAAAATAGACATTGGGATGCCAGAGCTCCATGAGAATCAGGGGGCAGAAGTGAATACCGTGACCATCACTAAGGAGAAGGTTCTGGAGAAACTGAAAGGTCTGAAGATGGATAAGTTTAGCACACTGGGCTAAATCGCTGGCTTTTAAAGCAGACCAAGGCCGGCCAGCAGCACGGCTGAATTCCCGTACCAGCCTCCCCGAACAGGTGCCGGAATGTGGCGACTAGGGGATTTTCACAGTAACTTCATTGAAGCCTACTCGTGACAATAAGCGATTTTCATTCATTCATTTCAAATCACCTGGACTGAATGGACTACATTCCAGGGTTCTAAAAGAGATTGCTGAGGAGATTGTGGAGGCATTGGTGGGGATCTTTCAGGAATCACTGGAGGCAGGAAGGGTCCCAGAGGACTGGAAAGTGGCTAATGTAACACTGCTGTTTAAAAAGGGAGGAGGCAGAAGATGGGAAATTACAGGCCGGTTAGCCTGACTTCGGTCAATGGTAAGATTTTAGAGTCCATTATTAAAGATGAGATCAGGGAGTTCTTGGAAGTGCATGATAAAATAGGACTGAGTCAGCACGGCTTCGTCAAGGGGATGTCACGTCTGACAAATCTGTTAGAGTTCTTTGAGGAAGTAACAAGGAAGTTAGTCAAAGGAGAACCAGTGGACATGATTTATTTAGATTTCCAGAAGGCCTTTGATAAGGTGCCGCATATGAGACTGTTAAATAAGTTAAGAGCCCATGGTGCTAAGGGTAAGATCCTGGCATGGATAGAGGATTGGCTGACTGGAAGAAGGCAGAGAGTGGAGATAAAGGGGTCTTTTTCAGGATGGCAACCGGTGACTAGTGGTGTGCCTCAGGGGTCAGTGCTGGGACCACAACTTTTCACAATATACATTGATGATCTGGAAGAAGGAACTGAAGACAAGTTGCCAAGTTTGCGGATGCTACAAAGATCTGTAGATGGGCAGGTAGTATTGAGGAAGCAGGTGGGCTGCAGAAGGACTTGGACAGGCTAGGAGAGTGGGCAATGAAGTAGCAGATGGATTACAATGTGGAAAAGTGTGAGGTTATGCACTTTATGCAGAGATGTAATGGGAGCCATCAACGTCACCAAGTCGGTTCCCACAAGTCATAGGGGCCATTTCTGACTCCCATGTTGGCATAATCATGGAGGGCCCATCTGACAGCATCATCAGAAGATAGTAATTTAATATCTAGAATGTCTTGTGAATGTCTCCATGTCTGCGTGGGTTTCCTCCGGGTGCTCCGGTTTTCTCCCACAAGTCCCGAAAGACGTGCTGTTAGGTGAATTGGACATTCTGAATTCTCCCTCTGTGTACCCGAACAGGCGCCGGAGTGTGACGATTAGCGGATTTTCTCTGTAACTTTATTGCACTGTTAATGTCAGCCTACTTGTGACACTGATAAAGAATATTAGATTATTATTAGCCAGATGTGGGCTGCAGCAGGTACCATTGCTTTCGTTGAGCACTGCGGGTATGGTGGATTGCCTGAGAATAAACAAAATCATGGCTATTCCCCAGAAAACATGTATTAACATAGCCTTTCCTGTTGCAATAATGGCATTTGAAGGCAGTAGTTGAAAACGGGCTAAAACAAACCCAGATATCTTATCTGAACTCTTGCAGTTTCCAGTGCCAGGGTAGGTCTGTAAGTAATGCCCAGCAGTAAAGGGTTTCCAGAATTATTGTGCCCATAATTTGGCAAAGGTTTCGACTTTGCAAGCAACGAAGATGAGAATATGCTGAACACTAAATCCATGCTCACAATGTAACTTGAGTAGAAAATACAGTTCTAGTCACCATATTACAGGAAGAATGTGATCACATAGAGAGCGTAGAGATTTGTGAGGATGTTGCCAGGAACTGAGAGATTTAGCTATGAGGAAAGATTGGATAGGCTTGGAAGAGAGGAGGTTGAGGTGAACAATACGGATCTATTTCCCTTAACAGAGAGATTAATAATCAGATAGCATAGATTTAAAGTAATTGTCAGAATGATTAGAGTGGAATTAAGGAATAATTGAGAGCGGTAGGAGTCTGGAACTCACTGTTTCAAAGGTGGTAAACCCTTGCAACATTTGAAACATATTTGGATATACTCTTGAAACAATATCACCCTATAACCTACAGGACTAGCCATCAAGAGCTGGGAAGGGAGATTAGGCTGTACAGCTCTTTCTTGACTGGCACAGACTTGAGCGCCGAATGGTCTTCTCCTGTGCTGTAAATTTCTGATGTGGGGAATGATTCCTGCTGCCAACAGCACTTGTCATCAGGGTCATCATTGACTTCTTCTAATAAAGAAAGTGCCTTCCACCTGTAAAACACAACAAACTTCCAAGATCCCTCGTTTTGTCTCTCAGACAACCATTTAACTAATCTGTGGCACCTCTAGTATACGCGCTGGTCAAGGACAAAGACAAAATTCAATAACAATAATAAAGGGACAACTGCTTCCCTGGAGAAAGAAAATACAGGAACAAATGACCAGAAATGTACATTTTTGCTTCCTCTTTATGTCTGAGCACCCTTGCTATTTCTTGACATCATGATGCTACTTTCTGCATTAAACCCAGGACTGGGATTTTGCTGATTAATCACAGTGAAGCTGGCAGCGAGTGATGCAGAAATCCACAAGTTTCTGCCACTGTGCCATTGTTTCTCCATTGGATTCTTTTAAGAGATTTCCACTGATTGCAACTTCTGCAAATGTTGCAAACATGACTGGACAAAAACTTTTGTTTTAGCACTTGGCCTCACTATTAAAACTCTCGAAGAAGTTACACCTTGTTGAACGAGGTGCATCAAGGTTTTTGATTATGTACTGACTTCATAATTACTTCTGGAACAGCCTCACTGGCCCTGAAAAAACAATTATAAATGTTTCTGGATTGCCAAGATTAAAAAAAAACAAAAAACTTTCAATTCATTTCTTTTAAACGAGTGTTTATCATTATTTTAGCTTCTATCTTAATGTGAGTGAAATGAAATGAAATGAAAATCGCTTATTGTCACGCGTAGACTTCAATGAAGTTACTGTGAAAAGCCACTAGTCACCACATTCCGACGCCTGTTCGGGGAGGCTGTTACGGGACTCGAACCGTGCTGCTGGCCTGCTTTCAAAGCCAGTGATTTAGCCCAGTGTGCTAAACAGCATGGTAGAACAGTAGTTAGCACTGTGGCTTCACAGCGGCAGGGTCCCAGGTTCGATTCCTGGCTTGGGCCACTGTCTGTGCAGAGTCTGCATGTTCTCCCTGTGACTGCGTGGATTTCCTCCACTAAATGCTCCCGAAAGATGTGTTGTTCGGTGAATTGGACATTCTGAATTCTCCCTCTGTGTACCCGAACAGGCGTGAGGACTAGGCGATTTTCACAGTAACTTCATTGCAGTGTTTGTAAGTCTACTTGTGACACTAATAAAGATTATGATTATTAATGCGATCATTATCAGTTATTTCACTACCTGAAAATTAAAAATGATGGATATCATATGTCTTTAACTTCCTGGTCTGCTGAGTGTGAGCACTTTAACGTGATTAATTGTTCATCTGCTTGCTGGCATCACTGCTGCTATATGCCAGACACCTCCTTGACTTATCACCTCCTGATTTAACCTGCCATTGGGAGCGGAGAAGTCCATGCCACTTAGATTGCTCGATCTTTGTGGGCGGTTTTCTTTGAGCTAAGTGGTGAACACTGTTACTCCATCACTGACTGCACAATCAGACCCCTTATTTTCACTCCTGATTCTTTTCCTGCTCCCCATGTGTCGCTAACATTGTGGCACAACTTAGTTACAGTGATGTCCTTATAACATCAGCTTCTCGTGTTCTGATAATTTCCGGTACTTAGGGCCTGGGCAGCTGAAACCATGGCTGTGAATGGTGGGACAATGGAAATGCGGAATGTGCGAGAGGCTAGAATTGGAGAGGTGGGAAGATAATGCATGAACATTGCAACATAGGAATCAGAAGTAGGCAATTCAACCCTTCGAGCCTGCTCCGCCATTCAATCAGATCATGGCTGATCTCTTCCTGGTCTCAAATCTCCTCCCCGCTTGCTGCCCATATACCTTTTTTAAAATCAGAAATATATCTACCTCCTCTTGAAACCATTTAATGACTCAGATTCCACCGCAGCAAGTTCCACAAATTCACCCCCCTCTGCGGGAAGTAGTTCCTCCTCATCTCAGTTCTATGGATGCTCCTCCTTCCGTTCTCCATACTTAAAAAACTTTATGCACATTGTAACCTGCTCTCACAGGTCATTGACCTGGGAATTGGTACCATCCTTGTTATCTTGATATTGTGGCAATTTGGTGATAATCCGACCAGGGACAAACTGCTTAGATTCAGAGGTAAATGAGTCAGGGAACGATGGTAATGTATATGCCAAGGAGATGAGTGAAATTAAATTAACCATTTAGTTTCATAAGGCAATAAAAATAGAATCATTACAAATATGTTGTGCAATCTTTAGGGGTTATAATACGCAATTGATAGATATTGCTTCTTAAAAATTCAACTCAGTGCAAACCCTCAGCAGGTGAAAAGTTTGAAATGCTTTTGGAACCCCATAGATTCCGAATGCAACATTTCCCGATCGTTTCCGTGAAGGTTACATACGGGTGCTTTGTGATTTACCTTATCTAACGCTGTAAAACATGGGCACACAAAGTATTTCACTGTCAGTCTTTGCATGCTTTTAATTTTCTTTTCCACCAGCAGTCTAATATGATTTGCGCAGTGTATGCCGTTACCCCAGGACCTCAATAAATTAATTGGGATGGAATAAGCTGAGAAATGAAACTCACGCAGCTTTCTCCACCACTGAAATGTGATTTAATTAACTTGCAACTGGGAAAACCTGAAAATACAAATCGCACCCACAGCGAGGTTTATATTCAGTCAAACGCTGCCACTTTACATGCACCAATGTTGGCGTCATCAGGAGAAAAAGGCAAAGACATGGTCAGAAACAATTAAAATTTTTAATTTTTTTAATAGAATTTGCCCAGTGGGAAAACGAGGTTGTGGGATTTAAGGGGCGAATTTGATTTGAGGTGTACGATTTGATCTTATTCTCACCGGCTTTAGACTTGCACAGAAATACCGATAGAATTGACCACTGTGCTACCTTTGTGAGTATGAAGTCCTGCCTCTGCAGTGAGGATACCTGTTGTCAGGTAATGTGGCAATACGGTGTGGGACCACACAGCTGCTTTTGGTTTTTAGTAAGGAGGCAGTGTTGTGTGGGTTCTCTGGTTTCAGACCTCATTCAGAGGAATGCTTAGCGGTGTGCCAGCAGGTCATAGAAGGCACTGCCAGGTTGCCCAGGTGCCAGGGGGGTGTCAGGGCACTGCCCTGCCCTGTGTCCAACCACCTCGGGTGCTCCAATGGCCTCCGAGACCTCCTGAGTGGCCACTTTTAATTGGTGTCTGGGGGAGGCCTTGCAGGTGCAGCCTGTGACCCCTAGGCACCGGGCGAATGCGGCCTCAAGTGGGCCGTACATATTTAAATTAAATCACTTAAGTATGATTATCTGGATCATGGCCAGTGGGGGCCTAATCCAGATTGTGCCATGTTCCGCGAGTCGGGTGAATCCCGTAAAGATTTGCACCTGGCCTGACCCCCGATTCGCGCCCAGAGCTTTCTGTTCAGTTTTCGTCAGTTGCTTCATTGAGATCCTTTCCTCCAACAGAAGGCAAGGAGAATGGCCGATCTCTGATGATTCTGTTCAATTTTATTCATAATTTCTGTGATAGGAAAATCTCCCATGGCAACCCACAGCAGGATATGAATACGATCCCACCGTGAGCCAACAAGTGGTAGGGAACATGAATGCTCGTTAATGGCTATCGCCAATTCAATATAGCCCTGACCATCATTGTCGAGTCACATCTTATGCTCACCACTGATCAGAAGTGTAATTGTAACAGTCATATCACATCTATAGCTTCAGGTGCAGGGCAGAGGCTGGGTACTTCAAAATGAATAGCTCACCTCCTGATCCTTCACAATTCCTCTGCAATTTACATGTTTCAAGTCAGGATTTCTACAGCAGAAGGATATGGCACATAAAGGGTCAATATAGGACTGAGTACAGTACCGCCCGCACAGTGATGTAGGAAAACACTCAACCCGCACCAAGTGTCCGGCCAATGTTGCACAGAGCCAGTGAACTAACAAGCTCCTAGCTTGTATCCTTTACTGCATACTTGCAAATAGTTCCAAAAGTTAACTATGACTTACAGTTAACCAACATATGACGACAAAGACTTCTTCAGACCTACTGAACTGCAACCAACACCTTACAACAATTCCGACGGAATTCACCTCAACGAGCCTGGCAGCAACAATGCTTAAGAAGCTCGAAGATGGAAGTAATCTGCTTGATCAAGAATCAATATCCACTCTCTTGACCACTGGTGCTAATGCTGCAATAATCCATTTACAGGAATCGCTACAGCAACTTATCAACGTTACTTTGACAGAACCTCCTAGCCCCCTTGAATGACATGAGCAGCAATGTCATGGCAACACCAACACTTCTAATGTTTCTTCCAAGTTACACGGCATCACTTCCTCATATATATCGCTATCCCTTCATCATGTCTTGGCCAAAACCTTAGAATTCCACAGTTTACACCATTATGACAGCAGCCTTACCACAATCGGAGTGACAACAGTTCAGCAAGAAGGCTCACTGTGACTTCCGGTGGCCGCCAAGAAGTAAATAGTCACACATTTGGCAGCTCCTGCTCGAGTCGTTTTTTTCGGTCTTTTTCCCCGTTTGCTGGAGGATGTTTTGGTGGAAAAAGGTGTAGAGGTGGTGGAGGAAAGTAAAACTCCACTGGTGGTGTCGGTGGATGGATCCATGGACCAGAAGTGGGTCGAGAAGGAAGGATCAGTTGGAGTAAGAAATTTTTTGTGCGCCACAGGTGAAGATGGCGGAGGGTAAAGGGCCAGCTCTACTTCTTGAATGAGAAGTTTAGCCAGCAGAGGAGGGAAGCTCAGGAGAACCTGGCTAAGGTGGTAGAAGCACTAAAAGCGGGGATCGAGCGGCTGGAGCAGAGCTTGGAGACCCAAAGCCAGGAGATCCAGTAAGTTAAGAAGGCGGTGGGGGAACACGAGGAGCAGCTTACCTCATTGGCGGCTGAGATTGGGATGATGCGGGAGACCCAGAAGCGGCTAAAGGTGAAGGATCGGGAGAACTGCTCCCAGAGACAAAGTTTAAGAATTGTTGGGATGCCAGATGGAATTGAGGGAGCGGATGCTGGCTCATATGTAGCCAAAATGCTGGATCAGCTGATGAGGCAGGGGGCCTTTGACCGGCGCTGAAGAGGAAGCTGCAGGCGAATAACATAGAATATAGAACATACAGTGCAGAAGGAGGCCATTCGGCCCATCGAGTCTGCAGAAACCCATTTAAGCCCCCACTTCCACCCTATCCCCGTAACCCAATAACCCCTCCTAATCTTTTTTTTTGGGTCACTGTGGGCAATTTAGCATGGCCAATCCACCTAACCTGCACGTCTTTGGACCGTGGGAGGAAACCAGAGCAACCGGAGGAAACCCACGGAGACACGGGGAGAACGTGCAAACTCCGCACAGCCAGTGACCCAGCGAGGAATTGAACCTGGGACCCTGGGGCTGTGAAGCCACAGTGCTATCCACTTGTGCTACCGTGCTGCCCTAAACCTGCCGAGGGCGATGGTGGTGAGGCTTCATTGGTTCCTTAACAAGGAGAAGATTTTGTGATGGCCAGACAGATGAGGAACTGCACCTGGGAAGGTAAGGAGGTCTGGGTGTACCAAGTCCTGGGAGCAGGACTGGCTAAGAGGAGAGTCGGGTTCAACCAAGTCAAGGCTCCCTCTTCAAGAAGGGGATGAAGTTTGAGATGCTGTACCCCGCCCACCTCTGGGTGACTTACAACGACCGTGAGCATTATTTTGGGACACCAGAGTGATGTACCATCAATTGGACACGAGTCGAGAGGAAGATCCAAACATTAGGCTTTAATCGACTAGTTGTGTGCCCCACAGTCGACTTACAGAGAAAGGCCGACTGCCGGGTCCTACGGGTTCTTATACCCCGCCTCGTAGGCGGGACTACTTGCCTCCCGACCAATCGGGGAGCAGTCACATGACTAGTCTCAACCAACCAGCCGAGAGGCACATGACCGGCCTGAGCCAATGGGCATTGAGTGTTCTGCACCAATGGCAGATAGGTACCGTAAACCTCCTAGTCATATCACCACATTCACCCCTTGTGGAGAAAGAAGCCGGGGAGGGGGGGGGGTGGGAGTAGGAAGGTAGGGGGGGTCTGTTGGACTGGTGATATGACTAGAGCTTGTGAGGTGTACCAAGGTAATTGGAGGCTGCCCACTAGCTCACGACGATTGTGCAAAACAATGAACAGTATACAAGTAAAACGAGAGAAACAAAATGTGCAACATGTACATTGGAACTCTGGATGACACGAGGAGTCGGATAAAAGTCCAGTGGAAACATCAGAACGACACGATCAGTCTGTCGGGCGCCCTCGATGTTCTGCTGGACCGTCGCAGCGGTGCCGGTGACGTCGGGCCGGTGGCCGTCCTTGACTCCGGGAGCGGCGGTTGTGATCCTGTGTCCGTATCCCTGGTCGGTGCCAGTGAAACTCTGGCTGGGGGAGTTGGAGGAAGGCTTTAATGTGGGGGGTTGAGGCTGCACGCCAGTGGGTGCCAGGTCTCGAAGGGAGACCGTGTCCTGCCGACCATCGGGATACTCCACGTACACGTACTGCGGGTTAGTGTGGAGTAACTGGAATCGTTCAACCAACGGGTCAGACTTGTGCACCCGCACATGCTTCCGGTGCAGGATGGGCCCGGGGGCGGCCAGCCAGGTCGGGAGTGGGGATCCTGCGGACGACTTCCTAGGGAAAACAAGAAGACGCTTGTGGGGTGTTTGGTTTGTGGTAGTGCAGAGGAGAGACTGAATTGAATGGAGGGCGTCAGGGATGACTTCTTGCCAGTGGGAGATAAGGAGATCTCTGGACCGTAGGGCCAGTAGGACGGTCTTCCAGACTGTGCCATTCTCCCACTCGACCTGCCCGTTACCCCGGGGGTTATAACTGGTCGTCCTGCTAGAGGCGATGCCCCCGCTGAGCAGGAATTGACGCAGTTCATCGCTCATAAAGGAGGACCCCCGGTCGCTGTGGATGTACGCGGGGTAACCGAATAGGGAGAAAATGGAGAGGAGGGCCTTTATAACGGTTGTTGTGGTCATGTCAGGGCAGGGGATGGCAAAAGGGAAGTGGGAGTACTAGTCAATCACGCTTAAGAAGCAGGTGTTGCGATTGTTGGAGGGGAGGGGACCCTTGAAGTCCATACTAAGACGTTCAAAAGGTCGAGACGCCTTTACTAAATGCGCTTGCTCGGGGCGGTAAAAGTGCGGTTTGCACTCTGCGCAAATGTGGCAGTCTCTGGTCACGGTCCTGACCTCCTCGATGGAGTAGGGCAGGTTGCGGGTCTTGATTAAGTGGTAGAAGCGGGTTACCCCTGGATGGCAGAGGTCCGCATGGAGGGCGCGGAGGCGGTCAATCTGCGCGCTGGCACAGGTACCGCTGGACAAGGCATCAGGAGGCTCGTTGAGCTTCACAGGACGATACAAGATATCGTAGTTGTACGTGGACAACTCGATCCGCCACCGCAAGATCTTGTCATTCTTGATCTTGCCCCTCTGTGAATTATCAAACATAAAGGCCACTGACCGCTGGTCTGCAAGGAGGGTGAACCTCCTGCCGGCCAGATAGTGCCTCCAGTATCGCACAGCTTCAACTATGGCCTCCTTTTCCACCGAGGAATGGCGGAGTTCGGAAGCGTGGAGGGTCCAGGAGAAGAAGGCCACGGGTCGGCCCGCTTGGTTCAGGGTGGCCGCCAGAGCTACATCAGACGCGTCGCTCTCGACCTGGAATGGGAGGGACTCATCGATAGCACGCATCATGGCCTTTGCGATATCCACTTTGATGCGGCTAAAGGCCTGGCGGGCCTCCATCGACAGTGGAAAAGTATTCGATTGGATGAGGGGGCGGGCTTTGTCAGCGTAATTCGGGACCCACTGGGCGTACTAGGAAAGGAAGCCCAGACAGCGTTTGAGGGATTTGAGGGTATTGAAAATCGCTTATTGTCACGAGTAGGCTTCAATGAAGTTACTGTGAAAAGCCCCTAGTCGCCACATTCCGGCGCCTGTCCGGGGAGGCTGGTACGGGAATCGAACCGTGCTGCTGGCCTGCTTGGTCTGCTTTATAAGCCAGCGATTTAGCCTTGTGAGCTAAACCAGCCCAAATATTGGGGAGAGGGAATTCCATCAGGGGGCGCATGCGTTCGGGATCGGGGCCTATCACTCCGTTACGCACTACGTAGCCGAGGATGGCTAGACGGTCGGTGCTAAACACGCACTTATCCTTATTGTAAGTGAGGTTAAGGAGTTTTGCGGTACGGAGGAATTTTTGGAGGTTGGTGTCGTGATCCTGTTGGTCGTGGCCGCAGATGGTGACATTATCAAGATACGGAAATGTCGCCCGTAAGCCGTATTGGTCAACCATTCGGTCCATCTCCTGTTGGAAGACCGAGACTCCATTTGTGACACTGAATGGAACCCTAAGAAAATGATAGAGGCGCCCGTCAGCCTCGAACGCGGTGTACTTGCGGTCACTCGCGCGGATGGGAAGCTGGTGATAGGCGGACTTAAGATCCACCATGGAGAAGACTTTGTACTTCGTGATCCTGTTAACCAGGTCAGAGATACGGGGTAGTGGATACGCGTCCAGCTGCGTAAACCTGTTGATGGTCTGACTGTAGTCAATGACCATTCGGTTTTTCTCCCCAGTCTGAACTACCAGCACTTGGGCTCGCCAGGGACTGTTGCTGGCCTCGATGACTCCTTCCTTCAATAGCCTCTGGACCTCGGACCTGATGAAGGTCCGGTCCTGGGCACTATATTGTCTGCTTCTAGTGGTGACTGGTTTGCAATCCGGGGTGAGGTTCGCAAATAAGGAAGGGGGGGTCCACTTTGAGGGACGCGAGGCTGCAGACAGTAAGGGGGGGAATAGGGCCGCCGAATTTGAAAGTCAAGCTCTGCAGGTTGCACTGGAAATTCAGTCCTAAGAGTGCTGGTGCGCAGAGGTGGGGGAGGACGAGGAGTTTGTAGTTTTTAAAAACTCTCCCTTGGACCGTGATGTTCGCTACGCAGCACCCGGTGATGTGGATGGAGTGCGAACCTGAGGCTAGAGCTATCTTATGCTTGACTGGGTGAACGGGGAGCGCGCAGCATCTTACCGTATCAGGGTGGACAAAACTTTCTGTGCTCCTGGAGACTTGTAGGCAGCTCGTTTCGTGTCCATTGAGAAGTATCTGTGTTGTTGCCGTAGAGAGCGTGCGTGGTCGCGACGGGTCGAGAGTCACTGCAGCGAATCGTGGCAGTAGGTCCGGTTCGTCTTCATTTGCAGAGTAGTCACTGGTAGGGTCTTCTGTGTTGGTCCAAAATGGCGGCGCCCATCGGCCGCACGCGAAGTCGGGGCCCCAAGGCTCAGGACCCGCACGTGGCATCCGGGGCCCAAAATGGCAGCGCCCGTGGGTCACTTGTGGGGGCTAGAGTCAGGGGCAGAGAGGTCCGTGGATCACTCGTGGCGGTAGGGGAGCCTGTGTGCCGCGCGGGGCCCTGGGGGAGCACAGGGGGGGCGATCCGCGGTCGCTGCGCGGAACAGCAGCGACTGACTTTGACTGACAGGCCATCGAGTAATGACCTTTCTTCCCGCAGCTTTTACACACTGCGGAGCGGGCCGGACAGCGCAGGCGGGGGTGATTTGCTAGGCCACAGATATAACAGCGGGGCCCCGTGAGCTTATCGGGGCGCCCCACAACGCAGGCCTGGGGGGGGTCGGAGTCGGCGGCGGACAAGGGGGTTGCATGCAACGTTGCCCAATGGGCTGTCGCGCGGCCGGGGGCATATGCGCGGGCGTTTCGGTCGGCAACCTCCAGGGAGGATGCGAGGGTCCGTGCCTCAGCGAGGCTCAAGGTGTCCTTCTCTAGCAACCTCTGGCGAATTGCATGCCTGCAACGAAGGCATCATGGATTAACAGTTCTGTGTGCTCTGCTGCAGTAACTTGTGGGCAGGCGCAATTTCTCCCCAGGACAACGAGGGCCCGATAAAATTCGTCAAGGGACTCACCGGGAAACTGTTGCCTTGTAGCTAGGAGATACCGTGCGTAAACTTGGTTAACAGGCTTGAGGAAATGTCCTTTCAGAAGGTCCATGGCCGCGTCATAATCTCATTCGTCCTCAACCATCGAGTAGACGGCGGTGCCCACGCATGAGTGGAGGATGTGAAGTTTCTGCTCCTTGGTGGGCTGGCTGTCTGTGGTGGAGAGGTAGCTGTTGAAACACGCCAGCCAGTGTTTAAAAGTTGCTGACGCTTTTGTAGCGTGCGGGCTGATGCGGAGGCAGTCTGGTTTGATCCGTAGCTCCATTTTAAACTTCTAGTTGATTAAATTGATGTACCATCAATTGGGCATGAGTCGAGATGAAGATCCAAACATTAGGCTTTAATCGACTAGTTGTATGCCCGGCAGTCGACTTACAGAGAAAGGCCGACTGCTGGGTCCTACGGGTTCTTATACCCCGCCTCGTAGGCGGGACTACTTGCCTCCCGACCAATCGGTGAGCAGTCACATGACTAGTCTCAACCAACCAGCCGAGAGGCACATGACCGGCCTGAGCCAATGGCCATTGAGTGTTCTGCACCAATGGCAGATAGGTACCGTAAACCTCCTAGTCATATCACCACACAGAGGACACCAAGGAATCATTGAGGGGTAGGAGGATGCCTGACACCCAAAGCCTGTCCACCATCTACACGGCACAAGTCAGGAGTGTAATGGAATACTTTCCACTTGCCTGAAGGAATGCAGTTCCAACAACACTCAAGGAGGTCGACACCATCCATGAAAAAGCAGCCCGCTTGATTATTCCCCCATCCACAAACATTCAAATCCTCCACCACTGACGAACAGCGGCAGCCATGTGTACCACCTGCAAGATGCACTGCAGGAACTCACCAAGGTTCCTTAGACAGCACCTTCCCAAACTTATGACCACGACCATCTAGAAGGACAAGAGCAGCAGATACCTGGTAACCCCACCTCCTGGAGGTTCCCCTCCAAGTCACTCACCACCCTGACTTGGAAATATATCACCGCTGCTTCACGATCGCTGCGTCAAAATCCTGGAACTCCCTCCATAACAGCACAGTGGATGTACCTACACCTCATGGGCTGCAGCAGTTCAAGAAGACAACTCACCATCACCTTCTGAAGGGCAACTATGATGGGCAATAAACGCTGAGGAAAGGGTGGGTAGGGCAAGTCTTCCATTCAGGATTAGATATGAAGATGCGGGGGGTGGGGGTGCTGATAAACAAGTGGGTAGCGTTTGAGGTGGGGAATATAGTGACAGATATGGGAGGAAGGTCCGTGGTGGTGAGTGGGAAACTGGAGGGGATGCCAGTTAGATAGGAGGAAATCGGAGGCCCCAGAGGCAGGGTTGTTGAAGGAGCGGAGATGGAGTTGAATGTTGGTGAATGTTTATGCCCCAAATCAGGACAATGTTGATTTCGTGAGGTGGGTGTTGGGGAAGATCCTTGACCTGGACTCACACCGGTTGATTATGGGGGGAACTTTAATACGGTCATTGAGTCAAGTTCGGGCTGGTCATGTCCACGATCGGGGAGGGTGTCGGTGGTGCTAAAGGAGCTGAAGGGGATTGTGGAGCACATGGTTGGGGTGGACCTGTGGAGGTTTGGGAGGCTGAGGGCGAAGTAATTTTCGTACTTCTCCCATGTGCACAGGGTGTACTCCCAGATCGATTACTTTGTGGTGGATAAGATGTTCCTGGCGGGAGTGGTTGACTCGGGGTACTCAGCGATTGTGGTCTCTGACCACACGCCACATTGAGTGGATTTGCAAGTGGACCGGGGTGATGGTGGCGGTGGGCCTAGTGCCAGCAGTGGAGAAGTGGAGTCTGGATGCGGTCTTGCTAGCGGATGAGGAGGTGTGTGAGCGGGTGAGGGCCGCCATCCGGGGGTATGTGGAGGTCTCGGCCACCACACTATGGGAGACGCTTAAGGCAGTGGTCAGGGGGGAGTTTATATCAATCCGGGCGCACAGGGATAAGGTGGAACCAGCACAGATGGCAAAGCTGGTAGATGAGATTTTGCGGGTGGATAGGAGGAGAACGGAGGCCCCAGAGGCAGGGTTGTTGAAGGAGCGGAGATGGAGTTTGGTTTGGTGTCCACGGGGAAGGCAGTGGGGCATTTCCGGAGGGCCAGAGGGGCAGTGTACGAGTATGGGGAGAAGGCGAGTAGAATGCTGGCCTATCAACTTAGCAAGCAGGAGGCGGCAAGGGAGATTGGAAGGGTGAAGGACGGGAGGGGTAGAGTGGCACCCGGTGGGGGTGAAGGAGGTTTTAAAGAGTTTCTTAAGAGGCTCTACAAATTGGAGCCCACGACCGGGATGGGGGAGTGAATGTGACAGTTCCTGGATGGGTTGGAGTTCCCCAAGTTGAAAGAGGACCTGGTGGAGGGCCTGGGGGCCCCCATTGGATTGGTAGAGGTGATGGAAGGTATGGCGGTGATGAAGGCAGGGAAGGCCCCGGGCCCGGATGGGTTTCTTGTAGAATTTTATAAGAAGTTTTCTGGGAAGCTGGGGCACTGCTGGTAAGGAGATTTAATGAGGATGAGGGGGGAAGAGGAACATCCCCCAACATTATCGCAGACTTAGCTATCCTTAATACCGAAGAAGGAGAAGGACCCGGAGATGTGTGGGTCGTACCGCCCGATATCACTGCTAAATGTGGATGTCAAACTGTTGGCAAAGGTCTTGGCCTTGCGGATTGAGGACTGTGTGCCGGGAGTGATAGAGGAAGACCAGACGGGGTTTGTAAAGGGAAGGCATCTGTCAGTGAAAGTTAAACGTGATAATGATGCCCCCGGAGGGACGGGATATGGAGGTGGTGGTCACTATGGGCGCAGAGAAGATGTTTGATCGGGTGGAATGGGAGTATTTGAGGGAAGTGCTTGGACACTTCGGGCAGGGGCTTGTGGACTGGGTCCGTTTAGTGTACAGGGCGTCGGTAACGTGCGTATTGATGAATCGGGTGAGTTTGGGGTAGCCCGGAGATGGATTTGTTGGAGTGGAGGGACTCGGAGCCCCCAAAATGGGGGGGGGGGGGGGGGGGGGGGGGGATGCGGGTGAGTGACGTGGCGAAGTTTCAAAAGCTGAAGAAAGTTAAGTTTGCTTTAAAAGGGTCAGTGATGGATTTCCGATGCAATATTAAAAACAATTCAAGGGTAAGCTGGCACCGCTGATGGTGGGGGTGTTTGAGGAGGCGATAGGGAAGGGGATGTTACCACAAACTTTGGGGCAAGCAACGATTTCCCTTTTGCTTCAAAAAGATAAGGGGTGGAATTCTCCGACCCCTCGCAGGGTCGGGGAATCGCCCGGGGCCGGCGTAAATCCCGCCCCTGCCGTGGCCGGAATTCTCCGCCACCCGGGAATCGGCGGGGGCAGGAATCGCGCCCCGCCGGTCGGCGGGCCCTCGCGGCGATTCACCGGCCCGCGATGGGCCGAAGTCCGCCACTGTCAGGCCTCTCCCATCGACGTGGTTTAAACCCCCTCTCTGCCAGTGGGAGCAGGCAGCGCGAGCGGGCCCCGGGGTCCTGGCGGGGCGCGGGGCGATCGGACCCGGGGGGGTGCCCCCACGGTGGCCTGGCCCGCGATCGGGGCCCACCGATCGGCGAGCGGGCCAGTGCCGTGGGGACACTCTTTTCCTTCTGCCGCCGCCACGGCCTCCACCATGGTGGAGGCAGAAGAGACCCCCTCCACCGCGCATGCGCTGGTGATGATGTCAGCGGCCGCTCTAGCTCCGGCGCATGCGTGGATTCATGCTGACCGGCGAAGGCCTTTTGGCCAGCCCCAATGCCGGGCAGCGTGGCGCCAAAGGCCGTTGCCGTCAGTCGGCGGAGCGGGAGCCATTCCGGCACGGGCCTAGCCCCTAAAGGTGAGGAGAATTCCGCACCTTTGGTGAGGCCCAACGCCGGAGTGGTTGGCGCCACTCCGCTAAGCTAGGACCCCCCACCCTGCTGGGTAGGGGAGAATTTCACCCAAGGATCCGACGGAGCATGGGTCATATAGGCCCAAATCACTTTTCAATGCGTATGCAAAGATATTGGTGAAGGTACTGGCGGGTAGGCTGGAGGAGTGTCTCCCGAAGGTGATAGGTGAAGATCAGACGGGGTTTGTGAGAGAGAGGGAGCTCTTTTCGAACATTAGGAGGGTATTGAACGTGGTTATGGCACCGGAAGAGGGGAAGGTAACAGAGATGGTTGTGGCATTGGACGCTGAGAAGGCGTTTGACCGGGTAGAATGGGGGTACGTGATGGCTGTTCTAGAGCGGTTTGGGATTGGTCCACGATTTGTGAACTGGGTAAGGAGCCGAGGGCGAGTGACTGCACATGTAGCACCAGCTCGGGATACTTTTCTCTCTACCACTTTTCTAGGAGCCCGGCTGTTTGCACTCGCAATTGAGCCATTGGCCATTGAGTTAAGAAGTACGGGGTATGGAGAGGGATTGTGCGGTGGGAGGGGGGGGGGGGGGGGGGGAGGGAGGTAGAGCATGGAGTGCCCTTATATGCCAATGACCTGTGACGGCAGAGGTGGGGGGCAGGGACTCACTTTAGGTACCTGAGGGTGCTGGTTTCTTGGGATGGGGGGGGCTCCGTTGGTACACCATTTCTAGTTTGGTGGGAAGAATGAAAGCTGATCTGGCAAGGTGGGATGGTCTCCCTCTGTCACTGGCGTGTCGCGTACAGGCGGTTAAAATGAATGTGTTGCCGCGATTTCTGTTTATTTTCAAATTCCTGCAGATTTTCCTGCCTAAGGCATCTTTTAGAGAGATTGATGGAATGATTACTTCATTCATATGGGGAGGTAAGGTGGCCAGAGTTAGAAAGGTGCTGCTAAAGAGAGGAAGGCAGGCAGGGGGTTTGGGTCTTCCGAACCTGATTTATTACTACTGGGTGGTGAATGTGGAGAAGGTGTGGAGCTGGCTCAGAGGGGTTGACTCCCTATGGGTCAGAATGGAGGAGAGCTTGTGCAGGGGATCTGGATTGAAGACGCTAACAACACGTCGCTCCCGACGGCCCCGGGGAAATACTCAGCGAGTCCGGTCTTCGTTGAGAGTTTGGAGGCAGTTTCGCCAACACTTCGGGTTGGGGGCAGGGTCAAGGGAAATGCCGATTCGAGGGAACCATAGGTTTGAGCCAGGGAAATTGGATGGAAATTTTCGGATATGGGAGGAGAAAGGAATTAGGACACTAAAAGATTTGTTTCTTGGGGGTCGGTTTGTGGGATTGAAGGAGCTGGGAGCGAAATATGGGTTGGAGCAGGGGGAAATATTTAGATACATGCAGGTTTGAGACTTTGCCAGGAAGGAGATACAGAGCTTACCGGTAGAGCCTCCACATTGCTGGTGGAGGTGCTGACGACAGGGGGACTGGAGAAGGGGGTAGTGTCAGCGGTTTATGGAGCTATTTTGGAAGAGGAGACGGCACCACTGGAAGGGAACAAACCAAAGTGGGAGGAAGAGTTGGGAGAGGATATGGAGGAGGAGTTATAGAATCACAGAATGATAGAATGATAGAATGATATAATTTACAGTGCAGAAGGAGGTCATTCGGCTCATCGAGTCTGCACTGGCTCTTGGAAAGAGTACCCACTTAAATCTACACCTCCACGACATCCCCATAACCCAGTAACCCAACCTAACCTAAGGGCAATTTAGCATGGCCAATCCACCTAACCTGCACATCCTTGGACTGTGGGAGGAAACCGGAGCACCCGGAGGAAACCCACGCAGACACGGGGAGAACTTGCAGACTCCGCCGAGACCGTGACCCAAGCCGGGAATCGAACATGGGACCCTGGAACCATGAAGCAACTGTGCTAACCACTATGTTACTATGCTGCCCCTGGTGTGAGGTGCTCCGGAGAGTGAACGCCTACACCTCGTGCGCGAGGTTGGGGCTGATACAGCTGAAGGTGGTGTATAGAGTGTACCTCACAAGGGCGAGGATGAGCCGGCTCTTTGAGGGGGTAGAAGATGTGTGTGAACGTTCCGGGGAGGCGGGGGGGGCGTGGGGGGGGGGGGGGGGGGGGGGGGGCGCAAACCACGTTCATATGTTTTGGTCCTGTCCAAAGCTGGAGGATTACTGGAGGGAGGTTTTTAGGGTCATCTCAAAAGTGGTGCATGTGAAACTGGGACTGTGTGTGTTAATGGTGACTATGGGTGATTCCTGATTCCTTTTTGCCATTTGTTTATGTTAACATGCAGGCCAATGTCTGGGGTTTGGGGGGAGGATGGGATTGTTGTTATTGACATGGGGATTGACAATGTATTCATTACTGCTTATTTTTTTATTGTTGGTGGGTGTAAATCTGGGAGAAAATCTGAAAAAGGAGAATATATTTTTTAAAAAGAGGGTCAGTGGATGGGTGTACCTGGAGATTGAAGCTGTTTATCAACTTCTTCAAGGGAAATTAAGGTGTCAGCAGGTGGGGGGGGGGGGGGGGGGGGGGGGGGGGCGGTCGGGGTGGTCGGGTAGTTATTTAATTGTTACATGGTTTTCTGTTTGCTCTGACTCTGGTTTTGGTTATGTTTAATGTACATAAAAATGCCTTAATAAAAATATGTTTTAACAGAAGAAGCCTCATCGTCACCTGCCCTGGGCAATCAGGACTGAGTAATAGAGCAATTAGATAAACAGAACAAACTGTTTGTATGTACAAACTTTACACTTTGCACAAAGCAAGATAAAGGACACATAATCACCTCTTTTGTTTTCCTGGCAGATGGATACATTTTGAAGAACTCCGCTACCTGTCTTGAATTGTACTCTGGTGCCTTTTGCCTCTACCCAAGAAAATGACGTGGGGGGGGGGGGGGGATTTTTCGCACCTCCCGTGGTGGGTTTCTCGATTGCGGGAGGTAGCTTGGCATTGGCCGGCAGCAGGATCTTCTGGTCCCACTGCTGTCAATGGGATTTCTCATTGAATCCATCCCCGGCCGCTGGGAAACCTGCGGCGGCGGGGGGGGGGGTTCGACGCCGGCAGCACCGGAGGGTCTCGCAGGCAGTAACGGATGGAAAATGGCCCCAGGCGTTTCAGTTTAATATCTCATTGGAAAGACACAGTGGGTGGAAAACAGTGGAGATGACAGGGTCTTGGCTGCTAGCTGAAGAGTATAGATTAAATGTGGGATTTTCCGTCCCTGCCCCCCTATGGCGTGTTTTCTGATGCCGTTTTCTGGTGATTGGAATTGGCTGCCGGTGAGATCTTCCAGTCTCGCCGTTGTCCACAGCGGTTTGTGTGGCTCACCCACCTCATCACCAGAGAAGCTACTGCGGGGTGGGGATACCTTTGGCAGGACCGGACGATCCCGCTTGATGGAAAGGGTCGGAAAACCCTATCCACTGTACACAAAATCCATTTATATATACATAGACGGGAGCGGAGTGCCCGCATGTTTCCGACGACGGATACTCTTTTCAGCGTTTTTGGGGAGATGTCCAAAAATCAGAGGAAGACAGCAGCGAGGAAGGGAGAGAATGAGAGCTCACCGTCGAGCGGGAGGACCAGCCCGGGAGCTGACAAGAGGGCAGAGGTCGGGCCGCTGGGCGGAGCCGCACTGCTCACAGCAGAGAAGATGGCTGAGGTGGTGCCTCTTGAAAAGCAGTTTGCAAAACATACGGAGGTGATGAGAAAGGAGATGGCAGTGGCACTGAAGGCATTGGTAGAGGAGGCAATTGTCCCAGTGAAGGTAGCTGTTACAACGGTGTCGGCTGAGGTGAGGGAACAGAGTGAGAAGGTGAAGACAATGCAGGAGGCCATGTCGTTGGACAGCGATCAGCTCACCTCGAAGGGAGATGAGCTGCAGAGGGTGGTTGAGGCCAATATGGGACTGCGAGCAAAGCTGGAGGATATGGAGAACCACCCACTCGAGACAATTGTGGGCCTGCCCGAGGGGGCGAAGTGCCCGAGGCCGACAGAGTACTTTGCCAAGATGTTGGCAGAACTGATGGGGGAGGGAGAAGAACCCTCTCGGTAAGAATTGCACCAAGCTCATCGCTCGCTGAGGCCTAAACCTAAGTTCAAGGAGCCGCCAAAGGCAGTGGTTATCTGTTTTCACAGATATCACATGAAAGAGAAGGTATTGAACTGGGCAAAGAAGGAGCTGGAGGTGCAATGGGCGGGTTCGTATCTATCAGGACTTGATGGGGGAATTGGCAAAGCGGCGAGCGGCTTTTGGCCAAGTGAAGACAGCCTTGTACAACAGTGGAGTGCAGTTTGGAGTGGTGTATCCAGCAAAGCTAAGGGTGACCTACAACTCCAGAGACCTTTATGTTGTGACGGTGGAGACGGCGGAGGCATTTGTGAAGGCAGAAGGCTTGGGACGGAAGTAAAGAGTGGAAGAATGCATAGAACATAGAACATAGAACAGTACAGCACAGAACAGGCCCTTCGGCCCTCAATGTTGTGCCGAGCCATGATCACCCTACTCAAACCCACGTATCCACCCTATACCCGTAACCCAACAACTCGGGCCCACCCGTAACCTTAACTTTATTAGGACACTACGGGCAATTTAGCATGGCCAATCCACCTAACCCGCACATCTTTGGACTGCATGCATGTAACATTAAATAATGTTCCTACTTCATACTGTTATAGAGGTTTAAAGGTTTTTGTTGTTCTTTGTAGCTTTAAATAATGTTCTTACTTCATACTGTTATAGAGGTTAAAGATTTTTGTTGGGCTGTTCTTTGTAGCAATGTTTTTTTATGAAAAGTATATATTTGATAGTTTTTTCCCCCTGGGATTTGGCAGGAAAGGAGGAAAGGCCTGAGCAGTGACCCCCACACTAGCCAATTAAGTTGGCTAATGAGTGGAGGTGTTGTGGGGGAGTGGCTGCGGACATTGGAGCTTGCTGAGCAGGTTTCAGTGGGCCTAGGAGGTGAGAAAAGGGAGGGGAGGGGATCGACAGGGGGTGGGGTTTCTAAGAGAGGGAGTGTAGTGGGGGATTCTGGGAGGGGGAATGGGGTTCGATGTCAACAATGGATAGGGACAGGTCAGGCTCAATGGGTAGGGCCCGCAATTATGATGATGGTGGATAAGCTGGGGGAGGGGTGGTGGGGGGTTTGGGGGGGGGGGGGGGACTCCCCCGTTAGGATAGTTGTATGGAATATGAGGGGATTGGGAGGCCCAGTGAAGAGGTCGAGGGTGTCTGCGCATTTGAAATGTTTGAAAGCAGATGTGGTGGTTCTGCAGGAAATTCACTTGAGGGTGAAGGATCAGGGGAGGCTTAGAAAGGGCTGGGTTAGCCAGGTGTTTCACTCGGGCTTTGATAGTAGGACGGGGGGGGGGGGTTCTGGCGAATCAAAGAGTGAGGTTCAAATGATGGTGGAAGTTGTGGCAGATCAGGGAGGTCGATACATAATAGTGACAGGGGCATTGGAAGGGAGATTGGTGGCATTGGTCAGTGTGTATGGTCCCAACTGGGATGATGCTGGGTTTGTAAAGAAGATGTGTGGGACCATCCCCAACTTGGATTCACATGAATTGATAGTGGGTGGAGACTTGAATATGGTGCAGGAGCCAAAAATTGGACAGGTCACGACCGCGTTCGCTTACCCATTCAGGGGGAGCGAAGGCGTTGGCTGGGCTAATGGTGGAAATGGGATGAGTGGACGCTTGGAGGTTCTTGCACTCGGGGGAGCGGGTGTATTCTTTCTTCCCTTCAGTTCATAAGGCCTATTCACGGATAGATTTTTTCGTGGTGGGGAAATTGCTGTTGGTCGGGGTCAAGGGTCATAATATTCGGCAATTGCGATATTGGACCATGCACCACACTGGGTTGATATGGTGTTGGAGAAGGGAATAGTGCAGAGACGGGGTGGAGATTGGATGTGGAGCTGTTGGAGGACTGAGGGTTTTGTGACACGATTGGGAAAGTGATCGAGGAATATGTGCGGTTTAATTGTACGGGTGAGGTCTCGCAGGTGGTGGTATGGGAAGCTTTGAAGGTAGTGGTGAGGGGGGAGGTGATATTGTTTAAGGCAAACATAGATAAGGAGGAGAGGGTGGAACGGTAAAGGTTAATAGATGAGATGTTGGAAGTGGGTTAGGAAGTATGCAGAGGATGTGGATCCAACACTTGGAAAAGAGGAAGGAGTTGCAGGCGAGTTTTGACCGGCTGTCCACAAGGAAGGTGGTGCGCCAATTGAGGCAGGTGAGGGGAGCAGTCTACGAGTATGGAGAGAAGGCAGGATGCATGCTGGCTAGTCAACCTCAGCGGGAGATGGCGGCGAGGGAAATTGTTCAGGTGCGGGATAGCACAGAGAAGTTGGTGGTGGTTCCAGATCAGATTAATAGGGTGTTTGAGGTGTTTTATGAGAGATTGTATAGGTCAGAGCCACCTGGGGAGGATCGGGAGATGCAGGAATTCCTGGATGGTTTGGAATACTGGAGGTTCGGAGAGGGGGACAGGACCATATTGGAGGGGCCAATAGTGGAACAGGAGATGCGATTGTGAGGATACAGTCGGTAAAGGTAGCAGGACAAGAGGGTTTCCGGTGGATTATTGCAAGAAATTTAAAGATACGTTGGCGCCACTGATGGTGTGGGTGTTTGAGAAGGCGATAGGGAAGGAAGTGTTGCCACAGATGTTGGGGCAGCCATCGATCTCCCTGCTGCTCAAGAAGGATAAGGATCCGACAGAATGTGGGCCGTATAGGCCCATATCACTTTTGAATGTGGATGCAAAGACGTTGGCGAAGGTATTGGCGGGTAGTTTGGAGGAGTACCTCCCGAAAGTGATGGGGAAGATCAGACAGGGTTTGTGAAGGGGAGGCAGCTCTTTTTGAAGGGTATTGAACGTGGTTATGGCGCCAGCGGTGGGGAAGGGGGACACAGGTGGTTGTGGCATTGGACGGCGAGAAAGCGTTTGACCTAGTAGAGTGGGGGTATCTGATGGCGGTCCTGGAGCGGTTTGGGATTGGGCCACGATTTGTAGATTGGGTAAGGCTGCTGTACAGGGAACAGTGGGTGAGTGTCTGCACGAATAACATGAATTTGGGATATTTTGCTCTGCACCGTGAGACCAGGCAGGGCTGTCCGATGTACCCACTGTTGTTCGCATTTGCGATTGAGCCATTGGCCATCGGGTCGAGGAGTTTGGAGGTGTAGGAAGGGATAGTGCTGGATGGGGGTGGGGCAGGGGGGTGGAGGCGGTAGAGCATAGGGTATCTTTGTTTGCGGACAACTTGCTTGTACGTATCGGAACCGAGTGTGTCGATGGGGTGCATATGGGGGGGGGGGGGGGGGGGGGGAGAGAGAGAGGGGCAAAAGTGGCTAGGATTAGGAAGGTGCTGTTGCAGAGAAGACAGCAGTCAGGGGGGTTGGGTCTTCCGAATTTACTACATTATTACTAGGAGGCAAACGACGAAAAAGGTGAGGAGCTAGGTTAGAGGTTTAGAATGGAGGAGAGTCTGTGTCGGGGGTTGAGGCTGAGGGCGTTGGCAGCAGCGCCACTCCCGATGGCTCCGGGGAAATACTCAGGGAGTCCGGTAGTAGTAGCGACGTTGAAAGTCCGGAGGCAGTTACGCCAGCACTTTAGGCTTGGGGCGGGGTCAAGGGAAATGCCGATTCAGGGGATCACAAATTTGAGCCAGGGACGTGGGATGGGAGTTTTTGGAGATGGGAGGAGAGGGGAGTCAGGGCATTAAAGCATTTGTTTCTCGGGGGGGCGGTTTGTGGGATTGAAGGGACTGGGGGCGAAACATGGGTGGGGCAGGGGGAAATGTTTAGGTGTATGCAGGTCTGAGATTTCGTTAAGAAGGAGATACAGAGCTTTCCGCTGGCGCCAGCCTCCACACTGTTGGAGGAGGTGAGAATGGAGAAGGGGGCAGTGTCAGCGATTTATGCGTCGATTCTGGGAGAAGATAAGGAATCACTGGAGGGAATTAAGGCAAAGTGGGCGGAATAGCTGGGAGAGGGCATGAAGGAGGGGTTCTGGTGTGAGGTGCTCTGGAGGGTAAATGCCTCACCTTTGTGTGCGAGGTTGGGACTGAGGTGGTGTATAGGGTACACCTCACAAAAGCGAGGGTGAGCCGACTCTTTGAGGGGGTAGAGGATGTTTGTGAACGTTGCGGGGGGGGGGGGGGGGGGGGGGCGCAAACCATGTTCATATGTTTTGGTCCTGTCCAAAGCTGGAGGGGTATTGGAGGGAGGTGTTCAGGGTAATTTCGAAGGTGGCAGCATGTGAGGTTTCAGGCGGATCCTCTGGAGGCCATATTTGGGGTATCGGATCGGCCGGGGTTGGAGGCAGATGTTCTAACCTTCGCCTTGCTGATCGCCCAAAGGTGGATCCTCTTGGGGTGGAGGTCAGTTTGCCCACCCTGTGCCCTGGTGTGGCAGGGGTATCTGTTCGAGTTTTTAAACACCCGGGAAGGTGAAGTTTGAGTTGAGGGGAAGGATGGAAGGGTTCTACAATTCATGGGCTTTGTTTATTACGCACTTTCAAGAGTTGGATGACATCAAACATTAGGGGAGGGGGGATTGGGAGGGGGGGGCGCGGGTTGGACTGCGTATGTTGTTGGTGACTATGGGTGGATGGCGAATTCCTGATTCCTTTTCTTTGATGTTTGTATTTTAAATGTTGAGGGTTGTTTGGGGGTTGGTGGGAGGAAGGGATTGCTGGCCAGGGGATTGACATTGTATTTGTTACCGTTAGGGCAGCACGGTGGTCTAGTGGTTAGCACAACCGCCTCACGGCGCTGAGGTCCCAGGTTCGATCCCGGCTCTGGGTCACTGTCCGTGTGGAGTTTGCACATTCTCCCCATGTCTGCGTGGGTTTCGCCCCCACAACCCAAAAATGTGCAGTGTAGGTGGATTGGCCACACTAAATTGCCCCTTAATTGGAAAAAATAATTGGGTAATCTAAATTTATTTAAAAAAAGTATTTGTTACCGTTGATTGTTTGTTGCTGGGTGTAAATTTGGATGAAAATGTGAAAAAGGAGAATAAAATATTAAAAAATATGTATATACATAGACAGAAACAATACATGTCCAGCAACTTCAAAATGATTTCCTTTGTCTTCAGCAAATTGCAAATTGTAATTTAACATTTGATGTAAAGCATGTGGACCAATTTCAAGTTAACACATGTATGATAAAATTATTAACAGTAGCGTTTTGAAAAACAAAGCTAATGCAGTAAAAATATGTAATTAATGAACTTAATTACCATAAAGATAAAACATTGAATCTTTAGAGATGACAGGATTCCCCAATCACGCAGAGAGGCAGAAAATATTGATCATGGACTGTGACAGCAAATATATTTCCAAAATGAAGCCACCAAATGCTTGTGAGAAATCAGGCAGGGATATTAAATCATTCTGAGATATGGGGATTAAAGGGAAATTTTACAAATGGAGAAACATGAATTAAGTTTAACAAATTGAGGAGAGGGGGTATCAGTTCTCGGCCAGTTGGTGGAATGCACATTACAAGAGAAAGGATATGTTTAATTGCTTTAAAATCCAACACTTAAATCAATGTGCACACAAATTGCTTTTTTATTTTTATGGATAACGCTTTGGTAGTAATTCAAACTCCGTGTGAAAATACAAATCTTTTCTGCGAAAGCAAATGCCAGCTTTAGACTGACAATGATCAGTTAGTGAAAAAGACCATCAGGAGCTCCTGAATCATCAGTTTACAATTATAGATGCCTTCAATTGAGCAACTTATTAATCGACTTAATTATGAATTATCATTAAACGGCAAGTTCATGTATATACACTATTATGCATATAAATATGAATATATATATATATATATAAATATATTTTTTAATAATCATGGAGCCTGTCTCGAGACACTAATACATCTTGGGTGTGAGATGACATTGATAAATTACTAAAGTTTCACACTTGTCATCTAAGAAATCATCATAGCCCCTCGATATTTTACTGTCATGTAACACAGTCTTGTTTATCTGTCATCCGAAATTACTCATTACTGCAGGCAGCATGTCTTATCACATCATTAACATTTATTTATTTCCCTACATACTACTTTGATTAGCTGGCTGAATAAAACACTGTCGCAGTTTTCTGAAATCGATTTCATGTTGATTGCTGGTGGAGTGGAGATCTCACCAAGGCTTAAATAGACTAACCGGAGGCTGACCTGCCCTCGCCCAACACCTCACTACCGGTTTACACTTCCACCTCAAATAGCTGTCTGGTGATCATCATTGCTGCCATTAGTTGTACTCCTTCTAGAAAATATAACAAGGTATCTCATAGCTGGAAGAGACATTCACCAGCCTGGGCTCAATGGGTAGCTCTGAGTCAAAAGGTTGTGGGTCCAGAGATGCACTTCTGAGACTTGAACATGATACCAAGGCTTCAACGTTAGTCCAGTACTGAGGGAGTGCTGCATTATTGGAAATGCTGGGTGCGATTCTCCGACCCCCACGCCGGGTGGGAGAATCGCGGGAGTGCCGGGCGATTCCCACCACGCCGCCCTGGCACCCGCCCACCGGTGGTGATTCTCCCACCCCCCCCAAAACGGCGTGCCGTGTTCCACGACAGGCCGCTTGGAGAATCGCCGCTCGCCGTTTCTAACAGGCGAGCGGCGATTCTCCGGCCCGGATGGGCCGAGCGGCCTGGCCAATCCAACGGGTTCACGCCCGCGCCAACCACACCTGGTCGCTGCCGGCGTGAACAGCGTGCAAAAGCTGCGTGAGCAGCCTGTGGCGGGGGGGGGGGGGGGGGGGGGGAGGAAGGATCGAGCACCAGGGGGGTGCTCAGCAGGGGTCGGGCCCGTGATCGGTGCCCACCGATCGGCGGGCCGGCGTCTCTAAAGGATGCACTCTTTTTCCTCCGCCGCCCCGCAAGATCACTCCGACATGTCTTGCGGGGCAGCCGTGGGGAGGACGGCAACCGCGCATGCACGGGTTGGCACCAGCCGATCTGCGCATGCGCGGGTAATGTCATTTAAGCGCCGCCGGCCGCGTCATTTACGCGGCGCCGCTTTGATGCGGCACCAAGGCCCGGTGCGCGAAATTGACGCACCGCCGCTGCTAGCTCCCTGGGGGTGGGAGAATAGGGGGCGAGGAGCGGCCTCCGACGCCGGAGTGAAACACTCCGGTTTTCACTCCGGCCTCAGCACTTTGTCTCCCGTTGGGAGAATTTTGCCCGCTGTCTTTTGGATGAGATACTAAATTACGGCGCAGTCTTCCCTTTCCGATGGATGTAAAAGATCCCATGGCACTATTCAAAGGAGAACTAGGGAATTCTCCCTCATCTCCTGGCCAATGTTTAGCCCCAAAACACATTGCTCTGTGTGACAACTTGATGTTTGCAAATTGTCTGCTGAGTGGCCTATATGACAACTGTACCAATGGCGGCCCAGTGGAACAGCGGTTAGCACTGCTGCCTCACAATGCTAGGGACCGGGGTTTGATTCTGCTCTGGGGTGATTGTCTGAGTGGAGTTTATGCTTTCTCCCCCTGTCTGCGTGGGTTTCCTCGGGTGCACCGGTTTCCTCCCAAAGTCCAAAGATGTGCTGGTTGGATGGGCCATGCTAAATTGCCCCTTTGTGTCCAAAGTGTGCAGGTTGTGTGGGGTTACGGGATAGGATGGGGGAGTGGGTGGAGCACCGTAGGGTGCTCTTTTGATAGGTTTGTCCAGTTTTAGAACATAGAACATACAGTGCAGAAAGAGGCCATTCGGCCCAACGAGTCTGCACTGACCCACTTAAGACTTGACTTCCACTCTATCCCTGTAACCCAGCAACCACTCCTAACCTTTTTGGTCACTAAGGGCAATTTAGCTTGGCCAATCCACCTAACCTGCACGTCTTTGGACTGTGGGACTGTGGAGGAAACCGGAGCACCCGAAGGAAACCCACACACACATACGGGGAGAATAAAGGGCAGCACGGTAGCATGGTGGTTAGCATAAATGCTTCACAGCTCCAGGATCCCAGGTTCGGTTCCCGGCTGGGTCACTATCTGTGCGGAGTCTGCACGTCCTCCCCGTGTGTGCGTGGGTTTCCTCCGGGTGCTCCGGTTTCCTCCCACAGTCCAAAGATGTGCGGGTTAGGTGGATTGGCCATGCTAAATTGCCCGTAGTGTCCTTAAAAGTAAGGTTAGGGGGGGGGTTGTTGGTTACGGGTATAGGGTGGATACGTGGGTTTGAGTAGGGTGATCATTGCTCGGCACAACATCGAGGGCCGAAGGGCCTGTTCTGTGCTGTACTGTTCTATGTTCTAATGTGCAGTTTCCTGCACAGACAGTGACCCAGCGGGGAATCGAACCTGGAACCCTGGCGCTGTGAAGCCACAGTGCTATCCACTTGTGCTACCGTGCTGCCATTGCTGTGCTGCCGTGATGGCCAAATGGCTTCTTTCTGCACTTTAGGCTTTGTATGGATTCTTATTTGCCTGTCAACTGTGTTTTGGGACATTCTGAGAGGCACTATTTTAATGCAAGTTATTTGCATTCCTTAGATCTTCTGCACAACAGCAATGTTTGAAACATAGAAAGGATGGATCCCTGATCTTGGTTATGTTTCCAGCTGGGGTCAGGATCATTTGATTGTGGAAAGCGCCTGGAAACTCAGTACTAGGACAGATTGCTGCAGAGTCTTTGGACAACCAAAGAAGGCCTGAATTTCTTTTTGAATTGTTGGCACTCCTGGGTCTAGGGAATTAAATTAATTGCATAGTGTTAGGAAAACAAAGGTAGTTTTAAGGGATTTATATTTGTATTGGTAAATATTAGAAATAAGGTGTAGTTTTAGATGGGTCCAGTTTAATGTTTCTGTGCCTGGAAGGGACGTATAGTCATGCTGGACAAGGGTGTTTATATGTGTGGGGGTTGGTTATGTTCCAACTATGGTAAAGGGAGTTCTGGTGTGAAGGGTAAATATAAATTCTAGAGGCCTTTGTAAGGGAAACAAACTTCCCATTGTTCCTTAGTTTGATCTAGAAGCTACAGCAGTTGGTGACAGGCAGATAGAGAGGGAACGTGTCTCTCAACTTTGCTAGAAGAAAAGCCACACTTATGGAAACTTGATGAATGAAGAGCAGTTTCCAGGGAGCCTGAAGTTAAGAGAACAAAGAGTAACTGGGAGCAGAACAGGGTACTTTTCATTTCAAGTCACAGAATTATAAATGAACAGGCTAATGACAAGCCAGAAATATATCTGAAGTAGTTCTAATGTTTGTGATCTTATACTACAGTTTTATGAGACATTAATTTAAATAATTGTGGAGCTGGATATCAGAATTTGTGTGTATGAAAGAAGTCAAGACAAATAAACCATAAAAGGGGTTGGTGTAAGATCTGGAGTGGATTGGCTGGTAGAAGTGGAGTAGAAGCTCTGTTCAAAAGAGTCGTTTGGAAAAGATGGAGTGGAATTTAGAATGCAAATCACGGATGGAAGTCATGATTAGGCAAGAAGTTGTTAAAGCTTGTTTTGGGAGTGGAGTTTGGAAACTCTCACATGACAATCATTTGGAGAGATTCTGATAGCGAAATCCATAGACACAGAGTTTCAGAGCGGAGTATGCGACCGCAGCCAATTTGTATGCCTTAAAAATGGGACTTTGAGTGCGAATGAAACCATTATAGCTTCAAATGTATCATATCAGCATTTTTTTTGTTAAAACTATTTAGCGGGCCTGTGACTCTATTCCTCCTTGTTTGATTAAAAAAAATAAAAGTTATGAGATGGGACTTTCCGTTTCTGAGACTAAGTGTTGATGCTGAAGCAGAATTCATGGAGTTTCACAACAGCAAAACTGGCACTACATCTGGACAGATTCCACTACTTTGATTTGATTTATTATTGTCACATGTATTAGTATACAGTGAAAAGTAATGTTTCTTGCATGCTGTACAAACAATGCATACCGTACATAGGGAAGGAAGGGGAGACTGCAGAATATAATGTTACAGTTATAGCAAGGTGTAGAGGAAAGATCAACTTAATACGAGGTAGGTCCATTCAAATGTCTGATGGTAGTAGGGAAGAAGCTGTTCTTGAGTCGGTTGGTACGTGACCTCAAACTTTGGTATCTTTTTTCCTGACGGAAGAAGGTGGAAGAGAGTACCACAGGTTAGTTCTAGGGAGTGGGCTGGCCGGGTTGGGAGTGGGTGGGGGGGTGAATGGGCAGACGATGTGGGTGGCCTGGGTCCCCCCCCCTCCCCCCCCCCCCCCCTCCCCCCCGAGTGGTCCCCTGAACATGGAGCTACTTTAATTTTTTGATTTGATCAACAAAATAGAAATCAAATCAAAAGATTGAAGGAGCTCCATGTTAAGGGGATCCTCATTTCAAAAATGTTATTTTTTTATTCATTTAAGGGGGTGGGCTTCGCTGGTTATGCCAGCATTTATTGCCCATCCTTAGATGCCCATCAGAAGGTGGTGGTGTGTTTCCTTCTTGATCCGATGCTGCCCTTGAGGCGTAGGTACACCCACTGTGCTGTTATGGAGGGAGGTCCAGGATTTTGACCCAGTGACAGTGAAGGAACGGCCGATATATTTCCAAGTCAGGGTGGTGAGTGACTTGGAGGGGAACCTCCAGGTGGTGGCTTTCCTAGATATCTGCTGCTCTTGTCCTTCCAGATGTTGAGGTAATTGGCTTACCGAAGAAACTTGGTGAGTTACTGCAATGCATCTTGTAGTTGGTGCATACGGCTGCCATTGTTCGCCGGTGGTGCAGGGATTGAATGTTTGTGGAAGGGGAAACAATCAAGCGGGCTGCTTTGTCCTGGAGAGTTTCCTGAGGATTGCTGGAGCTGCACTCATCCAGGCAAATGGAGAGTATTCCATTACACTCCTGACTTGTGCTTTGTAGGTAGTGGACAGGTTTTGGGGGGGGGGGGGTCAGGAGGTGACTAACTCGCCGTAAGTTTCCTATCTTTTGACCTGCCCTGGCAGCCACAGTATTAATGTGGCTAGTCCAGTTCAGCTTCTGATGAATGGTAACCCCTGGGATGTTGATTGTGGGGATCCAGGGATGGTACTGCCATTGAATGTCGAGGAACAATGGTTAGATCCTCTCTTGTAGGAGATGGCCATTGCCTGATACTTGTGTGGCGCAAATGTAACTTGTCATCCCAAGCCTGGATATTGTCCAGGTCTTGCTGCATTTAGACATGGACTGCTTCATTATCTGAGGAGTCATGAATGGTGCTGAACATTGTGCAGTCATCCGCAGAAATCCCACTTCTGATCTTGTGATGGAAGGGAGGTCATTGATGAAGCAGCTGAAGATGGTTGGGCCTCGGACACTACCATGAGAGACCACTGCAATGATGTCCTGGGAGCTAAGGTGATTGATCTCCAACCACTACAACCATCTTCCTTTGTGCTAGGTATGACTCCATCCAGCGGAGAGACTTCCCCCCGATTCTCATTGACTCCAGTTTAGCTAGGGCTCCTTGATGCCATACTCGGTCAAATGCTGCCTTGATGTCAAGGGCAGTCACTCTCACCTCACCTCTGGCAATCAGCTCTTTGTCCATGTTTCACCCAAGGTTGTAATGAGGTCAGGAGCTGAGTGACCCTGGTGGAACTCAAACTGAGCGTCCGTGAGCAGGTTATTGCTGAGTAAGTGCCGCATGATAGCACTGTTGATGAATCCTTCCATCACATTGCTGATGATGGAGATTAAACTGATAGGGCGGTAATTGGCTGGGTTGAATTTGTTCTGTTTTTTTGTTCCAGAACACACCTGGGCAATTTTCCTCATTGCTGGGTAGATGCCAGTGTTGTAGCTGTACTGGAACAGCTTGGCTAGGGGAGCGTCAAGTTCTGGAGCACAAGTTTTCAGTACTATTGCCGGAATATTATCAGGGCCTTTGCAGTATCCAGTGCCTTCAGCTGTTTCTTGATATCATGTGGAGTGAATCATATTGGTGGAAGACTGACATCTGCGATGCTGGGGACCTCCGGAGGAGACCGAGATGGATCATCCACTCGGCACTTCCAGCTGAAGATTGTTGCGAATGCCTCAGGTTTGCCTTTTGCACAGATATTCTGGGCTCCTCCATCATTGAGGATGGGAATTTTTGTGAAGCCTCCTCCTCCAGTGAGTTGTTTAATTGTCTACCAACATTCACGGCTGGATGTGGCAGGTATGCAAAGCTTAGATCTGATGCATTTGTTATGAAATTGCTTAGCTCTGTCTATTATTTGCTGCTTCTGTTATTTGGCACACACATAGTCCTGTGTTGTAGCTTCACCAGGTCAACACCTCATTTTTTGGTATGCCCGATGTTGCTCCTGGCATGTCCTCCTGCACTCTTCATTGAACCTGGCTTAGTGGTCATGATCGAGTGGGGGATATGCTGGGCCATGAGGTTGCAGATTGTGGTTGAATACAATTCTGCTGCTGCTGATGGCCCACAGTGTCTCACGGATGCCCAGTCTTGAGTTGCTAGATCTGTTCGAAGTCTATCCCATTTAGCATGGTGGCAGTGCCACACAACACAATGGCGGGTATCCTCAACGTGAAGATGGGGCTTTGTCTCCACAAGGACTGTGCGGTGGTCACTTCTACTGATACTGTCATGGACAGATGCATCTGCAGCAGGCAGATTGGGGATGATGAGGTCAAGTATGTTTTTCCCTCTTGTTGGTTTCTTCACTATCTGCTGCAGTCCCAGTCTAGCAGCTATGTCCTTCAGGACTCAGCCAGCTCGGTCTGTGGTGGTACTACTGAGCCACTCTTGGTGATGGACATTGAAGTCCCCCACCCAGAGCATATTCTGTGCCCTTGCCACCATCCATGCTTCCTCCAAGTGGTGTTCAACATAGAAGAGTACTGGTGAATCAGCAAATGGTGACCGGTACGTGGTAATCGGCAGGAGGTTTCCTTGCCCATGTTTAACCAGAAACCATGAGACTTTATGGGGTCCAGAGTCAATGTTGAGAACTCCCAGGGCAACTTCCTTCAGACTGTCTACCACTGTACTGCCACCTCTGCTGGGTCTGTCCTGCTGATGAGACAAGTCATACCCAGGAATAATGATATAATAATAATCTTTATTAGTGTCACAAGTAGGCTTATATGAACACTGCAATGAAGTTACTGTGAAAAGCCCCTAGTCGCCACACTCCGGTTCCTGTTCGGGTGCACTTAGGGAGAATTCCGAATGTCCTATTCACCTAACAAGCACGTCTTTCGAGACTTGTGGGAGGAAATCTGAGCATCCGCAGGAAACTGACGCAGACACAGGGAGAACGTACAATTTCCGCACAGGCAGTGACTCAAGCGAGAATTGAACCCTGGACCTTGGCGCTGTGAAGCAGCTCATAGTGGTGTCTGGGACATTGTCCGTAAGGTATGATTCTGAGAGTGTGACTATGTCAGGTTGTTGCTTAACTAGTCTGTGAGGCAGCTCTCCCAACTTTGGCACAAGTCCCCAGATGTTTAATAAGGAGAAGTTTGAAGGTCGACAGGGCTGGTGTTGTTTCTGGTGCCTTGTTCGATGCCAGGTGGTCCATCCGATTCTATTCCTTTTTTGTGTTTTGTGTTTAAATGCTAGGCCATTTAACAGTCAACCACATTACTATGGGTCTGGAGTCACATGTAGTCACATGTAGGCCAGACAATGTAAGGATGGCAGATTCCTTTTCTAAAGGACAGAAGTGAACCAGATGGGGTTTTTTTTAACGACAATGGTTTCATGGTCAACATTGGACTTCTAATTCCAGATATTTTATTGCGTTGGTGGGATTCGAACCCAGGTCCTCAGATCATTTTCCTGGGTCTCTGGATTACTAGCCCAGCGACAATACCACTACACCATCGCCTATGTACCCAGGATAACCTTCTGGTCACACTGAGCATCTGCCCAAGGCCAGTCAACTAATGCCTGTGTTTCCGGCCCCTTCAACAGGGAGAACTCCATAAAAGATGCCAAAGCCTTGTTACTGAGCTGATTCTGCAAACGTAGCTTTGCGCAAGTCAAGGAGACACAGCCGGTGTGACACACATCTAGAGTGGGAATTTGGAACTTGGTAATTTGGTGCAGACCCTGGGTAGGTAAGTAAGTGATTTTTATTCATTTTTAATTTTTATTACCTTTTCAAATTGTGTGTGTGGGGCGGGGGGGGGGGGGGGGGGGGGGGGGGTACTGAAGTGACATCACAGTAAAGCTGTGACCAGATTGACTGGTTGGGAATCTACACTAAATTAAAAAATTAGGCATTGTTAAACTAATTAAACATAATTACTTATTACTTAATTATAATTAAGAGGGGTATCTAAGCCAGAGATCGGAGAGTACTGTATTTAGCTTTCACATTTATAGTAGAAAGCTAGTGCTAGGAAACATATAGTTTACAGTAACTTTTTAAAAAACTTTTAAATTTAATTAACTAATTAACTGATGCAATGTCAATTCCCGTACCAGACTCCCCAAACAGGTGCCAGAATGTGGCGACCAGGGGCTTTTCACAGTAACTTCATTGAAGCCTACGCATGACAATAAGCGATTTTCATTTCATTCATTTCATTTCAATTAGAGGGGTGCAGTGCTCTGACTGTGAGATGTGGCAGGTCCGGGAGGCTTCCAGTGTCCCGGATGGCTTCATCTGCAGAAAGTGCACCCAACTGGAGCTCCTCACAGACTGCATGGTTCGGTTGGAGCAGCAAATGGATGCACTTCGGAGCATGCAGGTGGTGGAAAGCGTCATAGATGGCAGTTATATAAATTATAAATGTGGTCACACCCAAGGTGCAGGCAGAGAAATGGGTGACCACCAGAAAGGGCAGGCAGTCAGTGCAGGAATCCCCTGTGGTTGTTCCCCTCTCGAACAGGTGTACCCCTTTGGATACTGTCAGGGGGAATAGCCTATCAGGGGAAAACAGCAGCAGCCAGAGCAGTGGCACCACGGCTGGCTCTGATGATCAGAAGGGAGGATTAAAGCGCAGAAGAGCAATAGTCATAGGGGACTCTATAGTCAGGGGCACAGATAAGCGCTCCTGTGGACGTGAAAGAGACTCCAGGATGGTATGTTGCCTCCCTGGTGCCAGGGTCCAGGATGTCTCCGAACGGGTAGCGGGCATCCTGAAGGGGGAGGGCAAACAGGCAGAGGTCGTTGTACATATTGGTACTAACGACATAGGCAGGAAGGGGCATGAGGTCCTGCAGCAGGAGTTCAGGGAGCTAGGTAGAAAGTTAAAAGACAGGACCTCGAGACTGGTAATCTCGGCATTACTCCCTGTGCCACGTGCCAGTGAGGCTAGAAATAGGAAGATAGAGCAGCTAAACACGTGGTTAAACAGCTGGTGTAGGAGGGAGAGTTTCCGTTATCTGGACCACTGGGAGCTCTTCCGGGGCAGGTGTGACCTGTATAAGAAAGACGAGTTGCATCTAAACTGGAGAGGCATAAATATCCTGACCGCGAGGTTTGCTGGTGTCACATGGAACGGTTTAAACTAGTATGGCAGGAGGGTGGGTACCTGAGCAATAGGTCAGAAGGTGAAAGTATTGAGGGAGAACTAGGGAATAGGGCTAGTATGGCTCTGAGGCAGAGCAGACAGGGAGATGTTGCTGAACACAGGGGGTCTGGTGGCCTGAAGTGCATATGTTTTAATGCAAGAAGTATTTCGGGTAAGGCAGATGAATTTAGAGCTTGGATTATTACTTGGAACTATGATGTTGTTGCCATTACAGAGACCTGGTTTAGGGAAGGACAGGATTGGTAGCAAAACGTTCCAGGATTTAGATGTTTCAGGTGGGATAGAGGGGGATGTAAAAGGGGTGGCGGAGTTGCGCTACTGGTTAGGGAGAATATCATAGCTGTACTACGGGAGGACACCTCAGAGGGCAGTGAGGCTATATGGGTAGAGATCAGGAATAAGAAGGGTGCAGACACAACATTGGGGGTTTACTACAGGCCTTCCAACAGCCAGCGGGAGGTAGAGGAGCAGATAGGTAGACAGATTTTGGAAAAGAGTAAAAACAACAGGGTTGTTGTTATGGGAGACTTCAACTTTCGCAATATTGACTGGGACTCACTTAGTGCTAGGGGCTTAGACGGGGCAGAGTTTGTAAAGAGCATCCAGGAGGGCTTCTATAAACAATATGTAGACAGTCCAACCAGGGAAGGGGCTCTACTGGACCTGGTATTGGGGAATGAGCCTGGCCAGGTGGTAGAAGTTTCAGTAGGGGAGCATTTCGGGAACAGTGACCACAATTCAGTAAGTTTTAAAGTACTGGTGGACAAGGATTGGAGTGGTTCTAGGGTGAATGTGCTAAATTGGGGGAAGGCTAATTATAACAATATGAGGAATATTATAACAATATTAGGGAATTGAAGAACCTAGATTGGGGGCGGATGTTTGAGGGTAAATCAACATCTGACATGTGGGAGACTTTTAAGTGTCAATTGAAAGGAATTCAAGACCGGCATGTTCCTGTGAGGAAGAAGGATAAATACGGCAAATTTTGGGAACCTTGGATAATGAGAGATATTGTAGGCCTCGTCAAAAAGTAAAAGGAGGCATTTTTCAGGGCTAGAAGGCTGGGAACAGACAAAGCCTGTGTGGAATATAAGGAAAGTAGGAAGGAACTTAAGCAAGGAGTCAGGAAGGCTAGAGGAGTATCGAAAAGTCATTGGAAAATAGGGTTAAGGAAAATCCCAAGGCTTTTTACACGTACATAAAAAGCAAGAGGGTAGCCAGGGAAAGGGTTGGCCCACTGAAGGATAGGGAAGGGAATCTATGTGTGGAGCCAGAGGAAATGGGCGAGGTCGAAATGAATACTTTGCATCAGTATTCACCAAAGAGAAGGAATTGGTGGATGTTGAGTCTGGAGAAGGGTGTGTAGATAGCCTGGGTCACATTGAGATCCAAAAAGACGAGGTGTTGGGCGTCTTGAAAAATATTACGGTAGATATGACCCCAGGGCCTAATGGGATCTACCCCAGAATACTGAAGGAGGCTAGAGAGAAATTGCTGAGGCCTTGACAGAAATCTTTGGATCCTCACTGTCTTCAGGTGATGTCCCGGAGGACTGGAGAATAGCCAATGTTGTCCCTTTGTTTAAGAAGGGTAGCAAGGATAATCCAGGGAACTACATGCTGGTGAGCCTTATGTCAGTGGTAAGGAAATTACTGGTCAGAATTCTTCGAGACAGAATCTACTCCCATTTGGAAGCAAGTGGACATATTAGCGAGAGGCAGTACGGTTTTGTGAAGGGGAGGTCGTGTCTCACTAACTTGATAGAGTTTTTCGAAGAGGTCACAAAGATGATTGATACAGATAGAGCAGTGGATGTTGTCTATATGGACTTCAGTAAGGCCTTTGACAAGGTCCCTCATGGTAGACTGGTACAAAAGGTGAAGTCACACGGGATCAGGGGTGAGCTGGCAAGGTGGATACAGAACTGGCTAGGTCATAGCAGGCAGAGAGTAGCAATGGAAGGGTGCTTTTCTAATTGTAGGGCTGTGACTAGTGGTGTTCCACAGGGCTCAGTGCTGGGACCTTTGCTGTTCATAGTATATATAAATGATTTGGAGGAAAATGTAACCAATCTGATTAGTAAGTTTGCAGACGACACAAAGGTTGGTGGAATTGCGGATAGCGATGAGGACTGTCAGAGGATGCAGCAGGATTTAGATCGTTTGGAGACTTGGGCGGAGAGATGGCAGATGGAGTTTAATCCGGACAAATGTGAGGTATTGCATTTTGGAAGGCCTAATGCAGGTAGAGAATATACAGTGAATGGTAGTACCCTCAAGAGTATTGAAAGTGAGAGAGATCTAGGTGTACAGGTCCACAGGTCACTGAAAGGGGCAACACAGGTGGAGAAGGTAGTCAAGAAGGCATACGGCATGCTTCCCTTCATTGGCCGGGGCATTGAGTATAAGAATTGGCAAGTCATGTTGCAGCTGTATGGAACTTTAGTTAGGCCACACTTGGAGTATAGTGTTCAATTCTGGTGGCCACACTACCAGAACGATGTGGAGGTGTTAGAGAGGGTGCAGAAGAGATTTAACAGGATGTTGCCTCGTATGAACATAGAACATAGAACAGTACAGCACAGAACAGGCCCTTCGGCCCTCAATGTTGTGCCGAACAATGATCACCCTACTTTAAACCCATGTAACCCGTATACCCGTAACCCAACAATCCCCCCATTAACCTTACACTACGGGCAATTTAGCATGGCCAATCCACCTAACCTGCACATCTTTGGACTGTGGGAGGAAACCGGAGCACCCGGAGGAAACCCACTTTTTTTTTTTTTTAAATAATTATACCCTGCTATACCATTGAGGGCATTAGCTTTGTGGAGCGGTTGAATAAACTCGGTTTGTTCTAACTGGAATGACAGAGGTTGAGGGGCGACCTGATAGAGGTCTACAAAATTATGAGGGGCATAGACAGAGTGGATAGAGGCTTTTCCCTAGGGTAGAGGGGTCAATTACTAGGGAGCATAGGTTTAAGGTGCGAGGGGCAAGGTTTAGAGTAGATGTACGAGGCAAGTTTTTTACACAGAGGGTAGTGGATACCTGGAACTCGCTGCCGGAGGAGGTGGTGGAAGCAGGGAAGACAGTGACATTTAAGGGGCATCTTGACAAATACATGAATAGGATGGGGAAAGAGGGATACGGACCCAGGAAGTGTAGAAGATTGTAGTTTAGTCGGGCAGCATGGCCGGCACGGGCTTGGAGGGCCGAAGGGCCTGTTCCTGTGCTGCACTTTTCTTTCTTCTTTGTTGTTTGTAACTTCACAAGTCGCCCCCACTAATTTTCTGAGTCTCTTTTCGGGAGGAATGTGAGAAGTGTTGGACTTTCCTGTCCCCTTCCTACTGTAGTTACACGAGTGAGCCAGCAGAAAGATTTAGGCCCTCAGCTCCAATTAATCCACCTAGTTGCTTTCTTAGCAGTTCCACCTGATAGCTTGTCTCTTGTTTTGAAGCATATGCGTAACATTGTCTGGTGGGTACCTAAAATGTTTGCCTCTGTGACGTGCCTTGGTAAGCTATTCCACCAACCAACCAAACTCTGAAGCTAAATGAATAGAGAGGTGACCAAACCTTTGACCTTCCGGGACTGTGTCGCTTGGTGAACGATTGAGGAGTTCTACTTCCGGATTGAACCTAACCACAGATTCATCATTCCCTCTCATACCCTGCCCATATTTTAAAGCTATTTCAAATCCTACAAGGCTCTTCTATAATACGCATCAATCTGAGGCTGCAAATGTCAACCTTACAACCTGAGATCACGTCTTGACAGATGGCAAAATGTAACTGATTGCTGACAGATCTGTATAAACATCCTGGGGGACTTGCTGATTAATTCATCCCCTCTTTTGCTGAGGCGTCAGCCCCGACCAGGACTGTGGGTAATCAAAGCCTTTTGTCATTCCTTAACTGCATCCGCATACAGCCCTGAGGCAACATCTATCTCACACAACCCACAAAGTTTTGTTAATATAACTGTGTTAAAGAATTTACACTTTTTGGCATTTGAAGTATTGCGGATTGAAAAAAAAATTGATGGCTGGTTGATAAATTTGTTAGTGGGGCGAAATCGACACCGTGTGAAATCAGGAAACCCGACGGTGGAGCTGCGTTAGTTTGGTCCGAGCCTGGGTCGCGGTGCTATAATGGGCCTCAGCATTCGCAAACCTGGAAAATAAATCAACCGAGACTCCCCACTTCTGATTACTATTCAGCTGGAGAGTGCACATGGGTGGAGGTTGACAGGGGTAGGCTTGGATTCAAGCTCAGGCTCAAACCCAAAGTCAAATTATCTGCTCACATTTACTGTCTAGCCTCAGGCACTAAGAAGGGGCACTTAAACAAACTCTTGGAGAGCAGCCAAATCCTGCATAGCTCAGGCATGTGTTACTGCTTTCAGTGGGAGTGGAGAAAACTTAATTCTGAATTAAAAAAGGAATTGCATTGACATAACCCATTTTCACATCTCCCAGTATTGCGCCTTTGATTCATTATTCTTTTCAAATGCAATCACTATTGTTGGTGTGTGAACAGCTGATTTGCACACAAATAGAGTAAATCACAGGTTCATAGGAGTAGAATTAGGCCATTTGGCCCATTGGGTCGGCTCTGCCATTCGATCATGGCTGATCTCATCCCAGCCTTGACTCCACCGTCCCGCCCCGTTCTCCACAATCCTTCATCCTTCTTGACAACTGAGTGGCCCTTTCAGAGGGCAGTTCGGGGTCAGCCACATTTGCTGTGGGTCTAGAGTCACATCTAGGCCAGACGGAGGCAAGGTCAAGAGATTTTCTTCCTGCAAGCAAAGTTTAGTGAGGCAGATGGGTTTTTATGGTAACCTGGTAGTTGCATGGTCATTCTTACAGACACTAGCATTTTATTCCAGATTTATTTAATCGACTGAATTTAAAATCCCCAGCTCCTGCGGTGGGCTTTGAACTCTTACCTTCACATCATCAATCCAGGCCGACCAGATTATCAGCCCAGCAACACAATCACTATGCTACTGTTCCCAACCAGATGAATTACCAATTATTCTATGATGCACGATCAATCACTACTGAAGCGAGATTGTAGTCCAATTGAAGGCTTTCATGAACAAGTAGTTACCCCAGCAGCTCTGGTACAGAATGACTGCTGTGGGTGAAACACAGACTGTTATGCTCCGCCTGCTGGGTGGAACCAGCAGGCAGGTTCTATCACTCATACTACAGTATAAGGTACATCCCACCTAGGTACCGCGATATCCCTAATATAGCCTACCACATTCACCCCCTGTTTAAAAAAGAGTCTGGCGGGGTGGTGGCCTTGCTTTTACAGTGGTAGAGGTTATAGCGGTACCCTTCGGTGCCTTTACATCCAATACACCTATTTACAGACAATTATTTACAAGTTCATTTTACAATGAGACTATCAGCTGGTCGGGGGCCCTGGTCGTCCTCTGCGATCGTCGCAGTCCCGGTGATGATGCTGGCGTCGGCTCGGGCATCCGTGGCTCTGGGAGTGTGTCGTCTTCAGCTTCATCGCATCCGGATGGGGCCAGTGGGAGGACAGATCCTCCTGGGAAGGGGGCTGTGGTGGTGTGCGCCGGTGAAAAAATGGTTGGGGTTGGTGGGGGGGGGGGGGGGGGGGGGAGGAATGAGGGTGGGAATCCAACGGAGGCCAGATCCCGGAGGGAGATCGTGTCTTGTCGGCCGTCGGAGGTGCGCCACATAGGCGTACTGGGGGTTAGCATGGCGGAGATGTACCCTCTCGACCAGTGGGTCCGACTTGTGGACCCGTACGTGTTTGCGGAGTAGAATGGGTCCGGGGACTGCCAGCCATGTTGGGAGCGAGGTCCCCGAGGAGGACTTCCTAGCGAAGGCAAGGAGACGTTCATGAGGTGTTTCGTTGGTAGTAGTGCACAGTAGTGAAGTGCATCGGGGAGGACCTCCTACCATCGGGACACTGGCCGATTCTTGGACCGTAGGGCCAGTAGGACGGCCTTCCAGACCGTCCCGTTCTCCCTCTCTACCTGCTCATTTCCCCGGGGGTTGTAACTGGTCGTCCTGCTGGAGGCAATGCCCTTGCTGAGCAGGTATTGACGCAGCTCGTCACTCATGAAGGAGGACCCCCTATGGCTATGGATGTAGGCGGGGAAACCGAACAGGGTAAAGATGCTGTGGAGGGCTTTAATGACGGTGTCAGCCGTCATGTCGGGACAGGGGATGGCAAAGGGAACCAGGAGTACTCGTCAATCACGTTCAGGAAATACTTGTTGCGTCGGTGAAGGGAAGGGGCCCTTTGAAATCTACGCTGAGGCGTTCAAAGGGGCGGGAAGCCTTCACTAGGTGCGCTTTCTCTGGCCTGTAGTGTGGCTTGCACTCCGTGCAGATTTGGCAGTTTCTGGTTACGGCCCTGACCCCCTCGGTGGAGTAGGGCAGATTGCGGGTTTTAACAAAGTGGAAGAACCGGGTGACCCCCTGGGTGGCAGAGGTTGTCGTGGAGGGTCCGGAGTCGGTCTACTTGTACACTGGCACAAGTGCTGTGGGACAGGGCATCAGGAGGCTCGTTGAGCTTCCCGGGACGATACAAGATCTCGTAATTATAGGTGGAGAGCTCGATTCTCCACCGTAAGATCTTATCATTGTTAATATTGCCCCGCTGTGCATTGTCAAACATGTAGGCTACTGACCGTTGGTCATGAGGAGAGTGAATCTCCTGCCAGGCAGGTAATGCCTCCAATGCCGCACAGCTTCGACGATGGCTTGGGCCTCCTTCTCGATGGAGGAATGGCGGATTTCTGAGGCCTGGAAGGTGCGTGAAAATAAGGCCACGGGTCTGCCCACCTGATTGAGGGTGGCAGCCAGGGCTACGTCTGATGTGTCGCTCTCGACCTGGAAGGGGTGGACTCATCGATTGCGTGCATCGTTGCCCTGGCGATGTCTGCTTTGATGCGACTGAAAGCCTGGCGGGCCTCTGCCGATAGGAGAAAAACCATGGACTGGATTAGTGGGTGGGCCTTGTCTGCATAATTGCGGACCCACTGGGCGTAATAAGAAAAGAAGCCCAGGCAACGTCTCAGGGCCTTGGGGCAGTGGGGGAGGGGAAACTTCATGAGGGGGCGCATGCGTTCGGGATCTGGACCTATGACTCCATCATGCACTACGTAGCCACCAATGACTAGGCGATCGGTGCTGAACACGCATTTGTCCTTGTTATAGGTTAAGTTAAGGGGTTTTGCGGTATGGAGGAATTTGCGGAGGTTGGTGCCGTGGTCCCGCTGGTCGTGGCCGCAAATGGTGACATTGTCGAGGTACGGGAACGTGGCCCGCAGACCCTACCGGCCAACCATTCGGCCCATCTCCCGTTGGAAGACCGAGACCCCATTTGTGACACCAAAGGGAACCCTTAGAAAGTGGTAGAGCCGCCCATCTGCTTCTAATGCAGTGTACCTGCGGTCGTCCGGGCCAATGGGGAGCTGATGGAAGGCTGATTTAAAGTCTACTGTGGAGAAAACCTTGTATTGCGCTATCTGGTTGACCATTTCAGATATGCGGGGGAGAGGGTACGCGTCGAGCTGCGTATACCTGTTGATGGTTTGAGTGTAGTCTATGACCATCCTACGTTTCTCCCCGGTCTTTACAACCACCACTTGAGCTCTGCCAGGGGCTGTTGCTGGCCTCGATAATGCCTTCCTTTAGTAACTGTTGGACTTCCGACCTAATGAAGGTCCGGTCCTGGGCACTAAACCGTCTGCTCCTGGTGGCGACGGGTTCGCAATCGGGGGTAAGCTTTGCAAACAGGGAAGGCGGGTCGACCTTGAGGGTCGCGAGGCCGCAGACAGTGACGGGGGGGGTGTGGGGGGCGCCGAATTTGAACATTAAACTTTGCAGGTTACACTGGAAGTCCAGTCCCAGGAGTGTGGCAACGCAGAGATGGGGGAGGACATAGAGTCGGAAGTTATTGAACTCCACGCCCTGGACCGTGAGGTTGGCTATGCAGTACCCCGGATCTCCACATTGTGGGACCCAGAGGCCAGGGAGATCTTTTGTTTAATTGGGTGTACAGCGAGGGAGCAGTGTCCTACCGTATTGGGATGGATGAAGCTCTCCGTGCTCCCAGAGTCGATCAAGCAGGATGTCTTGTGCCCGTTGATGAGTACCGACGTCATGGCGGTTTAAAGCTTTCGGGGCCGAGACTGGTCCAGTGTCACTGAGGCAAGTTGTGGCAGAAGCTGAGAGATCTCGTCGGGCGATACACGGCCACCTGAGTCGGGGTCCTGAGACGTCATCCAAGATGGCTGCCCCCATAAATCGCACATGCCCGGCTGGGAGATCTCATCAAGTGATACATAGCCAGCCGAGTCGAGGTCCTGAGACGTCATCCAAGATGGCTGCCCCCATGAATCGCACATGGCCTGTATGGAGAGGAATGGCAGCAGGCCCGGTTCGCCTGTGGAGACAGCGGCGGCCGACCGGGCTACCTAACACTAACAATGCGCGGTACAAATTGTCCAGTGATTCCCCTGGGATCTGCCGTCTGGTAGCTAAAAGATGCCGAGTGTATACGTAATTCACAGTGCGGACATCGTGCTCTTTTAACAAAGTCACTGCGTCCTCGAAACCATCCGCGTCTTCGATAAGCGTGTAGATTTCTGGGCTCACCCTTGAGCGGAGGACTTGCATTTTCTGTTCTTCCGTGGGGGTAGTCGGGGCCGTCCTGATGTACCAGTTGAAATATGCCAGCCAATGTTTAAAAGTTGCTGCTGCATTTGCCACGTGGGGGTTGATTTGTAGATACTCTGGCTTGATGCGGAGAGCAGCCATTCTTCAATCTTGTTCATTAAATTGATGCACGATCAATCACTACTGAAGCGAGATTGTAGTCCAATTGAAGGCTTTAATGAACAAGTAGTAACCCCAGCAGCTCCGGTACAGAATGACTGCTGTGGGTGGAACACAGACTCTTATGCTCCGCCTGCTGGGTGGAACCAGCAGGCAGGTTCTACCACTCATACTACAGTATAAGGTAAATCCCATGTAGGTACCGCGATACCCCGAATATAGCCTACCACACTCTATTTTCTGCCCTATCAGAAACTTTTGACAACCTTTGTGTTCAACAATGTTCATTTGCACTCATTTGGTAGCAATTGCACTCAAAGGCAATCGTTTAGCAACCATTTGACATTGCAAGTAGCTTAACTGACATCATTAAAAAAAATATATATTTTTATTCTCCTCCTTTTTCACATTTTCTCCCAAATTTACACCCACCAACAATAAACAATAATCAGTAACAAATATGTCAATCCCCATATCAATAACAACAATCTCATCCTCCCACCATACCCCAAACATTAGCGCGCATGTTCACATAACCAAATGAAAAAAAAGGAATCAGGAATCACCCATAGTCACCATTAACACACACAACCACCACCCCCCCCCCCCCCCCCCCAAACTAATGTTCGGTGTTATCCAGTTCTTGAAAGTGCATAGTGAATAATGCCCATGAAGATGATTCTGGAAAAGAGCGAAAGTAACAGGGTAGTTGTTATGGGAGACTTTAACTTTCCAAATATTTACTGGAAAAGATATAGTTCGAGTACATTAGATGGGTCATTCTTTGTACAATGTGTCCAGGAGGGTTTCCTGACACAATATGTTGACAGGCCAACAAGAGGCGAGGCCACATTGGATTTGGTTTTGGGTAATGAACCAGGCCAGGTGTTAGATCTGGAGGTAGGTGAGCACTTTGGAAACAGTGACCACAATTCGGTGACCTTTACGTTAGTGATGGAAAGGGATAAGTATACCCCACAGGGCAAGAGTTATAGCTGGGGGAAGGGCAATTATGATGCCATTAGACATGACTTAGGATGTGTTGGTTGGAGAAGTACGCTGCAAGGGTTGGGCACACTGGATATGTGGAGCTTGTTCAAGGAACAGCTATTGCATGTTCTTGATAAGTACGTACCAGTCAGGCAGGGAGGAAGGGGTCGAGCGAGGGAACCGTGGTTTACCAAAGAAGTGGAATCTCTTGTTAAGAGGAAGAAGGAGGCCTATGTGAAGATGAGGCATGAAGTTTCAGTTGGGGCGAGGAAGGATCTAAAGAGAGAGCTGAGACGAGCAAGGAGGGGACATGAGAAGTCTTTGGCAGGTAGGATCAAGGAAAACCCAAAAGCTTTCTATAGGTATGTCAGGAATAAAAGAATGACTAGGGTAAGAGTAGGGCCAGTCAAGGACAGTGGTGGGAAGTTGTGTGTGGAGGCTGAGGAGATAAGCGAGATACTAAATGAATACTTTTCGTCAGTATTCACTCAAGAAAAAGATAATATTGTGGAGGAGAATGCTGAGACCCAGGCTATTAGAATAGATGGCATTGAGGTGCGTAGGGAAGAAGTGTTGGCAATTCTGGACAAGGTGAAAATAGATAAGTCCCCGGGGCCGGATGGGATTTATCCTAGGATTCTCTGGGAAGCCAGGGAAGAGATTGCTGAGCCTTTGGCTTTGATTTTTAGGTCATCATTGGCTACAGGAATAGTGCCAGAGGACTGGAGGATAGCAAATGTGGTCCCTTTGTTCAAGAAGGGGAGTAGAGATAACCCCGGTAACTATAGGCCGGTGAGCCTAACGTCTGTGGTGGGTAAGGTCTTGGAGAGGATTATAAAAGATACGATTTATAATCATCTAGATAGGAATAATATGATTAGGGATAGTCAGCATGGTTTTGTGAAGGGTAGGTCATGCCTCACAAACCTTATTGAGTTCTTTGAGAAGGTGACAGAACAGGTAGACGAGGGTAGAGCAGTTGATGTGGTGTATATGGATTTCAGTAAAGCGTTTGATAAGGTTCCCCACGGTCGGCTATTGCAGAAAATACGGAGGCTGGGGATTGAGGGTGATTTAGAGATGTGGATCAGAAATTGGCTAGTTGAAAGAAGACAGAGAGTGGTAGTTGATGGGAAATTGTTATCAAACTACAGCGCTCAAACCTTGTGATTGACAAAATTACTTGACTGAAGCATTCTGATGCTAAACATTATCAGAGTTTATCCTCCATATTTCTGAATTTCTATTGCTTCCAAAATAGCTTTACAATATACATCAATGATTTGGTTGAGGAAGCCAAAAAGTAATATTTCCAAGTTTGCTGATGATGTGAAACTTAATAGGAACGTGAGTGGTGAGGGGGATTTTAAGAGGCTTCAAGGCGATTCATGCAAGTTGAATGAGTGGGCGAATACATGGCAGATGCAGTATAACTCCATTTACAAGATGCACTGCAGTAACTCACCAAGGTTCTTCGGCAGTACCTTCCAAACCCATGACCACTGCCATCTGGAAGGATAGGAGCAGCAGATACCAGGGAATTTGAGTTGAGGGGGTCGACAGAGGGCTTTGAGACATTGTGGGGGTTGTTTGTGACAATGTTTGAGGAACTGTTCGTTGCGGGGGATGGGGAGTGGGGGAGGGCCGGGGGTAAAAAGGGAAAAGATTGTACAAACTGTGGATTGTGAGGTAGCGGAGTGTGTTGTTGTATATGTTACTGTTTTTTCCATATGTTTGTGAGATATTACAATAAAAAAAAATAGCACTTGGGGGGGGCAGCGTAGTGGTGCAGTGGTTAGCACTGCTGCATCGCGAGGCCGAGGACCCGCGCTCGATCCCGGCCCTGGGTCACTGGCATGTGGAGTTTGCACATTCTCCCCATGTCTATGTGGGTCTCACCCCCACAACCCAAATATGCGCAAGGTAGGTGGACTGGCCACGCTAAATTGCCCCTTAATAATAATAAAAGTTATAGCACTTGGGACGAAGGGGATTAAAGGATATGGGGGAAAAAGCAGGATTAGGTTATTGAATTGGTTGACCAGCCATGATTATAATGAATGGTGGAGCAGGCTTGAAGGGCCAAATGGCCTCCTCCTATTTTCCAATTTGCAATGTAGGTACTGCACGCACTTTGGAAGGCAAATGGTATGTTGGCCTTCATCGCATGTGGATCTGAGTAGAGTTACAAGCATATCTTTCTGCAGCAGGACAGGGGCTTGTTGAGACCGCACCTGGAGTATTGTGTGCAGTATGGACTCCTTAACTAAAAAAGGATATACTTGTCATCGAGGTAATGCATCGAAGGTTCACCCGACTGATTTCTGCGATGGCAGGATTGTCATATGAGGAAAGATTGGGTCAACTAGGCCTGTATTTACATTTTATTGAAAGGCATATAATTCTGACAGGACTGGACAGATTGGATGCAGGGATATTATTTCCTTTGACTGGGGCAGGGCTGTAACAAAGTGTCACCACCTCAGGGTACAATGTAGGCCAATTAGGACTGAGTTGAGGCGAAATTGTATAATTCAGATGGTGGTGGACATGTGAAATTCTCTACCACAGAATATATTTAAGAAGGAAATAATAAATAGATAACCTTTTATTGTCACAAGTAGGCTTGCATTAACACTGCAATGAAGTTATTGAGAAAAGCCCCGAGTCGCCACATTCCGCCGCTTGTTCGGGTACTCTGAGGGAGAATTTAGAATGTGCAAATTACCTAACAGCACATCTTTCGGGACTTGTGGGAGGAAACCGGAGCACCCGGTGGAAGCCCACGCAGACACGGAGAGAACGTGCAGACTTCGCACAGACAGTGGCCCAAGCCGGGAATTGAACCTGGGACCCTGGCGCTGTGAAGCAACAGTGCTAACCACTGTGCTACCGTGTCGCCCATATTGGGGTATGGTCCAGGATCATAATACCAGCAGTGGCAGCAGAAGAGAGGCACGTGTTCAGGTTGGGGAAATGTGGCTGGGGGAGAATTGTCGGAGGGTGGGGAGGTGGGGGGGGGGGGGGGGGGGGGGGGGGAAGTGACCTCAGGTGAGAGGTCTGGTGGTGTTCTCAAGCATTATTTAAGTAATTAGTTTCCTTGTGTTTTCCAATGCAATTTGCTGAATGTATTTGATGCCTCTGAGCGTATAAGATGCCCTTGGGTGTGCTTGATGCTTTTGAGGATCCTTTGTGCCTGATCACATTAGATGTCAAAGATGGCAAAATGCTGCTGACTGCATGAAAACTAATTAGAACATTTGATGTCAACTGATCGCTGATCATTTTGAGTGCATCTGAATGCAAAAATGATGTCAAAATGTTCTGGTAGGGTGGTTGAGAGATGAATGTTGGCAAGGGATTCGGAAGAACTATTACATGAAATATTGCTGAGCAGAGGGACCGGTTACCAAAGCTTTACTTTTTGCGACAAATGCAAGAATAGAAAACTCCAAGTGATCACAATTTTCACTGCAGGAGTAAAGGGTGTTGATTGATTGGCAAGTCATTCTGATTGGCCGTGGCGTTGCCGTGGTTAAAGTAAAAGGGAACTATAGGTTCCTCAAACTCCCAGTAATTCAGAAAATGGCTCAAGCTTGAACATATTCCTTTTGTTTGCAGAGAATGGACCCCTGCGTATGCAGGCATTTCATTCCCAACAAGTGTAGATGAGCCAAATTCGAGCTTAACTGATTATTTTAAATTGGCTGTCGGTGTCGCTATTTTCTCCGGACTGTTCAATAAGTCCTGCCCAATTGCTGAATCACATTTAACTGCAGACATTTTGGTTTGGTCTTTGCTAGCATGGACTTGTTGAGTAAAGTCTGTACTCTGCCTATTATGAACAACCAAAGGAACGCACTGTTTGATTCAATAGAATTTTACCTTGCAGGTAGGCCATTTTACCCATTGCTTACTTTCTGCAAATTTAGCTTTAATGATTCCATGTGGTACCAAGCTCCACATTCTCATCACTCTCCAGATAAAGACGGTTCTCCTGGATTCCTTATAGCATTCATTAGTGACATCATAAATTTATGGTCTGCAAGCAACAGTTACATTAGACCAAACCTTTTAGTTTTCAATATTATCATTGCCACTCCCTTTGCCTTCCATGATAATTTTGACACTTATTCTCTCCCACCCTCTAACCTATCCCTGACCTTCTATTTTGCTTCTCCCTCCCTCCTTTTACAACAGCATAAAACCCATCACCTTTCTACCTCTCTCCAGCACCAAAAAAAAGATTCATGTTGGACCTCAAATGTTAACTCTCTTCACAGATGCTGCCAGAACTGCTGAGTTTTCGCTGCGTTTCCTGTTTTCCTTTCAAATTTCCAACATCCAGAATATTTTGCTTTAAAATTCATGGTCCCTAATTTTGGACCCTCTTCTCTAGTGGAAGGATTTCCTCCCTGAATCGCTTCGTGGTTTTAAACACATGTATCAGATCACCAATGGGTCCCAGTCTGTTTGAATACTTGGACTGTTCAGCGCGGATATCATCCCTGTAAATCAATTCTATACTTTCTCCAGTGCTTCTGTGTCTGTTTTGTAATATGGAGGCCAGAGCTGTGCAACGCACTTTAAATGTTGATTTATGTACTCAGAATCCCAAATCAAAAGCCCTGCCGAGGAAATCTGTGGTACAGTAATCATGAAATAATATAATTTTTTCTTCCCCCGCCAACATTACATCCTTCTCTCCTGAAGGCATTGACACCACACTGGAATGTACTTATTCCTGATAATTTCTGGTAATACAGCAAAGTGGCCATTCTCTGTGTTATAGCAAATGTAATCCCTACCTCTGTAATCTCTTCAAATCCCACAACCCTACCAAGACCTGCACTCCTCTATGTCTGGTCTCTTGTCCATTCCCAGGTATGATTGCTCCACCATTGGGGCTGTGTCTTAAATGCGTTGGCATCAACCTCT